>NC_142213.1:5317045-5627272 GCF_049639895.1 Pseudopodoces humilis | reverse complement strand
ATTGTTTGACACCACACCTACAATGGTTTGCTAACGTGCTCCTCTGGTAGAAGCAGGGCTGGGGCAAAGGGCTTGAACTCCCTCAAGGACTGTTAAATGCTGGGTTTGAGCAGCTTAAAATGAACTTTGGGGCTTAAGTCCCTGTAAGGGCTGACCACAAGTACTTCTTACACTACATAAACCCCAGCTACAAAATTCACTTAAAGAATGTACTCCCACATACCTACTCGTGTCCCATGTGGCCCAGACACCAATTTTCATCTAAATACCATTTCATCCCCAGCTGTGAAGCAGCTGCCCCCACTTCCTGGTGGGTACAGCACGGGAACAACCCTGGAACTGCCTGGAAAAACCTTTCTGTCCAGACATTTTCCTTGTGTGAGAATCCTGCCTCCTGGAAAGCTGCTGGAGGACACGGCATGTGAGCAAATGATCAGACTTTTGCAGGAGGAGTAGAAGACTTTTAACACATCTGGAAGCAGAAGGAGCAGAGGAGCCAGGGCAGGACCGGGCCCGTGGTGAAGGCAGCAGCCCCCAGCTGCCACACTGTGCCACCCTGCTGCTGCTCTTGTGTTGAATTCTGTTGACTTTAGTAATATTAATTGAAGTAGGGTTCTCAGGATTGGTCCCAGGGTTGCTGTAGCATCAAATGAATGCCAAAAATTTAGATTACCGGCAGCTATATTAATTTCCATACTGGCTCGAGGATTTTTTCCTGCATCACTTGAGAAAAGAACCTTTAAAAGCTGTGCTTTTTTTTTTTTTTTTTTTTGTATACTATCTAGTGAGGACTTCTGCTTTCTATTAAAATGTGCTGATAGATATTTCTTTTCTGTTTAACTTTAAGGGACCTTGGTGAATACTTTAAGGTTTGCAGCTCAAATGATTGTTTAGTAAGTAAACCTTTTCTCCTCCAGATTTTGGTAAAATACTACAGAGTTAAAATATTTTATTTGGACTCATACCTCATTTCAAAGTGTTGCTTATAATACCTGACAGGAGCTGAACTTTAGTTAGTTATTTCTCCTTTTTTTTTCCTTCTTTTTGGAGGAAAACAAGCAGTCGAACATAGCTTCTGACACATTAAGCATGACTACTGGGAAATTAAAACAAATGCTGGTACAATTCACAGGGGAAAAAGAACTTAAAGTTTGTTTATAAATTCATTCCCAGCTCCAAATGCATGTCATAAATTAATAGGTCATCAACATACTGTATTTAGCTGGCAGCAAGTAATTTTATGTGAAGAAATAAGACAGAATATAGCCAGAGTAGCAAATTGGCTGAAAGCAAAGCCTTTTGAGTGCTTTGTAAAATCCATAACAGACAACTTGAAGCTCCAGCAAAATGGAAAATCTTTTCTTGTCTCCATACTCAGCTCCAAGGATTTAGAAAACTGACTAATAATGCAAATAGGCCGAGGTCAATAGCCTGGTGCCACAGCTGGAACTCACACCCAGCTTCTGGGAGCTCCACCACGCCTGCGTCCGGACGCTGCGGAATGTCGGGATACGGACCGGGATGCTCCAAACGCCATCAATCTCACACACTCCAATCAGGAAAATGAGTTCCAAAACAATCAAAATCATGACCTCACAGTGGCATTTGGGCTGGTTCCTGCCAGCCCAATGCTGGTGAGACCAATCCTTTTGTTAAGAGGTCAGGCAGCGCTCTGCAGTCCCAAGGTGTGTCACAAAGCTTGGACAGGCAGGATTCAGCTGGGGGGGAAGTGGATCAGGCCCCTGTAGCCTTGGCACAAAGTCCAACTCTCGTGTTTTGAGAGAGATTTTCTCCAAGATTCAGGTAACCCATCACCTCCATTTAAATACAAAGGGAAATTTCAATATTACCCTCTGTAAATATGTCCGTAAACAGTGAAAACCCAGAGCAAAGTAACCTTTGGCCAACATCAGCACCTGGTGTTAGAATTAAATTAATTTATCTGGTTTCTGGTCTAGAATTGCTTTTTCCAGCCTATAAGATGCAGGTCACCTGGAAGTGGAGTGACCAGCACGAGGCACAGAGCAATCTCTATCCTGGGATCTTTTTCCCAAGGTGAGGTTGGGATGGAATAATGAGGAATTAAAGCAAGACAGGGCCTAGTGAGCCGTTGGCTTGGCTCTGAAGACAAAAAGCCTCAGCCTCCACAGTAACAGCTTCTTTTCTGATGTCCTTGAAGGAGGACAGGGGGAGAGAACAGCTCCAAGGCCAGGCAGGTGGAGGGGGGTATCAGCAGAGCCACTTGATCTGGGCTTCACTATCAGCCTTTCATTTCCTACAAAGTAAAAATCCAGCACTTAATATCTATCTCTCTATATATATGTACTCATGCCTTAAAATTCCTTCAGAGATGGGACGAGGCAATATTATCTTTGAGAAAACGCAGATCCTAACTTAGTCTCCCCAAAGGAAAATTACTGACTTGAGCAATTCCTGGTAGTTATCCAAATAGCCTTGTCAAATTATTTAAATACCGCATTGTGATATTATTGAAGTTGGTACCAAGTTACTCTTGGCAGAAACAAGTGTTCACTGGCAGGTGCTGAGTAGATGAGCTGTTACTGCTCCAGCTCTCTGTGTCAGCAGCACGGCTGGCTGCTGCCAGGGATTTTAACCAGGGAGCTCAGCAAAATGCCCTCCAAGGGGGTTATTTTTCCCAGGGGGCTCTGAAGTGGTTTGCTTCACCTCTCAGAGCCTTGTTGCTTATCTGCTGCCACACTGGAGCTATGGGGGGTTTTGGAGGGCTCATGGGAGGGAAGCCTTGTATCATTGCATTCAGCACAAAACCCACGCACTCCAGAACAGCCCTCTCTTCAGTCTTAAAAAAAAAATTCAGTATGTAAATCTTCAGGGGAAAAAAAATGGAATTTAGGAATTTACCTGATCTGTATTAAAAGGCAGAAAAAAAAAAAAAATACTTAGGCTTATGCATTTTTCATTATTCAGGACCCACTCTATCTATATATGCTCAATGTTTTGTCTCTGCTGTAATTTCAGTTGGGAAGTTGTTTAAAATGCAAGAGTCTGGCAGCGATTCGCTTATGCTGTTTCAGAAAAATGGTTCATAGCTAAGGATAAACAAACTCTGTCTGTCCAGCCACAGTGTGAGAAGGGACAGGACGAAGTACAGCAATAGCAGAAGCTTGTCAGGTTCCTCTCTTAGACTTTGAAATCCATCTCAGCTCAGGAAGATCCCAGATTTCCTGCATGGTGCAGGGGTATCTGCCTTCCCCACCGCAGGACAGCAATCCCATGGAGCTTCTCTGTCTCCCCATTCTCACAGAAAGGGGGGGGAGTTGTGGAAATCCACAGGTTACACAGTGAATTCTTGCTTCCACAGCATTCACAAGCAAAACCCAGAAAATGTAGTAGCAACAAAGAGTGTGAGAGGCCCTGAGCACAACCTGTGCTGCCCCAGGGTGTGCAGGGACAAGGCTGGCTCTGACAGCCTGGCCAGGTTACTGTGAGGACCTTTTAGACCATTTAGCCCACACATCCTTGGACAAAATTTTCATCCCTTTGAATATCTTTTCAAAGGTTTAGTCCAGTTTGGATGAAGGTTGTGGCAAGTGGTGATTTTTCCCAGAGCTTCCCTTGGGAAGCTGCACCATCCTGTAAGAGCCCTCAGTCACAAACCATCTCCTGCTCCTCAGCCAACACTTGCTTTGGCTCAGTCCCATTGCTCTTCTTATATCTTCACGTACCACACTGGCAAGCTCAACTCCATCCAAAATTTTTTGGGAGTTAAAATTTGCTTTACCAAGACAAGAAAGAGGAAGTAAACAAAAAATAATTTTTTTCTGGGGATATTGCTTTCTTTGGAGAAGTCTCCGCAGAACAAAGCCACGTTCAAGGAGGGAATTAGTAAATAGATGAAATGAAATGACAACGTTGTCATTTTCAGTTAAAGTGGGATGACAAGATTGTCACTTTTCTTCTGTCCACCTTTACCCTTAGGGCATTTACTTTAGTGTTGCTGTGCAATACATTTCACTCTAGGCTCCTGGAAAACAGCTATAGCACAAATTCTCTGCTGGAACAAATGGCTACAATTCCATTGACTTCTATATTTTCTAGCCAAAAAATTTTCCTCTCCATTTCTATCCAGGGATGCCTGCTAGGTTACAGGAGACAGAACCTCTGCTCATGTTGGAGCCATGTACTAGCTTCCAGTTCCAGGGCTTCATCCTGTCATGCAAATTGATTATTTCCACCCTTCAAAGTCTGCAAGTCTGAAATCCATATTATGTGTTTAAGTGCAATTCTACTGAAAGGGTCCAAATCTCTCTGCCAGAAAATCTTTCTCTAGAACCTCATAGAAAGCATGCCTAGATTGTGCTTTAGTGAGGTATTTGCAGAGACAGACTTAAATTAATATGTCTGGGAATAAATTATTTCTAGAGTGTCTTGAGCCAGCATCACATGAATAGACTACCATGAAACACTATGGCAAGCAAGAATTCATCTGAAAACTGTAGTTTAAAACAGGAAAAAAGGCCCATGAAAGCTGAGGATAACTATCCAGCTTCTTATTGTCAGTGGTGGAAAGTGCTTTGGAATCTTTAAAGTACCTCAGAAGCCTTATGGCCCACTGTCTTCACAAAATCCTGGTTTATTTTATTTACCAAGTATAACTGATAACTCACAGCACCTCAGCAGCCAGAAAACACCCCCTAACAGCCTGGTAGGGCCATAAATATCCATAGCTCTTTCCCATGGGGTGGATAACAGGAGGTACCCCACACAGCTCTACTTCCAGCACTGGCAATGGAAAGTCATGTTGTAGTTTGGTTTTCAGTGGCTAAACCCAGCTTTCCCAGGTTGGGTTTTCCCCCAGGGCTTGGGCAGAGCCCAGGATGTGTGATCAGTGCTGTCTCTGAATTCACACGGTGAAACTGCACCAGCTGTACCCTTCCATCTTTCTTGGCCTTTGGTGGGAAACAGCAGGATTGGTGCCACCACTTCTCTATAAATGTGTGCCAAGCTCCACTAAACCAGCTCAGATATTTTAACCACAATCAAGAGACTTTGCAGATTCTATAATGGGGGAAATATTACACCTAGGTTTCACTTCTGCCACCCCAATACCATTTATATTTAAGAAACTATTACGTGACTTTTGTCACTAAATAAAACACATAATTTTCTTACGATTCAACATAATAAACTAAAGAGCCAAATGCATCATGGTGAGAGAAATAATAACTCTCTGCTGACCAGGGCAGAAAGACAGTTTCTCAGCCTGTAACGTGCCTTAGATTTTCCTACTGAAAAGCATTTAACTGAGTCTACAGAGGGATCTCACACTGTACATCAGTCCAGAGGTTCTGTATTTGGCATACTGTGCTGTTAATATTGCTATTCATCTGTACAATCTTGTTTAAACTCTAGAATAAAAAAGAATAAATTATGTTTAGGTTTGCACCTTTATCATACTTATTTGTGTGGTCAGTGTGTGTGGTCAGTGTGTGGTCAGTGTATTCAGTATGATCAGTGTATGGTCAGTATGGTCAGTGTATGGTCAGTGTATGGTCAGTGTATGGTCAGTGTAAGGTCAGTATGATCAGTGTATGGTCAGTGTGGTCAGTGTATGGTCAGTGTATGGTCAGTCTATGGTCAGTCTATGGTCAGTGTACGGTCAGTATGGTCAGTATGGTCAGTGTATGGTCAGTATGGTCAGTATGGTCAGTGTAAGGTCAGTATGGTCAGTCTATGGTCAGTGTATGGTCAGTGTATGGTCAGTGTAAGGTCAGTGTATGGCCAGCGTAAGGTCAGTATGGTCAGTATGGTCAGTCTATGGTCAGTATGGTCAGTATGGTCAGTGTAAGGTCAGTATGGTCAGTGTATGGTCAGTGTACAGTCAGTATGGTCAGTGTAAGGTCAGTATGGTCAGTGTATGGTCAGTCTATGGTCAGTGTACAGTCAGTATGGTCAGTGTATGGTCAGTGTATGGTCAGTCTATGGTCAGTGTACAGTCAGTATGGTCAGTATGGTCAGTGTATGGTCAGTGTATGGTCAGTGTAAGGTCAGTATGATCAGTGTATGGTCAGTATGGTCAGTGTATGGTCAGTATGGTCAGTGTATGGTCAGTGTATGGTCAGTATGGTCAGTGTATGGTCAGTATGGTCAGTGTATGGTCAGTGTATGGTCAGTGTACAGTCAGTATGGTCAGTATGGTCAGTGTATGGTCAGTATGGTCAGTGTATGGTCAGTGTATGGTCAGTATGGTCAGTGTATGGTCAGTATGGTCAGTATGGTCAGTGTATGGTCAGTGTATGGTCAGTGTATGGTCACTGTACAGTCAGTATGGTCAGTCTATGGTCAGTGTATGGTCAGTATGGTCAGTGTATGGTCAGTATGGTCAGTATGGTCAGTGTATGGTCAGTGTATGGTCAGTGTATGGTCACTGTACAGTCAGTATGGTCAGTATGGTCAGTGTATGGTCACTGTACAGTCAGTATGGTCAGTGTACAGTGTGGCCGTGCTGCGGGCCGTGCAGCAGCGGTGACCCCGGCGGCTCCGGGGCAGCCTGGCCGTGCCCTGTGCCGGCTCCGGAGCCAGCGCGGAGAAGGTGTCGGGGCCGGAGGCTCAGCGAGGCACGGCCAGGCTCTCCGGAGCCCCGGTGCCATGCCTCTGCCGCCGGCCGGGGACGGAGCCGATTGTGGCCGGGAGAACGGCACCGGGGAGATCCGGAGCGTGTCCCCAGGCGAGGACAGGACACCCCTGCCTGCAGCACAGACACGCACGCACAGAAACCCCGGCTGGTCTCATTCTGTCATCCCGAATCTGACCCTCTCCCAGCAGCCAGAACTGACAAAACCAAATCTGACTGAGGTACCTGTATGCAGAGTTCGGTTTGACACCTCAATTCCTCTGAGATACAGAACTCCGGTATTTGGAAATGAGCCTAGGAAAATCAGCTGCTTTCTCCTAAGTGCCTACCAGGCACTAAGGAGATACTTTCCTTGTATCTAAGGAAAAGATACAAAACTCATGTTGAAAATAAGTTATAAAAAAGAAAATCTCCTAAACCAAAACTCAGACCTTTCTTACACAGTGCACTTAGTCAGCAGGTCACACACCTGCAGACAAGGCCCAGCTCCGTGACAGTGTCTAGAATGCATCTAGATCTGCAAAAGCTACTTAGTCTATTAAAATACTCAGTGCTTTTGGAAAGCCATCCATGCATCCATCTGCATTAAGTAGTCTGACACTTGGAGAAGTCTGTCCAAAGGCCCTGGTGCTGTTGCATTTGTTGTAATAGTTAGTGGTGCTCTTCATATATTCATACAAAATCCTAGTATTTTCTATACAGACCAGTACTACAGTTATCTGGAAATTATTCAAGATTATTCTATGTCATATTTTTCAGTATTAACTCTGTGCTTTGTCATAGGAAATGTTTTCATATACTACTCTTACTGGGTTTCAGCTAATTTTCCCTGCTCAGGAAAAGTAAATTCCAAAAAGCTCGATATCATCTCATACAGGTCTCACACAGACCTTGTACAACTTCAGTCCAAAGCATTTTTCCCACTAAAAATTTCCTATTTTATTTAAATGCCTATTTAAGGACATAGAACTTGTTTTAATATTACATAAAGAACCAAGTAACTGCTCAGTTATGGCAACAAGAAATTAGAAGGAGGTACATATTTCCAAAAAGATAATAGCTCTAGATCAAACCAGTCCCAGAAATTAGTTGTGAAATGAAGTGGAATATGTGAATGGTTATGAAAAACAACCAAATTAATTTACATGGGTAAAATAAATGGTACATGAGAGACAACTGCTACAGCAGAGTTATTCTCCTTATTCAAAATAAATGGGATTGGATATGCACATGCATGTGTGCATTTATGGGTATTTCTGTGAGAGAGATTTATTAAAATGTTTAATGGCATTGCCATGGTTGTATCGAGTCACACTCTGTGGTTTGCAGGCCTAATCCTGCTGATGTTAAAGGCAGTGGAAATGGGAACAGTTGACTAATTATCCCTCTGTAAGGCTCCAGAATATCCACGTTGAATTCTAACAAATTACTAGAACCTCAGGCAAAGAAACAATGCTAATTAAGATGAACTTTAGGTGTAGGACCTAATTAATATGATCTTTTCGTGAAACTTGTTCCAAATGATGCAACTTTAAAAGTTATACCAATAAATGCCTTGGGCTGTATAGCGCTAAATAAGTCAAAAAATAAACAAACATGTTCCTTAAAATCAGCAAGTAACAAATCAAGATATTAGCATGGGTGTTATGTGGCTGCAAGACTTTTCTTCAGCAAAGATTTTGATTTGCTTTAGCTCTGAACACCACTGTGGGTGAAATGATAAATGCAGGGCTGCTTTCTGTTTCTGACTGGAAACACAGACATGCTGCGGGGGAAGAAAAAATACAGCAAGAATACACAAGTGACTCTGTTTGGGGAGAAATATTGATTTCAAGATCTTGTCAAAAATGATGTGTCAGTCTATTAGAACAAGAACTTCAAACTATGTCTCTAGGAAACTTAGATTTTTATTTTTTTTCCTGTTTCAGGGAAGGCAGCTGGATGACCAAGCAGGAGAAATTTGGGCAGCAAGTCAATTAAAGAAAGTATAAAGGTCCCTGTATTGGTAGAGCTCCAGCTTGTGCACTCATGTGGACACATCTGTTTGCCTCAGGTAGATGAAGGCAGGGTACACAGTCATATTTTGGAAACTTCCTACTCAGAACATTCTATGATTCCACAGGAATTCTTTTCCTAACATAACTGGACAAACCCTCATTTCTTACAGTCCTGCAGCATTCCACATCTGGGGCTAAAAGCTGGACCTGCTGTGAAGATCAGAGCTCTGGACATCTCCAGGAGCACCTACAGGCCAGATGGTCTAATTCCCTGGCTGGAATCCAGAATGGAGGGGTGAATCCTCTGAACCCCTGGCAAGAGTCCCACTGCTTCTAGTAAGGTCACACTCTGCTCTTTGCTCCAGCAGAGGTTTTGGGAGATCCTTCCATACAGGAATTTTTTTTCTGAATGAAACTAAGTTGAGAGAGTGCCGACTTGTTGAAATTAAAATAAAGATATCAGCAATGAAAAAAAATAAAAAATAACCTATGGAAAAACAAAATAGCAAGTTATAATTACTCTGTTCTGTGCAGATATAATAAAAATATCAGATTCAAAATATGAACATACATTATTGTTTTGGCTTTGTCTGCTCCACTGGAATTGTTCACATGCTGACCTCTTGCCCTCCTCCTACTTCTATTTTTCTCTCTCACCACTCCATGAGACAAAAAGGGGTAGAGGAGAAAGAGAGAGAAGAAAAAAAGGAAGGGGAAGAGAAAGCACGAGAATTAAGTAAAGACAGTGGATGAAAGAGAAAGAATGAAAAAAGAGTGAAACAGGAACAGAACAAAAGCTAACAAGTGAACAGGGGAAAGAAAAAAAACAAGAGGGAAATAAATGCACTGCCAGTTGTTTTTTTAGGGCTTGTGAAAGTTATGGGGCCCTACATGAAGAAGGCATTACATTTTTTGATCTGCAGCCAGATTCTTAATGAAATAGGAGGGCAGGAGGGAGGCTAATGTGATTCAGCATCTAAAAGCAAGCAGTTGCATCAATAATCTTTAGCACTGGCACTTGTGCTAAGACAAAACATAACAGACTTTAGAAGACAAGTTGTCAGTGTGATATGGGGGCCTTTCAGTTATTCAATACAACTCCATTAGGTTTTGGAAGCATAAACAGGTAGCAGGGTTTTGTGCTAGTAATACTCTTAAACCAGTATGTAATTAAAATTGAACTCTGTGGAGAATAATTCCACTACATATTACTAGAGGTGACCTCTCTCTTATCAATCTCCAGTGAGCACCAGTGCTTGCTTTAGCTTTACCCACATTCAGTCTAACAAACACATCCGTGAAGCAGCAGCCTGAAGAACTGAGCAGGGCACACTTAAGTTGGGCTGTCTGTGCTCTGTGCCAAGCCCCCACCTCTCTGCCAGGGCAGCTTTAGGAGAGGAGTGAACTCACTTCCCCTGCTGCCCAACTTTGGCCTCACTTCCCTGCAGAAATTATTTTCTTAATTAGAAAATTTTATGCAAAAGTTTTTTTACTTTTTACTTTTTTAATGTACAAAACTTTGCAGTAAACTAGGTTAAAGGAGATCTTTTCTTCCTCCCTTCAGCTAGACTATGCACAAAACTTAGGCTGACCTTTAAAGGCTAAGCTCTGCATATCTGCCAGTGCAAGGAATTTGGGTAGGATGAAATTGCCACCAGTGAAGATGTCTTGTTTCAAGTTAGTCTATGCATGGCTTGACTCCCCCTTAAATCCCTCACACAGAGCTGAAGCTCATTGGAGTTGCTCAGAGGGCCTTGTGAGGGTCTCCTGCAGGAGAGAAGCTCACTCTGAGTGATGTAGGACACTGAAAGAAGAGGTCACAGCCTTCAAGGAGGTGATCAAGAGCACAAACTGTTAGACCCACCAGCCAAATAACATTGGTTTTGCAAAAATCTTTCACATTGTATACTGAGCTTAAACACCTATGATTGCTGGTCACTGGGGAAAAATCTTTCCAACAAGAAGCATCCAAAAAACTTTGTCTGTTCTTACAGGAGCATCTTCTCACTGCAGAAAATCTAAAGTATGAAGAGATCCTGGTCCATAAACTCTAGAATTTGAGAGGGAAAATTATCCCCAGCTGGGCAAATGTTATGCTCCTCAAACAGCTCAGCAAAGCCAGGGTCATTCTTGAGCAAGTTGAGCAGCAAAGTTATTCAGATGGAAGACACCAAAGGAGAACAAATGCTGGAGTCACAGCATTGTGATCTTGGCTTCCCACTTAACCACACGAGTCAGGGAAGTCCCTTGGAAATGAGCTCCCACCACTCATCTGTGGCCAGCACTGCCCACAGGCCACCTCTCAAACACACAGCTGAACTCTGAGAGGTATAACTTTGGTTTTTACCTCTTCTCTTCAGATCTCAGGACATTTACTTGCTCGTGATGTAAACCCCCTATATCTGAAAGCGGGTCCGTGGTTAAGACAATAATTAATTTTGCTGAACTCATGCAGAAATATCTGGGAAAGGGAATAGTGAGAACCACCAGAAAAAGCTGATTTTGCAACACTATTTTTCCCATTTGTCTTAAATACAGACTTTTGTTCACTGTTTTACATCTATATTTATATTAAAAATAACGTAATAAGCAGATTCTAAATTAAAGGGGAAAAAATCAGCCAGTGAGACAGTGGAAGGCAATGTGAATTAGTTTATAACACAAGCATGCAAACCCCTTCACTTCTATTGCTTACATTTATGACTTTCTCTATTTCTTGCCATTAGTTTGAATTGTCTCCTGGACTCCTAACACTGTTGTCTGCCTTCTTCATTCATCTTCATAAATTTCAAGTACTACAATGGCCTGGCCTCCACCCTCCAGGGCAGGGGCAATTTAAGAGGGTTTTGGGGAGTCAGTTTGAATGCCTGACCCGTGTCCTACTGCACCGTGGTGGATGGAGCCCAGGGTGGGAGGGCAGGGGGTCTTTTAACCTTCCTGGCTGATTTGCCTGTTTATATTTTGCTATTTTTTTCCAAATGCTTTTAAGTTCCCAAGGATTTCTTAACAACTCTGTCTGTGCAAGGGAAAAGGATGCAAGGATTCATACATAAAATTTGGATATATTTGGATAGGGAATGGTATCACCATTGGATATTGTGTGTATTCAGTGCAATACACCTGCACCTCAATCCCTCTTCAAGCTCCTGGGTGTGAGGGAGGGGTGTGAGGAAAACACTGCAAAACCTTTCAGAAATCTTCAAGCTTTGCAACCTGAGGCTCCTATCATCTTAAAAAATAAAAAAAAAATAAATAATAATAAAAAAAACAAACCAAAAAATACACAACAAGAAAGAGAAAAAGACACAGTTTGCAGCTTGGTACTAGTGCAGAAAGTTATATGGCAATTAATAACAATTTACAAGGTGGCACAGCATGTGCTAACAGGTATAAAGAGCAGGGTGAACAAGTATGGAAATCATCACATATCAAGTAAAAACTTCCATAGTACAGTGCTGAATGTCCCTAGACAAAGAAGTGTCTTTTGTATTTTATCTGGAAAAATATTCTCCCATGGAAAAAAAACACATGAGTTGAGGTGTATGGTCCAAGACCTAAACAGAAAATAACCGAATCCTGTCCCCATGTTTATTGAGTCTGGATTTGGAGGTCTCTTCCCTGGGCATTAGATAAAGTTTCCTTCTGGACCACTGTCTTCTATTTGAGTGATGCCACTCAGTATAAGGAAAACAAAGAGAACTGAGTTTAAGCTTGTGGAAAGCTGACTCTCTTTGGAGAGAGCCAAAGTGGTAATAAAAACTGTTCTAATGATTTGATCAGCAAAACGAACTAAAAGCAAAGTTTAGAATTAATGAGAGCTCTGGATCAAAACTGCGGATGATTTTCCTCTCATTAGTGGTTTTTATCATCAGATGTTAGCATTGTTTGAATGAAATTCATTCAAAGACCTCAAATAAAAGCAGTATTTGGTAAAAGAAACTGTGATTTGGGTCTATTAACAAACAGAACATCTTGCTAAATAATTCCTTTATGCACTATTCAGTAATGATGTAAAGCTGGTGCCTTTCTGCTGCCTCAGTGAAACAGCCTTCAGAAAGATCATTAAACCGGCTTTTTGTGAGAGGAGCTAAAGAGAGCGACTGAAGCGTCTGTTATAAGTTTATATTTGTATTCAACTCAATTAGGCCCTAGGACACAGATGAAAGCGCAGCGCAGCTCGCTCCCAGCCCCTTTCAAGCAGCCAGCTTTCGAAAGGAGCTCCTCTGGAAGCTGCTCCGGCCGGAGCCCGCGGCTTTCCAAGAAGCGTTGTTGCATCACCAGGGCCTGGATCCGAGCGAGCCTGCGAGGGGGAGACGCTCGGGAAAATCTCGAGCAGCTGATCCGCGTGGAGCGCGGCCAGCGCTGCCGCCGGGGACGCGCGGCTCGCTGGGGAAGGAATTTCGGTACAAACGAAGCCACCGCAAATAACAACAAACCCTCCTCCTCCTCTCCCCTTTCCACAGCTCAGGAATCCTCCTCCTGGCTTTATTTTGCAGCGAAACCCCTTGCCGGGGTGGTTGCCAGCTGGCTGCGGAGGGGCAGACGCGCTCCCGCGGGCTCTGCCCGGGCCGGTGCCCGCAGGGCACGGGCAGCCCCCGAGCCTCCGAACCCGCTCCATCCCTGCCTTCCCGGGCAGCTGCTGCTGGCAAAGGGACTGCCTCTACACCTGCTCCAAGGGCCGGGTGCCCGGGAGGGCTTTTCTCTCCGGATGGAGTTGGGGAAGGTGGCCCCGGAGGAGACCAGGCTCGCGTGGGCATCCCTGGCACTGCATCCCTGGCATTGCGGAGCCTTCCCAAGGGCTCCATCCCCAACAACTCCAGCCAAGCATCTGCCTTTCATTCCAGCCCCACAGCTGGCACCACCGGAAGAATTTTTTTTGTAAAAAAAAACCCCAGAAATGCCTGGCTAGCTTCACACTGGAAACCCCCTCAAACTGATCCAGGTCAAGTGGACCAGCCTCTTCCAAGAGAAACATGTTCTGTCAGAAACGTTTCACCTGCTCACTAAGTACATTCACTACACAGAGCCTTTTTATAATGTGCTAATTTATTTTTAGAAACGGTTTTATATCGCAGAGCACCCTGAGTGCCTTTGGCAACTTCAGGTACTTCAGAAATAAATGTATTATTATTCCTCTTTAGAGATTTAAACTGTATGTTAAGTGGTTAAAAGTAGCCATTACATGGTTGGTGGCTTTTTCTTTTATTGGTTTTCCCAATGGCAATTTTAATACTGAATTTTATTATTTTTTATTAATTTTATTATTTATTTATATTGCAGCACTTTGACTCTTAATTTAGGAAGAATCAGTCCAAAAAAAGAGCAGCTGGGTGCCTGACTGGCAAATGAAGTGCCTAAGGCCAAAGCTGTGAGCCTGAAAGCTCCTGAGCTCTCAAAGCATTAAAATAATTTTCTGATCTAACTCTTCCTAGTCCTCTCCAGTTCTGCTATTCCTCCTTCCTGGAAAACTGAGCACTTTAGCTAAAACAGGACCTCCCATTGCCTGGATTTCCTGAGGATCTTAATCTGATTGTCATTTTTCAAATTGTACTTGATATACCCATCCAATCACAAACAAGCTACTGGTTCCTTCTCTTCAGAGAAGAACTCTTTAGTACACGGTGTACCAAACTGTGGTTGAAAGTTTCATATGGAGTGTAGGCAGGCCAGATTCATCACCCTGCTCAGGAGGAAAAAGGCCCATATCTCAAGGAGTCATTTACACCACATCCTGGACTGGTCCACCACACATGGGCTTTGCTAGGTGGCTTCTCTGCACAGAAGAATTCATGATTCATTACCCAAAATCAAAGCCCCTGGAAACTACTCCTGCAGATCAGTGGCTGAAGAACGAAAACCAAGGAATAGGCTATAGGATCAAATATCTTCACTTTCCAGGGAAAGACACAAAATACTTTCTTGTCAGTACTGGGGATAAAGAGCATCCCTAAAACTCTCAGTAAGGCAGACATCAAGGGGTGAAAACCTACTCTATTTTCATATTCTTCTTGTAGGTGAAACTCCAGCTAACTGCTCATGGTGCCTTCAAGCAATTCCTCTTCTGAGTGCACCTGGGCTCAGATCTGCTCTGCTCCCTGCCCCTTTGTGCTAAGCCAATCCAGCTCAGATTTTCAGTTTCCATCCCAGAAGCCAGTCATTCAAAATGTGTATCTCACAATATTTAGCTTTGTGGACCAAAGAAGTTTTCATAAAGTTTGAAAGGCAGCCTGGAAAAGTTTTCTGTCTGGAAAGGACTGAGCAAACTTTCTCAACTCAGGCATCTGGAACTGAATTTTGCAGCTCCCGCATCTGTCCAGTCACTCAAGCCCAATAAGAAAACAAAGGTGGCATTTGCACACATGGCAGCTTAGAATATGCTCTGCTGGGATTGCTGTGATGGTTCAGGTGAAAGCAAGATTTCTTCATGTGTCTTCAGAGGAGTGAATGACTCAGATTGTGAAGAGTCACCATCATGCTAGTTCTGCATGCTATAGAGTAATCCTGGCCAAGATCCAACTGCTCTTACTTAACCTGTTCTTCAGTTTTAAAAGTTACCATCCACTAACCTTCCCCATGAAAGCATCAGCATGGGAAAGAGCCAGAGCTGACTGGGCCTGATGGGCTGCTGCACAGAGATCCAGCCCCTGTCACTGAAATGCCTGTTCATCCAATCAACCAAATTACCAAGGAGAGCTCCAGCCAAGAGCAACACTTAGTGGGCTGCTGCTGCCAGGAGGTCAGTGAGCCACAGACACAGACTTTGCAAAGCTGGAAGTTTCTTCTGAGCAACTCTGAAGAGTGTGGAGTTGTTTTGTTAAGAGATGTATTTCCTACCTGCTCACCTACTTCACCCTGATTTCAGTACACCCAGGTAAAAGGCTGGTTGCAAGGATATGTCTGAACTGATTCTTATTTGTTAAAGAATTTTAGGCAGGTGTCTAAAATTAGGTAAGATTTAAAATTTCACTACAAGATATATTGCAGGTTTTTATCTGCAGTCAGTTTTTAACTGCAAATAAGGCGGAAGAGCAAACCTGTTATATTTCTCATTATATAATTATAAGTAAACTGTTACAATTGCACTAGTATAATTAAAGGTTAAATGACAAGTTTCATGAGAAGAAAAACAGTCAGAAACAGAAGAAACCCTCTCAAAACCATGGTCAGCTGCTGACAAAGCCCCAAGCACTCACAGGGGGGGCCACAAGCAATCAGATCCACCAAACAGGGAGCAGGGAACAAAAAAGGTCTCAGGATTGGCCTCATCAGTGCTTATAAAAATCAGCAGTAGTCTCTCCACTGGTTTTGACAGGTGCTGGCTGAGATGCTGTATATAAAGTCCCTGGCACTCTGTTAAGACAAAAACTTCATTCCATTCAAAGCTTTATTAGCATCAAAATTTCATAAAGACTACAGAATTGGATCTGAAAAGTTTAATTTGTTGAAAATCTGGCAGCCTAGATAGAAATTCTAGGCACCTGGCTTGAGCACTGCTCATTTATCTCCAGTTTCATCCACGGTGCCATTATTTATTTAGTTCTGCAAGTTTTGAGAGGAATTCTGCAATGTGAAACATATCACTTGCAGAGAGCCACAGTTTTGGCAGCCCTAACAAAACTAATGCCAATTCAATGCAAATCTCTTTCTGCTTATTTGCATGTATTATAACAGCAAGAAATGCTTTTTCTTAGCTGCATTTTTTCCCTCATATTTGTTCAGTTATTTAGTCAATTCCTTGTAAAGTGACTGTCAATATTGTGTACTCCAAGTGGTAACAGCAATGTTGAATTATCCAGCAGGAATTATCTGCTTGATTTTTTAAGTGTTGCTACACATATGCCCTCCATTGGTTTTGACATGTTCTTTGAATTCTGAAAAACATTCTTTAACATATTGACTTGTATTAAAAAGCAAAGAGTGCATAATTGCGTGGCTTTAACAACTTGAAGATGTCAGATGCATTTTTGAAGCTGCCCTACACACAATGAAAGAGGACTGGGGTAGTCCTGCAACAGAGGGATTCTCACAGCCCCACAAGCTGTCAAATCTTTGAAACGATCCAGGTTCTCCAGCAGGTTTCTACATCTGGTGTGGCTTTGTTTTTATTAACCACCAGCTCAGCTAAATAACAGTGTCCCATCAAGTCCTGGGTCGGATGTAGCTCAGCGTGGGGCTCTGGCCATGCCCTGCAGGGGAGCCTGGCCTGAGCCAGCTGAGCAGGTGGACACGCCAAGGTTTAAGCTTTACAAACAGCTGAATTTTGGAGAGGAAAGTAAAAATGCAAACTCATGCCTGAAAGCTCAGGAAGGCACCAGCTCCACCAGGGACTGGCTGCCAGATCCAGCCATCTGAGGACTGAATGGCATTCAATTATTGTGGCTTGGGGTCACCCTACAGCTACATCTGGTACTAAATGTGTGCTCTCTAATACCCACGGGTTCCTATGGTCTAGATAAAACCAGAAAGTTGACATGATCTTGACTGCTCTGTACAACAGCATTAATGTTATTAAACACCATGTCTTATCCTATAAACAGTAGGGATTAATTTATTTTATATCCCCTGAGTGTTTATTAAATTTATATATCTCCAAAGCACAGCCACTTATCACAAATCACCACAGCCACGCAACAAATTCCAGCTCTTTACCTAACATTCATTTTCCTGAAGGCCCCTGCAAAACAAGTGTTGCCAGCATGCAGCTGATGTACCTGAAAGGTGAGCAGTACAAATTTGCAAACCAAGATCAAGAATAGGTGCCAGTCCCTGAGAATGTATTCCTTAAGCAAACACCTTTGGGGTTTAAATTGCTGGTTTATTGAATCAGTGAGAATGTAGACTTTTTTGGAAGGTGGCTCCCCTTTGGAGGACATTGCCTTTTCACCTCCATCATAAGCTGCTGGATGAATGCCAACATATGAGCAGAATATTGAAATCAGAACAATAATCTCAGCTTCACTGGTCACAAGCACTTTTGCATGTTTTTTTGCAGATTTTCAGTTTACCTCAAGACACAAACAAACCTACAGGCAACTCTGGTAATGAGGGTTTGAGGTTCTGCACTTGATTCAATTAGTGACTCACGGAGCATCCCTGCACGTCAGCTATCGCCTCTCCAAACTGTGCTAAAGCAGACAGGGCTATTTTGAGGACTATTACGAAAGTTAATTTATGTTTCTAAGGTTAAAACAATCATTTATGCAATTTTCTTGGTTTCACTGATGCATCATACACTCGGACATTGCGTAAAATCAATTTAAAAAATATATTTCTCACCTTTTCTCTCTTTCATATCTACTTTAAAAGATCAAGCAACATCGCTGCTTTAACAGCATATATTTAATATAATATTTAAACAGAAATAATTTTTTTTTTCTCCTCTAAGTATGACCCTGGTTAATTCCCAGCTGAAATAGGTTTTAGAAATCCCCTGTGAAGTCTGATCCTGTGCCACTAAAGCAAACGGGAGCACTGCCACCCACTCCAGCACAAGCCAGAGATCACCTTGTGTTTCTGCAGGGGATCTGAGGAGCATCAGACCCAGCAAATCACAAGCAAAAGGGATTTATTGCCCAGATTCCTGTGGCTAGGACCGAACTGGTTGGTCCCTGAGGAGAGGGCTGGAAGAGAGACATGGCAGGTACCTGAACAAGGGGAAGGTGCAGGTGGGAAAAACGCCTGACAGCTGCTCTGTGGCTCGGCTGGGAAAGGGGAGAGCAGTGAAGGGAATCGTGCTTTGTCTCCCTGCTCCACTGCTGTTATCTGTGAGTGCAAGCTGCTTGCTGGAAGCCAGCAGTGCTGGATTTCCCTGCTCCTGGGGAGCCACCATCCTTCCCCATGCTCCCACCCAGCTCAAGTCCTGCTCCCTGCTCTTCCCCCTGAGTCCATGTCTCACCCAGCACCACAAACTGCCCTCCTGCAGTGGCTTTTCTCATAGGGCCACCCCAGGGGAGATCTCTGTCCCCCTGCAGAAATACAGAGTCCCCCCCACGTGAAGGGCTGCCGAGTTACACGCCCAGACACCAGCGCCAAACGCTGTCAGGAAGAGAATTACTTTTGATTAATGGGAAAGGAAAGTTAATTGTCATTCGGCATAAATGTCAGAGTGGAAACTCAGCTAAGATAAAACATCACTTTTTAACAAAAAGGAAGGGATGATTTCCATGGTGCAGCCTAAGCCTAGTGCTTAATGCGGATGAAAAAACCACTATTCAGATCAGCTCCTTGGGAGACCAGGATATTTTAGCTTTTACCATCTCAGGGACTCGCCGTGTAACTCCCTGATGCACAAAGCTCACTGAGTTGTTCGCGTTTCTCTGGGCTGGATCCGCAGCTGGTGTAAATCACTGTGATGGCTCTGACTTTGGTGGCATCCTGCCAGCTTACTCCAGTGAAGGATTTGGTGCAGAAATGTTTCCCAGTGTATAAACTTCTGGTTATGATAGACAGTTTCTGGGCTCCAGCAGCGATTGGTGATCTGAAAAGGGGGTTATGGGAATTGGCAAGATATGAAATGGTGTGGGAGAGCTGCAAATATTTAATTTCCTGTGAAATAATTCTCTGGTGGCTCTATATATATATGTACACACATATATATATACACATGCACACACATGTACGTGTGCATGTGTGTTCAGCAAGTTACAGTCTAAAATTAACAGATTTCTTAACTCCCATGAACCTCTCCTGGCAACAATGGTGTGCCCAGGAGTGTCAGCAGGAACGCTGCTCCTTTTGCCCCAGTACCACCCCTTCAAGCCCACATTGACTCCTGAGGTGGTTTCCAGCTCCCCGGCTGCAAAGCCAGTTATGTGTTTAAGGAGGAAATATGCTGGGGAGGAGCTGGACCACTTCAACGCTTGCAGAGAGATTCCAGACTTGTGCACCTGCCTCTCCCCATGCCCGCAGCCAAATTTAAATGCTACGGCCCCTGCGTGGAGAAAGGGGCACAAGCTGGGGCCACGGCTGTTCCCGGGCTGTAAAAATAGAGACAGATGCTCGCCTGCGATGAGGAAGAATGTGAGGCTTCTTTGAAAGCTGAGTGTGAGCAAGTCCTGACACCTCCCGGCTCTTCACCTCGCTGGAAAAAGTTCTTGTGCTTTTGGCATTCACGCGCGTGGGGACACAGCCGGCACGGGAAAACAAAAGCTGCGGGCAGAGCTGCAGAGAGATGCTTCTAGCAGGGCTCAGGGAAAGCCTGCAGTCAGCTGGGTTTGTTTTCAGCCCAGCTTGATTAAAAATCCCCAAACCAACCATCCAAAACAAACCCCACCCGCAACTCCTCTCCGGAATGAACCGGGAGCAGGAGGAAAACCTCTTAAAAAAGCAAGAGGAAAACCTCGTTGTGTTCTTGCTCTCCTTGCCCCCGGGCCCGGCAGGGTGGGGATCTGTCGGGCCGCCTGTTTTCCACCCAGGTGCACAAACACACGGACTGGGGGTGACTGAGATTTGCTGTTCCAGAGAAAAGCGAGGTCCAGCAAGGGAGTGAAAGTGCTGATCCCAGGCCAGAGCGAGCCCTCCCTCCCTTCCTCCTGCTCCGGCCAACACGCTCAGCCGGGCAGAGCTTCCACACCCCTCCCCAAACAGCTGGAGTGAAGAAATAAAGGAAAATACGGTATTTTTGTATTGTCCTTTCAAGGAGATCTCTGTTTGCATAGTTGGATCCCCCTTCCTCCACACAGCACTAACATTAGTGTGACCTTTTCCTGCTAATTGGAAAATCTTACGGAAATAAAGCCTGTCAGAAAATGAGAAGTGTCTCCCCTTTAGGCTGGCCAAACGACCTCAGAGGGGGAAAAGAAGTTCTGAATTTCTGCTCCTTCTGCACACACTGCAAAATCTTTATTACTTCGGAGAGCCTTGAAACCCAGTAATGCCCCTCCAGTGCAAAGAGAAGTAAATAAATTTCTTCTTATGACCACTTTGGAGAAACACACAACCAGATTTACTCAGCAGGGATAGATACTGGACAAGATAATGAAGAGAGAATAAGAATATGATAGGGGTTTACAGCCTCTTCTGTCTCTTTAAAGTGTTTTAATCCTTCAGAAACAGGATATCGGGTCCATTTCCTTAAAGATACAGTATCCCTTCTGGGACAAGTAATGTTATAAAAACCTAAGATGTAACATCTATCTCACAATATTGATTGGCACTTTAGTGTGATAAAAGGGGTTGAACCTGAAGGGGAAAAAAAAGAAAAGGAAAGAAAAAAAGGTAAACTGGGATTACTCTTAGAAGAACTGAATAAAAGAAAAGTCCCTATAACACCAGGTCAAACTTCCAAAATATTTTTTTAACATGGAATTGAACCAAATGCCATTTCAATGATTGTCTAGGCAATTCTCTTGATTTTTAAAGCGTACAGATCCATGTTTGTAGCTTTATGACCAGCTGGTGCTGGAGCTAGTTCCAGCCCCAGCCCCAGCACAAAGCCCTGTGAATCCTTTCTGTGCTCCAGCAGAGGAAAACAAAAAGAAAGGAGGAATTTCAGATAAAAAGATATGATATTGTTCTTAACAACAAACAAAGGAAACACAACTTCAAATTACTGTCTGGTTAATTTATAAAATACCCTTTTTAGACAGCATCACCTGTTTTTCGGAAGAGCTTTGAATGAATACATTGAAACAACTGTCATAACATGGATACATCTACAGTCATTCCTGAATTACTCAAAGTTAAAATAACAGAGACACAAAGACTGCTAACAATTACTCATTTAAGTAGCTCTTACTCATAGGAATAGTCTCATTGAAGCCTGTAGATCTATTTCCATGCATTGCTGTGCTGAGCTTGTAGCGTACGGTGAACTAGAAAAGCCTGAAGCAGACACAGAAAAGCCTCTCACCAGTCACATCCACCAAAGAAAGGTAAGGAATTGACACATTTTGCCTCTGCATTTGACAGCACGGACCTGGTTCACCTTCAGACATGTCCTAACCCACAGCTTTCTCACAGCCTGCTCCCCCAAGTGTCGGGTCTCCAGGCTGTGCCTGTCAGACCCAGCCCTGCGTGGGATAACCCTGCAGAGATGCTACCTCTGAGGGCAGGAGTGTGGCTGCAGCACAAGGCATCGTGCCCCTAAAACTTACAAGCCTGTCCTAACCAGTGATTTTTTTTCTCCAATGTTTTGAAAAACCTTTGGAGCAGGCACAGGCTGCTGTGAAGGTCTTCAAGCTCAGGAGGCATCATCCTCTTTGCCTGCCTTGCTCCAGGATCTCCACCTTTTCCCTGTCTGTGCTGAAGTCCATTTGGCAGCTGCCTGAACTCCAGGGTGACCCAAGGACTCAGCACCACTGGGAGAGGTGTGACCCAGTGCAGGAACCCAGTCAGGAGTTATACAATGATGTAGGGTGATTTTGGTGTCTCCCAGATCTGTTGGAGGTTTAAGCCCTGTCCTGTAACTCCATAAAGTCAACAGTCTTTCCTTAAGTGGATGCAGTGACAGTGGATGATGTGGCTCTTCTGAGACACATATTCTCCATCTCTATTTTCAGTCTGGATTTTAGTATAGAATTCAAAATACCCCCTCCAGTGATTGCTGTGCTCCTCTCGAAGGAACAGGGTGGCACCAGGCAGAACATCCGTCCCATTAAGGCATGCTCTGAATACAAATTAAACACTAACTGTGGAATCATCCTGTTGCATCTTGGGGATGTGCTTTTGTCGTGACCAGGAAAAACATGTCCTGCATCCTGAAGTTCCTTAGTGCAGAAAGAAAGAGTCTGGCCATCACTGGAACTGCTGGCTACAACCAAAGGGTGCTCAGCAGAGGTGAGACACTCTGAGAACTGCAGAGATCATAACAGCTGGATATAAAAAGTTCACACAGGTTTCTGCCAACAAACCAAACTCTCCTTCTCTCTTGCCACTCTCTTTGGCCAGCTCACTTTATCCTAGAACTTCTCATGCAAGACCATAAAGCAGAGATACACAGCTCCCAGACAAGCTTCCCAGACCACTTGTGTGAGCAGCACCAGTCCCATTTGTCAGGGACATATGGACACCTTGCCCATGTGAGCTAGGTACTTGCCCAGAGGGCCTCAACTTTAGTGAAATCTTTATGGGGCTTGAATTATTCAAGGCCTGACCTTTAGCAAATCTCTCAGTCAATGCTAGTTAATGTCCTTTAAAGTCATTGACCCCAGGTCAGGGACCAAGGGGGTGCTTCATCAATGGAGACACACAGGTTCAAAACCAAGACAGGTTTTGTGGTGTATCCTTAAGCACCCTGGAAGATGATGGCTGCCCACACACAGCAAGGACACCAGGACAAAACAGCACATGCAGGAGGAACCCAGCTGTCATCTGGGGGATCCAGCCAGAATTCGGGATCCTCTGAACAAGTTCTGCATTTGGGATATGTCTGGACCAGGAACTGTGGTTCAGTACAAGGATGAAGGTCACCCACAGCATCTCCAAACCTCTGTGCAGGGAAGGGGTGCAGAGTGTGGGGGGAAGCAGCTCTGCCAATGCCTTCAAGAGACCAGACAAGAGCACCAGCAGGTGCTGGTGTGTCGTACCAAGCTCAGCAAACACATTTTGTAGACAATTGCTGGGTACACGTGCAAAAATTTTCTGAGTGACTTTCACCTCCCAAAACAAGAGACTGGTTGCTTGTCTCTATGAAGTGGAAGTTGGATTTGAAATAAGAGATTTCTGTCCCCTCCTTCACTCTTGATAAGATTACCTCTTACAAATTTATTTCAGCACCATTTAGAAGGTTTTATAACAAGCTTGCCCTGCATGGATGGGTTTTCAGATGTGTGTGCTTCAGATGTATGTTCTTGATATACCTTTCTGATTATTTCACATTATCCATTAACAGTAAGGTTGTCTCCATTGCTATAGACAGCAAAAGTTCTGGTTCAAATCTTCATACAAGTGCAAAATTTTTAATCTTGGACTTGAAATGGATACATGGGACTAGGTGAAAAGCCAATTTGGGGGAGTTTTCTGCTTTCTTTAAATTGTAAAAATGTCAGTGGGAATCATGAGGTTAGATGTATTGGTCAGGCTTCTGCCCTGATTCTAGCTAGAGGAATTATACATAATAAATTAACCACATGACTGATTTTACCTCATTTTCTGTTCTTGAAGTTACTGCAAGAAAATTAAAATAACCTGAAATTATTCATTACCGAAAAGTACTTGCAGTGAGAGGGATTTATTTCACCTTACTTTAGTCACCTAAGAGTTGGGTGTTTACCTAAACTGCTTTCCCAGGTTTTCTTATAGTTGGGGCAGCAAAGAAGACAACTCACCCAGTCCCAAAGGTAGATGCTGAAATGAAGCGGGTTGATTCATCTTTGCTGTAGAGATAGCTGAGGTGAGTAGCTTAAATGGGACACTTGATTTTTCCATGGCCAAAATTAGTTGAAATTAATCCTAACCCACATCATTGATCACAATGTAAGTGCAGAGGTAAGCTTTTCCACAAAAGTTTGCTTGAATGTTCCAGAGCAAGCAGTTTTTCATGGACCAGGCAGATCCTGCTTTTGAAAGTGCCTGAACACCTAGCAGACACTGGAAACATTAATAGTTAAGGACCTAAATACCTTAAAAGATGGGCCCAGATGTCTTATTGAATACTTCTGCTCCCTGAATGGATGAGTTCAATTCACTGAATCAGGCTTTGGGGACAGATCATCACCACTGGTGACTGCTCTTGTGTTTCACTTCCTCCGTCAAACTCCTCAGGTTAAGCATTGGCAGAAAATGAATGGGAAAGGGGTATGACGGATACAGCTGTAATGGCACAAATTTGTTTCTCAGCAGAGAAGGAAAAGCCAAGCTTTTTAACAATTGAAATGTTGAGTTAGAGTTCTGCATTTGGCCTGCCTTACAGAAGTGAGGAGCAGTCCCTGTATCAAATGGGTACCTGCAAGGGACCACTCTGTAACTCTGAAAAGCTAGAAAATCAAACTGTCCAATTCAGGAGTACTTCCTTTACAGGACTCACAGATCCAATAAAAGGAGCTGCAAGCACTGTAGTGCCCCTGGAGAACCTGCCCTGTGCATTGGTGGCAGAGGAACCTCAGGGTCACACTGAGCACCTGCGGGAGAGGCGTTTTCTCACCTCCAGAGGTGACACTTTCACACCATCCCCATTTTTAACTGTAATAGGGTGTGAGGGCTCTGCCTGCTCACAGGATTTACATGGCCAGAGAACATTCATCTTGCTTCAAACACAGGAGGGCAGCTCCTGAGACTGAATTTGGAGACATGAACTCTGCAAAGCTCAACATCCTTCAGAAAGGTGGGGAAAGGCTCTGACAATAAGATTGGAGACACATTTTTAATCCCAGCTCTGACTCTGCTCTGTCAGTATCACCAGGAGAGACTGATTTACCTCTCCACCATGCCTTTACAAGCCCCAAATGCAGGCTTTTCCCAACGAAAAAAATCTCTTTCTAGTACCAAAGCTTTGGGATGAGCAGAGCAAGGATCCATCCCTTCCAGCGACATTCCACAGCTCCTTCTCTCACCAGTTTTGCAGGGGGTGGCTGAGGCAGTCAGAGATGATGCTGTTCTATAGGTTCTACTAATATTTTGCTAAGACCCCGTGAGCTGAACAAACAGAACCCCCTCTCGGTGTCCGTGGGGTTGGCTGGAGCTGCCATTGCCGGCTTTTCCGGCGGTGAAACTCCCGCGAGCTGCCGCAGCCCAGCGGGACCCGTTTGGAGCGAGTACAGGGAAGTGCAGCAGCGCCTGTTTGACACCACATGAGGGAATGTGAATTGTCAATTTGTTGACAGTGTCATGTTGCCGCTACCAGCTTTCCCTGCGTTCTTTGGAAAGAGCTCAAGTCAGTCTATTTCCCAGGCTGAGCTTCCTCACGTTACAGCTCCGCACGACCAGAAAAGAGACACAACCACAGCGGAGTTTGCTTTTCAGCAGAGAGAGAAGCTGCTACTTTTAAAAATACTGTCACTGTTGTTAGGGATGGGAAGACTGAGGGAAACCTAACCCAGCAGTGAATATCCCCCCAGACCCTGCTGTTCCCTCTTTCCACAGTTCCTCTAAGCTCAGGTGAAGTCAAAGAGAGCTTCATCTTTTGATAATTTTCAGCCTGCCCCTGCAATGCTGTGATGTTCAAGCAGGGTCAGAAAATTACAAAGATGCGAGGCTGGGATAATTTCCCCTCACACATGATGAATTCCACTCGGGCTGGGAGTATTCACTGCCAACAATCCCTGTGAGCTACAGTACCCACCTGGCTGGCAAACCCTTAGGAGCAGGATTTCAAAGCACCTACGTCTGTACTCGCACTTGTACACAAACACACATGGATGTACTTGCAGGCACTTCTGGGGGGAAATTTAGTCCAGACATGGAGCTGACAAACAGATTTATGTGCTATGTACAAACACCCACCCTCCCCCTGTGATTCCTCCAAGCCAAGGGCTGTTGTCTGGAACAGCTCCAAAAGCCACTTTGGGAGAGAAGAATCAGGGCTAGGAGGTGGGCAGTGATGGCAGGAGCCAGGGTCTTCCTCCTGCCTGGTAACCTATACTAGAAGATAAGGTGTATGCAGAGAGAAAATTTCTAAGTGCCAACATAGTCAAGACAATCTCATTCTGCTTTCTGAACTCCAAGACTGATTTAAAAAGATTAAACCATTTAGCAACGGGAACATATTTTTAGCCTCTCCCTGTCAGAAGCACCGGGCATTGTGCAGCTCATGCAGCCTAAATTGGCTGTCCTGGATGTGCTGCTGGTACAAATTTCCAGTCTGCTAAGGAGACTCCTAGGTCCTGGATAGATGCTGGAGCATGTTTCAGGCCTCTGTTACACCACACACTTGCAAACTGCCTGCAGACACTGTTCTGCTCAGGGACTGGGCACTGGAGCCCTTCCACAATCAGCACGTCCAGCTACAATGGCTTTTACAGCTTGTTAAATTACTGACTTCAGCTCTCCACAGACTGCCAATACAGAATGCATTCTAGATTTCAAATAAAAAGCAAAAAATGTACAATATAATTAAATTCTAAAATGCTGAGAAATCCTTGGCTTCTACACGTGGTTTTTTTTTTTTTTTTGTTGCTTTTGCTGTGAGAGCAGAAGGAGGAGAACCACTCCACAAAACTACTATTTCTCCTGTGAATAACAAGCTGCCATTTCAGGACCAATATTGCTAACATTCCTTCTGCTGAGTCTCACTAATTTCTCAGTGGCATTGTCAATATAATGGGACTTGCACTTACTGGAAGAGAAATGACTGTCCTTACTTGGAAATACAAGCTCTACTTGATTATATTCCCATCTCTTTTTTTATCTTTAAATTAAATAGAAAAAAAAAAAATCTGAGAAATCTAAGCAATCAAAAATGAGGTGACTGTTGTTAACTACAAAAGCCAAAGCCCTCTGCTTCAGCCACCACCAGAGACAGCTTCTGGATTGATGCACGTGCAGGTCAAAAGTGACAAGAGCAGATGGATGGCACGGCACCAGTCACAGAGTGAGTACCCAGCTTTCTGCGGAGTTACAAGGTGTCTCTAAAGCCTCTGCATTTGTTAAGGAATTAAATGGCAAAAGTACTGCTGATGGGAATTGCCCCAGTGCCTCCTGCTCACCACCCTGGGAATGCAGTGAACAGAGTTCACTTAAAACCCCTTTTAAGCCAGAGTCCCCTTTCCACAGACATGCATCAAGCTGATGGGGCACATTTGTAAGAAACTGCTTTACACCTTAAAGACTGAAAGAATAAATCTCTTTAATAAGCTCTTAGGTTTTCCTAGTGATGCAGATTGAAGTAATATTATAGAAATGTGTATAGTTGTCAGTAATTTTACAGGAACGAATAGAAAATGCCAGGAGGACTCATTTGTGAAATGGGAACATTTTGTGTGATTTTTTCTTTTTTTTTTTTTTGGTGTCAAAAGATTCTTTCAAGGACAAAGGGGCTGCATTTCCATCACACCGATCTGTGCAATAATTGCAGACTTCCCAGGATTTCCTTTAGCATAACCCTGCTAGGCTGCTCTTTGCATCTCATACATGCATGGGATATCACAGTGATGGAATTAGCACTGGAGCAATCAGCTCTAAGAACTACACTTACGGAGCTGGGGAAGAATACTGGTTTTTGTGAGCAAAAATCCCCAAAATGCAGACCTCAAAAAAAGTCACTTTAAACTTGGAAAATTGGGAAAGAACATTATTAAATAAATAAATTGAATGTTTATGCCAAAGGTACTGCAACTATATCTGGGAAAAAATTCCCATTTATTGGTGGCAAAAATCCCTGGGCTGTTTATCATGTCAGTGTGACTGCAAAAAAACCAGACATCATCACTGTCTCTTTTTAAGAGCAGTATTTTTTGGAGATGCAGTAGCAGCAGGAGTGCCTGGCTTGACTAATGCTGTGGGTATCTGCCCCTGGGGAGTGCAGATGCCAGGAAATAGCTTTGGAGGGTTGTGACTAGTAATGATCACACTGGATATTTTAGGCATATTAGTGGGCACTGCTCAGTGTAATTCTGGATTAACTCTTTTACTTACCATCAGTATAAATTAGAGCATCAATGGAATTTATGTCCCTGTGTTAAATATAATGACACTCAGCCTAATGTTGGCTGGAAATCTGACTGATAATAAATACAAACAGACCTGTTAGATGGCCTGAGCACAGTACAGGAAACTGTTCCTGCAGGCAGAACATCTCACAGGCTCAGACTGTGAGCTGTCTGAAGCAGTGCTGACAGCTCTGTGTGTCCCTTTTCTTATGTAAAGCTAACCTGGAAACTTGACCTGTCTTCTGCAAATGGAACATTTGGTGGGAAATCAAAGCAAAATTTGGCCCTCAGACCTCTCTGATTCTGATGATATAATATACATACAGACACCATCCCCTGAAATAAATCAAAGCACTTTTACCCATATTGAATTTTTGAAAGTATTTAAAAATTGGACTAACTTTTCTCAATTCTACATAAGCAATAAGGCTTCCATAGCATTCAAAATCAAGTTTCTCAGCTGAATCCTTTTATAGGAAGGAAAAACTTCTTCAGAGACCTGACCCAGTGCCCACTGCCAAACACAGATGGCAACTATTGAAGATCTTGCTCCTCGCCCTGATTTTCCCTTGTTGGACTTCACCATCAGTCAGATTTGTCTGACATTGGGCAGAGGGTTTGAAAGCCATCCGGGAAGAAGAGATCTGGTGGAGAGCACAGCCACCTGAGCCTCATTTCATTAGGAAACCAGGTTAAAAATGTGCTGATGGAGGCTGGGACAAAAGTAGGCGCAGTGTCAGGATCTGTAGAGTCTGGATTTTGATATGCAGGAGGTGTCTGTCCAGGGTAGTTTGTACAAACGATCACTGTTCCACTCCATTAAGTCCTCATTAGAGCAGCATACTGCACCTTAAAAGTATCTTAACCTTAAATTATCAGTATCCAAGCAAAAGAAAGAAAAAATAGCACACCAGTACCTAGTCAGAAAGATCCAGCACATGTCAATTAAGACGACAGCAAGCATGTTTTAAACCACAGCTTCTCAGAAGAGCATCAATGTGTACCAGGATGCTGGAGCTTTAATAATTCACCATTTCCTTATTGAGGTCTGATGATGCTAAAATAAGGTGTTGAAGCTTGATTAGTAGTAGGAACATAGCAGCTTAACCTCTAACATTTAGCCTTCTCCTCTGGATCGAATTACTGATCTTTATCTTGTTGAGCTGTGCTAGCAGTTGGCTTGGGAACATTACACCTTTCTAAAAGCTGTCAATCTTTGTCAGTGTCTTTGCACAATGGATTGGAAGAGCTATTTTTAAAGGACTATGTCACCTTTTTGTAGGGATGGGGTTTTTATAGTATATCAAGGTTTTTTATAATACACATTGCCACATGCTCAATATCACCTATAGGCCTGACTGAGAATAACTTGTATTAATTTCATTATGATTTCTAGTGAATGGGTGTGAAGAGATGCAGAGTCATCAGAGGGAAGGAGAAGAAATTGCAACTTAAATTATTCATCAAAGTGCTGATTTTTTGCTTTCATTTTAATTTATCTTTTTTGTCAAAGGGTCTGTTCATTTTTTCATGTACAATATATTTCTTCAACACTAGATTCTGATGTATTTCCCCAGCACTGTATCATTGACACAGTCTTATATTAATGCATTGTTTTACGTAAGAGTAGTAACAAAGAGTGCAAATATAAAACAGAGGAGAAAAAAATTAAGGTTTGCTTAAGTTTTCTATAGAAATACTGAAAGACGTCAGTATTAGAGAAATGCCTTTGCAAAGGATGCAAATGTTCTTCTCTTGCCTTTACAAAACTGATCCCTGTGTTTTTGCAAGGATGAAAACAGCCTCACAAGGAGGGTTTTTCCAGCACATGCAGAAATCCATGTATAGACTTCTGGCTAGACATGAAAGAGCACCAGCATGTCCTTTAAAATCAGTTTGCAATAAACAACAAGAGCACTTGTACAGCTCACATCAGCCCCTCCATAAAGGCCCCCTCAAGGATAAGGGTGTGGAGCCAGATCCTGTTTGTCCCTCTCCTCGAAGGTGTTGGAGATGTGGTCAATCACACAGGAGCTGTGGCTGATGTTTCCCTCTGTGCTCTCTGTATCTCAGTGACACATCTACACAGAAAGTTCCCCTGAGGTACAATCCATTGGTATTTCTCCTATTAAATTTGTTTGTCTTGCACTGTTAAGCCTTTTACAGAGTGGCAAACAAGACTTTTAGGTGTTTGCCTGTAGCTGCAGCAGCACTGGAGAAGGACAAACTGCTTCCAAATCAACTTTGAAGTACAAGAGCTACTTTACTCCTACTCAGATATGAAACCAGCCATAATATCATTCAAAAGGCTGTAATTTAATCTACAAAAAAAAAAAAAGGGGGGATTTGTCTCCAAGTTAAACATTCTTATTCCATGTTTACATCATACAGAATTTGGTGCAGGAAGTTCATTTGAAAACATGTATTTATTCCCATCTGTTTCTGCTGCTCCTGTTAATATATATGCTTGCCATGAAAAGTACTTTAAAACTCAATAAACCATCATACTAAAACAGGATAAAATGTTTTTATAGTAACAATATCTCTCACTACTATGGCACCTTTCATGCTGAAGTACCCTAAAGCTCTTTATAAATGTAGCAAACTGATATTCACATGCTCCATCTACAGAGATCATTTCACCCACACTGAATGCCGGGGACATGCAATAGCTTCTTTCACAGCTGGCAGCACCTTAAGGTAGCTGCCAAAACAAATCACAGGTTACACAGGTACAAAATATGAGTGTTTTGGTTTCTGGAAAACATTCACTTTTCCATTGAATAAAGATGTTCATTCTTTTAAGCGGTTTATAAAGCTCAAATTATATAATTGCAATCATTTGGCTCCATAAAAATTCTTGAACTACATCTCTTTATTCCAAAAATAGACAACCCTTCCTGTTCTGGACAAACATCAATGTGCCCTCATGGAAAAGGACACCAAAGGAAGTGGATGAAATCCTGGTGTGCCTCATATACAGTAGATACCCAAATTGTGTTGCTTCCAGGACTGTCTTGACCCCACAAATGCACTGTGACATCTTTTTACTGTGGGAAACAAGTAGTGAAAACCTATCAGAGCTGCTGAAGCCAAAATTAAGGTGTTTTGTTTTAATGCTGTGCCCTTGTTAAATGTCCTGTCTCCCTCCCAAGCTGGAGTGCCCCCTGCACAGAGCTGCCTGCACTGCTCTCAATCTGCTCCCCTCCTGTCAAGTCTTCTCCTTATTAATGCTTTTTTATGTGTGTTCCTTGACAGGGGCACAGTCACAATAAGCCAGAAATAAATGGGGGGATAAGGTGCAGGAAGCACAGCAGGGCTGTGCCAGGAGGGAGCACTCGTGCCCATGACCCCCCACTCCTCCCTGCTGCCAGACACCCCAACCCTCAGCACCTTCCCCACCTTTATTCCAAGCCAGTGGCACAGACAGAGGCAAACAGCTTGGAGGGTGGTGGAGCAGTTTGTCCCAGCCCTGCACACTCCTGCCAGGCCAGCAGAGCACTGAGTGGAGCCTGAACCAGAGCTGCACCCAGCACTCGATTTTCCCGATGTGCCATCCCTACAGCACTGGTGCTAAACTGCTGCTGGTGCCTCATTGTGAAAATGAAGGTCACAATGGCCCTCTGCTTAATCTGTGGTGTGATCATCTCCTGGTTCAACAGATGATCAAACGCTATGGGAATGGGGTTTCAAAGCTTTTCAAAGCTGCCTTTTTGTATTTGAGGGTTTATCTCATGCTTTGTTGGTTTTCAGTGCAATGCTGATAGGGGAAGAAGACATTTTTGAACTGGATTTCTTCCCAAGGGATATCAGCAGGCAGAAACCATCCCACATTTGGACCATTTCCTTATGCAAGGATGAGGGGAATGTTTACAGGAGTGTCAGGCAGTTGAAGTTCTCTCAGCTCAGAAACCTCAAATGTGCCCTCATAAAACTCACAGTTGTCTTATCTTTTTATTTTTTTTTCTGAGAACCTGAATGGCAGGACTTCTCTTGAGCTTTTGGCTGTAATGGGAAAAGGGATTAAGGTTCCTCAAAGAAGACCAGAAATCCCAGCATAAACTGGAATCCAGGTATGTGGGTCCCAATCACCCACTGTTATTCCTCAGAGATCAACAACATCTTGTGATGGCATTTACAATAAATAAAGAGAGAAGTGTTGTGTGGAGTACCTGCCTACCAAGGGATGTCTCCAATTCATTTAAAACAGTTCATCAGCTTTTTGCCCTGTTTCTCTCCTGTTCCTGATCCACAGAGAGCAGCCCTGGCTAAGGTACCTGTGCACAGCAGCTGCATGCAGTGTTTACAACAGCCCTGACCTGGCATGCCCTATTTCTCATTGCTCTATGAAATCCCAAAGAGAAACATGACCACTGCACTGTGTAGCAGAGGGGCTCATTCTCATTTAATGTTGTGGCTTCTTTTAAATATAGAAGTATCAATGGAGACAAAAAAAAAAAGGTCCCAGAGAAAGAATTTCTGCTTGCTTTGTTGTTCTGGTGAAAGACAGTGCTGTGATATCATGGCATTGACTGCCAAGACGACTACTGGATTGACTAGTAAATATGTATTTTAGTGGAGCTCAGCAGAACAATATCCCCTGCAATGTAAGTCATTCCATTAGGAAGACAGAGGTACTCGAGAATGTTATATCATCTTTATTCCTTCTGGAAGGGCTTCACTACCATTACTATAAAAAAAGCGCTTCAGAGATTGTAAATACATTTAAGTAACTCTGACAAAACAATAGGATCTGACTAAAATGTGGGGTGTTTATCTCATCTCTCAGTCTGATATGGGATAAAAGCCACAGCAGCTATGACAGGCTCAAAAGCACCTCTCCCTGATAATTTTTTTCATTCTGCTACAATGGTTTCTCTGCTTACAGTGTATGCTGCACCATCTAAACCACATTTGTGCTTCTTTTTAAATAGTAAAAAGTTAATTTCAGCAGCTGATTCTGCTTCTCCCATTAATTCAGCATGTCTGAAATACAACTGAAGCCAAACGGTCAGGGTATGAACCAGGCCCCGTATCTCCCTCCCTCGAAAAACAACAACAAAAAAGATTACAATACTGTGAGATGGTTTTAAACTAAATAATAATAAAAACCTCACCAGAAAAAACCTCCCACCAAATAAACCAAAAACCAACCAACACCAAAAAAAGTTGTCTTTTTATTTGCCTGCTTCTAAGCTTCACTGTGCCTGCAGGTTTTATCACAAAATGTTTCTCCTAAAACACAAAACCCACAACAGGCAACTCAAGCTCTTTTGTAAATGAGTCTCAGCCTTAGACACTGGATAGAGGAAAAGCAAAATTCGGAGCAAATAGGTTCAAAATGATCTAAAACTGACTGAGCTTTCCTGGGCTACCTTCTGGTCAGACTCACTGGCCATCATTAAACCATGACTGAGCTGAAGGTGGTCAGAGGAGCATGGGAGCTGCTGGCTGTTGATTCCCTGCAGGGTACACACCAAATCAACAGTTAATATTCTCAATATTATGAAAAGCATATTTATTACTGGCACTGGGAGAAGAGGTATGCAGGCAGGACAGCACATGCAAATACATGTTTTTACCTCACCCTCATTTCAGGACTTAAAGTGAGTTTAGCTGTGATGTTTCATTGAGAGAATATCAACACAAATTTTAATCAATTTAATCTTAGTTAAATATAAAGCTTCCTCACCACAGTAAGAGACAAATGGTTTCTCCTTGCTCTTATCCCTCCATCTGCCATGGAAGTGCAGGCTATCTTTAGGATGGAGTGCACACTGATACCACAAATGCATTTAAGAACTGTGTAAAGGACTGGTATGAATAGTTGAGATGTCTCAAGAAACTGATACTAAAATGGAAAGGAAGACACTCAAAGTTTGCCTTATTTCAAGAACCTGTTTTGGTGGCTCCACACAGAATTCATGCAATACCCAGGTCCCAGTGAAGTGATCAGAGCATTCCCATTCAGGTCTTTCAGCTTTGCTGAGTCCATGCTTGTGCTATTAACACCATGGCATTGGCAAAAATCTGAAAGTTTCATTACAGGTCATCAGAACAATCTCAGTTTTCTCCCTTATGTGGGACAGTGTCAGAGAGCTCCTCATGGCAGCTGGATGAGCTCTCCTTGTCATCTACAGCAAATGTTACCCCCACTATGTTATCTACCAGATGTGATTAAACAGGCATGCCTCAACATCTGTCCATGTCACCAGCACTTGTGGTATTTCTAGTGGTCAGGATACTCATTTTTTTCTCACCTCTTCTGGGTAGTAAATACTGAAAATATTTGGCCAGTATTTTAATACGTGTAACAGAAAAAGTACTCCCTTTTTTCTCTTAGGGAACCAAGTGCAGCCGCACCTTCACCTTTTTTGTATGTCCAATCCAAGCTTATAGATTTAAATCAGCCTTATAAAAGACTGAAAAGATATTATTTTAAATCCCTTGAACATTATTAACAGCCAGTTAGGTAATTTATCTATATGGGAATGTCTAAGGATTCATCAGGAGTAATACATCCTACATTTCTGATTAGTGGAAAGGAGAAATGCTGTAGCAATCACCCAGTTAATTCACTGAGGTGCTTTATTATACGTGCAGGTATTTGGTATCGAGATGTCATATTCCCATAATGAACACAATAAAGGATGAATGACTGGTAAAGCTTTCAGCTCACAATACCTATAAAAACTAAGTGTTCACAAGGTGTTATATACAGATTAATTTATAGATTCTTGTTAACATGCTGCGTGCTCTCCTTTGTGTGGCTACAACTTCTCAGCCGTGGAAGATAACTTTGGACCTGCAACATCTGAGAGATATGGGGTAGGTGGCTCCCAGATGGGAACCCTGTGGGGCAGACTCATGAACATGAACAGGAGAGACTCTGCAGCTGTGGATTTCACAAAATGAAGAAAGCAGCCCTCTTGTTAATAGAAACCTACCAGCTTTTGTCACTGGCCTGGAGTTAACATATGGAGTTAACATATCCTTTAGGGCCACAGACAAGGTCCAGCAGCTTTTGCTTTAGAGCAGGTACATAGAGAGGGCAAAAGCAGAGCCTGGGCTTGGAGCTAAAAAAGCAAATTGTGGTCTTAATCACAATCTTTCTTTTTAGGGGAAAAAGGAAATTAGTAGTTTTATTCTGGTCATCACATCAATCCAACCTAACATCTAAACAAATAACTGACAAAGAATTTTATGATAATAATAGATGCTAAAACATGAGTCTAAACAAAGGGAACATACCTACAGAATGGCTGCTCTGGAGTGTAATGTATATCACTAACCATTACACATGTCTGTTCTGAGACCAGAACTACAAAAGGCCAAATTTTCTTAAAAGCATATTAAAATATTAATAGATATCTGAAACAGTTTTATTGCACGGGCTGTCAGTCTTATGAAAGATTGCATCACACAGGGAAGGAGGGAAGGAGAAACCTCCCAGACATGGTGACATGAAGATCCAAGACAGTGAGATTGAACATTATAGCTGGCAGCAAGGCCTGAGTGGGAGCGAAGGGGCTTTACTGGGAGTGTTGGCAATAAATTTAATGACATCAAACATGCTAATTATGTAAGTCTAAGGACTTACATAATGTAATGTAGGTGCAGTCCTACACATTTGCAGACTCCAAACAGCAGCACAGTGGAGTCACAGCAGGGGCAAAGAGATCTGTTATCCTCTTGTTTTGGTCATAATTGCCATGAATTTACTTTATCCCTTATAAAGGGAAGCTACACTGAAGTCAGTGAAGCTCAGAAGTCAGTCTCTTTCTTGAAATTACCCTTCTTCCTCTGCTCACCCTCACCATGTTGTTCTTGTGTGGTTACTTGTGAGTGCTAAGGCTGCTTTCATTAATTTTTAACTTGAATCAGTAAAGCCTCAAAGTATCTATTTGGGGGAAGGGAGATGCAACTTATTAGAGTTAGGAGGAGTAAAATGTGATAGCGGGTTTGATCCTTTGCCCATGTGTTCCATTCAAAGGTTAGTCAATGACAGCAGGGCTCGGAATATAGGCACATTTTGGGTGGACTTGGGCATATCTAACTAAAGATGTGATCCCAAGTCCACTCACATATATTAATCAAGAACTGATTAAATATAAAAAAAACCCAATATCCTGATTTTGTTTCAATTTAACAGTTTTACTCTTCCATTTAAGAGAGAGCTAGCCTTTCAAACTGCACACATCCTGAGGAGACAGTCAAAGAAATTTCAATCAGTTTTGAAACAGTTCTGCAAACTGAGTTGGAAAAGCTGCTGGCATGACTATAGATTCATGCTCCACCATAAAAATATTCTGGAAAAATATCTGAGTTGAAGCTGGAGTCCTGAGGTACCTTGCAGTCTCAGCCAGCCCTTGTGACTAGGATAGAGAACCAAATTTAAGTACAGTTCAAAGGGAAATATCCTGTTATGACTTAATTTTCTGCATTGCAGAGACACAGTAAAGCAAATGGATCTGCCACTTCACCTTGGTTTTGCAGAAGATTGTCCGCATCCAAACGGCAGTGCCAGAGGAACAGCAGTAACCTTCCCCTGGCACCGCTCACCAAAAACCTTGCAGCCAAAAATGTCTCACCCAAAGGAGCCAAGTTTAGACAGGAGTGTTTTAAAGCAGAGAAAACTAGTCCTGCATTGTTCATGCACTGCTTCTTCCTTCCGTTAGGTGAAGTAATTCCAAGTCTGGGTACATATAAGAACAAATAACCTGTGCGGGCTTTCCAGCACTCATCTGCTTTGAACCTGAAGACAGTGTTAAAACAAGTTCAGGAGAAATGCACAGAGCTCAGAGGTACAAGACAGACATGATTTTGAAAGCATATGGCAAGGTAGCAGGGAACTCTCACACTGCCCCTGCCTAAGGAAAGGTTTGGGATTATTATGAGTATCCAGCTGTAAGAATACCTTTAGCAGGAACTCGTGGTGGATTAGACACCAGTTATAGACACACAGCATCCATTCCACTCCTTCCTGAATTTGCAATCACAACAGCTTAGTGCTGTACAGGCTGAAAAAGGCTGAGGAACCTGCCCAGGGCAGAGCTGAGATGCTCTGGTGTGAGCACCATACCAGGACTGATGCTCTCCCAATGCAGACGTGATGTCCTGACCCTTTATAAATTTTAGGGGCATGGTGATGGATAATTCAAGAGCATAAATGAAGAGTCTGTATCAAGCTGCAGTATTCGAATAATTTCCCTTGTGTTCCTCTCCCTAGCATCAACAGTTCTCATTTACTTTTTAAAATAATTATTATTTTGGTGTGAAAACACTTCATCTCAGCAATTGCACTGTAGCTGTTATTTTATTATGTTTGTAGAATAATAATAATAATAAAATCAGTTCTAGTATTCCCTGGTGACACTTTAACCAATTCCAGCACCATGTGTGCTAAAAGGAGTCATTTGCTTTGGGCTCTGGCTCTGTTTCCAAGTTTAATAAGTGAAAGCTGCCCTGTGACTTTGTGTTGGATGGGCAGGGACACGGAAGTTGTCACCAGTAAAACTCCTGTGGTCTCCCTGAGTATAGGGCACACTGGAAAATGGGGAGGCTTCTAAAACCCTTATATTCCACAGGCAGTCTGCAGCTAATTCCCAGGACTGGCCTGTTGGGCAAGGCAATATTTCAAGAGGATTGCACAGGAGAGAGAGAACAGGGACAACAATGTCCCAGCCTGGTCAGGAGAGGAGAGTGAGGTAGGGACCCCACACTCAAGTGCCAGTCCAGGCACCTGATGACCCATCCAAGAGACTCCAAGACACTCTATGAGCAAACAGCATCAACAAAAATATTCATATTTTCTCCAAGTGTGAAGTGAAAATCTATTTTTAATGGTTGAAACAGTTTGGAAGATGAAAACTACCCTAAAAACATCAATCTGTTCATTGCTCTCTTCATGAACGTGCCTGCAGCTGGCAAGGGGATGCAGGAGAGATCCGTGTACCTTCATGCTACAAGCAGGTCATGGATGAGCCACGTGATTTCCTATTTTATCCATCCTTATTGGGCTCATGTTTCCTGTAAAGGGTTTTGACTAATTGTGGTTTTGACAAGAATGGCATCATGTGCTGCTTTGTGAGTGAACAAGCTCAGGTCAGTAAGCCAGACGGTCAGTCTGGAAAACAGATCCATATTCCTAATCCCTAAGGCTGATATAAAGAAGAGATAAGTGTGTTTGTGATGTGGAAGTTACCCTGAGTAAATACTGTTTGAGAGAAAAAAGCTGTCTCAAGAACTCTTGAGATAGAAAAACTGGAAACAAGACGTCCTAGTAACAAGGGATTTTAAGAAATGGATCATCAGATTTTCTTTTTCTTCTTCTTTTATACTTTCAGACTTGAAAACAACAATTTCACCTCTCAATTTATGCTCAGATTTATGGCCCTTGGGTTGCAAGAGGGATTTTTTTTCTTTATTTACTCTTCTGACCATTTCTCCACAGAAAGCTGGAACTGAATAAGTTTCTAGCTGGAACCACAAAAAGATTGATTATCTGACGCTTTTCTTGCCCAGCCTGTGAAAAGCCTCCAACCAAAGCAGAAGAACTTCCTGCCTTAGAAGAAATATCTTTCCAATTCAGCTTGTTATTCAAGCACAAAGTGGATAAGCTGTGTTTCGACTTGGAAACACCTGAGCCTGAACTAAGCTTAGGAAGTTGCAAAGTGCTTGCATCTCACTAGTCTAACTCATTTTTGGCTCAGGCATTTTCCAGTTAAGGCATCAAATACCATATGACAACATATAATCTATCTTTCAGGCATCTTCAGCAGCAGCACTCGCTCGTTCCTCTGCTTCCTCTGGTCATTTTAGACCTTAAGTACATCTTTCATCAAAGCTCTTAATGGCAGAGAGATTTTCCAGTAACTCACAACATGCAAATTCAAGACTCTTGTTCAAACAACTGCAGGCAGTTACAGCAGCCCTGTGATCATTCTGCAGCTATTAAACTTTAGGTCTGATTAGCAGCAGAGGTATTTTGTCTCTGTTTTTATTTCCCTCATTTTCCCCTCAGAATAAAACCTACATCCTGTTCAGCCACTCAGCTTCATTATTAACATTGATCAGCTATAGGAAAGATTGGTTTTATTTATTTATTTAAGTGCAGCTGGCCCTTCTTGCTCCCACCCACCTGTCTGGGGTGTTGGGAAAGCTCTCCACAGCAGGGCTTTCAAAACTGCATCAGCATCCTGCTCCTGAGCAACCTGGTACCCACAGCACACCCCACACCATGAGCAAGAGCCCCAGAAAATCTGTATTGCTCTTTTCATGGAAAAAAACCCCAACACTCATATGAACAGGATGCTAAGGAATTATGCAAGAGGAAAACTAAGAGTCCACAGTGAGCTGTTTTGCAGCCAGCTTTGGTAATTTTGTTGCTCATAGCTAGAGCAGTTCTGCCACCTTAATGCTTCCTTTTAACACATCAAACAGACCTAGAGAAAAGTCCAGCAAATTCTGAGTCAGCAAACCCAGATTTCTTGAGGGATCCATCTCTGCAACTAATTGAGACCCCTAATTAACCCAAGGAGCCAGGAGGATGCAAGTTTCAGCATGGCTTTGGAGATAGCCACAGGTACTTCCCTCAGGATGGGGGACCTGGATGCTGCTCTGGGCAGGGAAGTGCTGGAAGTGCAAACTACAGGGAAAATTACTTGAAAGTAGCTGACAAAAAAAAGAAAATGAATTGCACAGATCACATCCACAACACACAGACAAGGTGTTACAGGCCTATTTGTACATGACTTAGGGGTAGAGAGTCATAAAATCCTGTCTAGGACTTAGTCCTCCCTTGCAGGTCAGAGAAACCCTGCAGAGGATCAGTCTCTGCCCTTGGGAAATTAAACACTTAGAAACACAGGTTTGGTTTGGATGCCTACAAATATCCAGCTCTGGCTTTGCAGAGGGTCAGGTGCTGCTCTGCCCCTCCTGCCCCTGCCACCCATCACACTCACTGCAGTCACAGTGTCACTTGCCATCAGACAGCTTCTCTAGAGGATCAGTGATGTAAACCTCAAACCTTCCCTTTATTTGGACAGTTTGAGTCCAAGAATTGCAGACACTCTGTGTTTGTTTCTAGGTAACTCAAGTTTAATTACTAAATGAGTCTTCAGCCTGCAGATTTGGTTCTCAATGCAGAACACTACCTCCTACAGCTGTTTTAACCTTCCTTTGTGAGGCAACAACTAACTGCAGATGTATAATTTATTAATAAGTGCTTTTCTTACCAGGGAGAGCTAATCCAGGTAATCAAGTCCCTCCCAGGGAAGAGCTCAACCAGAGGCACTTCCAAGCACAAGCCCCATTTATGTAAAGTATCACACAATATTATTTTATACTTCCAGTTTTGGAAGGCTGTGTACATTTTCCCATTAGACTAACAAATTATGGCAATTGTGGTCAGCAGTGTGGAGGTTTCTCTGCGGAGCATTTGCCCCCTGGGAGGAAGGAAATCAGAGGGGTGTTAAAGCAATATTGTGCCTTCCACTCCATGCACAGAGTGACCTGATAATGGTTAGCTAAGGCAAGCTGTAAAACTGCCATTACTGCCACCACTGGATCTTACTGTGCCTCGGTAACCCTCCTGCAAAGTGACAGAAAGAAAGAAAATCAGAATAGCAAAAAGGAATTAAGTGAATAGATAGGGGATATTTAACAACCTGAACTTACTGTTCCTATGGATGTTTTTAGAAATACATTGCTTTGACATTAAATTCAGGTGCTGTTAAATCCATTCAGGAAGAAACATTTCCCCAGGGTCTTCCCCACTGAGGTCCCAAGCAGATCCCAACCCTTCTGAAGTGGTTGTAGGGTCTCTTTTACTTTGATTTTTGGCTGGGTCACAGCGTAAGAGACAAAACACCATCAAGGGACTGCTCTTGATTTTCCCAGGAATCACTAAGAGCAAGTAGCCAGAAGCAGAAAAAGCCTGTTCTGACAAGATTGCTGGTTCCCTTTTCCAGATTCATGGTGCAGGTTGGATAGCTTAGATATTTGCTGAAAAACACCACCCAAAAAATGTTGTGTTGGTCCTAAGGTTCAGTTTCTTTTGCCATACAAGGACTTCATTTTTACACCTTCCTGTGACAAAATAGAAAAGCTTGGAGTTTTCTACTGGATAGCACAGAGATAAATGCACATAATACAGAATATTTGCTAAATGTTATGTATGGGACACAGCCTACAACATGCACATATTGTATATGGACACGGTATTGGTTATGTTACAAATATATTTATATATAATAAATATTCAGGTACCTGAATGTCTCAAAGACAGCAGCTGGAGAGCATCTGTCTAAACACTAAACAGGTTCAATTCCAAAGTGCTGCAGGTCTCAGGTGTATGCAGATGTGTGGTTTCTCTTCTGCTACATCTCATTGCAAAGGCAACGTTACAGAACAGGTGTGAATCAATAATGTTATTGAATTGCCTCAAGTGTTAGAAAATGAGAGCATTAAAAATGACAGAAGTAAACGGGACACTTTCATTACATGCCTCACTACTTGTTCCCTTGTTGAGCTATAAATTAAACTTCGTAAACTTTTGTGTTGGGATTTGGGGTTTTTTTAAGTACACTGAATATGTAAAAAAAGTGCCTGCAGCAGTGAACCATTGCAGTCTCACATGTAAATGAGAGAACATGTTTTGAACATGTAAATTATCCAACTATAATCCATATTTATCAGAGCTGTTCCAGGATTTTACATGAAATATGCATTATGAGTTCTTGTGAACACTTGCCCTTTAAAACATATCAAAGCATCGTTTAACCACAGAAAGTTTCTTTTGAACAAAAAAAAGTACTAAAATATACTTAACAGACTACACCAAAATATAGTGGCATATACTCCATAACATATGCACAACACAGGCAAACACATTCAACATATCACACAGACACACAGAAAATGTCTTGCTCACTGACTATTCCATATCAAAAATGTTGACAGGACAAGCTTACTCACAATAATAACTTATAATGAAATTCACGAAGGAGAGGCTGTCTTTGGATAATGTGGATAACTTTAGGGGTCTAATAAACCAGGAAAGGTCAGAAGCTGCAAACTTTGTTACTCTGGGTGCTTCATGCACACAGTGCAACCTCACCTGGACCCCACTGCCTGCCAAGACAGGTAGAGGAAAGGAAAACTCCTGTCATATTCCCTGAGTCGCTGTCCCAGAAATTCAAACAACAACCCCAGTCTAACCCAAGGTACCAGGAGCTAAACACAGCTTTGTTGAACCAGTTTAGCAGTGATTGAGCTAGACACAGGCTCAGGTGCTGCTGCTGCTCTCAAAGCCCTTGCACAGACATCAGGAAGAGCATGGCTTTACCCATCACCTACAGGTGGATGCCAGCTCTAAAAATGCAAAACTAGGCTCTTGCTCTCATTTCAGTGCCACCCAGCAGATGCACTGGCTGGGCTGGGGGGATTCCCTCAGCCTGCTCACAGCAGAAGTACTTTGCAATTCCAGCTCCTGCTTCATGAAATTTGCATTATATCCACATTTATTATTTGGCTCCGTTTTGGCATCTCCAAAATTCTGAAACTAAAAATTGCTTTTTATTACCCAGTGCTCACAGGAAAATGGAAATGCTATTCCTTCCTTACCTTACAGCCTTTTTAACATGATCATCATGTTCTTTTTATTTATTTTTTTTTTATTTTAATCTGAACATAATGAAAAGCAATATTTTAAAGAATGCGTCCAGACAGTGTGGTAAAATTGTCAAAGTCACAATATTTTAATGGACTGGGAATCTGAATGTCTGTACTTGAAAGCCTGGTTTATTTTGACAATATTGCTTTTTCTCCATAGTTACCTCTGACCTCCAGTATTACTCTCAGTGGATTATTTTTTCACTGAGGGAGATGCTTAAGCATGGACCAGAGTAGATAAGTGATATGGTCAAATCGCTGCTGGCAAACCCTGGAATTACTGACCACTTTAATAGCTCCTGCTGACCTTCAGATGAAACTTCACCTTTGGTTATTAACATGCCTCTCCACTTTTATGATTTTTTTGGAACATAATTTGTCACAGTTTTTATCTGCACAGAGCAAGCGTTAGGCTTTTAAAAGTGTGAGTTATCTTTTTTACAACTGCTAACAATTACACATCGCAGAACAGACCAGCCCCAAAACCAATTACAAAAAGACCTGCACGGGAAACGTGCTCGCTCTCGAAGTTTGAATTACAGATTTCTGAACTAAAACCGCGCAGGCAGGAGCTGGAAACAAGAAACGCCACGCTGAAAGAGTAAGATCAGCGAGGTACGATAAGGGCACAGGAACTTGTTTTGTGTTAAAATCTGGCGAGGGGCTGGCAGCGCGGCTCAGGCTGGGAGCGGATGGCTAGGCCGCATCTCGTGTGGCCGGCGCGGCCTGCAGCTCCCGGGCAGGCCTGGCCACGGCCCCCGGAGCGCCTGGCGCTGGCCCCGCTGATTCAGAGCGATGACATTTTGTGAGCAGATTGTACAAGAGCGAGCAGCAAAGCTGAGCCGCGGAAACCGTGCCAAAAGGCTTTCAGGTGATCAGAGCAATATGCCAGTCACTTAGAGGTCGATTGACCAATTAACAATTAGATTTGGAGAGCAGGCATGGCATTTCAGATCGTTATTTGCCAAAAGATCAACTATGTGGAAAGTTTTAATTTAAAAGCAGTATATATATATATATATATTTTCCTTTTTTAAATACTAACCTGGGTTTTCTAACCCCAGCTTCACACGGTGAGGTGCTGGCAGTAGGTCACAGCCCTGGGGACTGATTGCAGCTGGCAGAGTGACAAAAGCACTTTGACAAAGCCTCCAGGAAACCAGCCCGGGCTTCCAGTTTCATTTGAACACAAATCGTGCTGAGCTGAAGGCATGAGAGCAAAACAGGAGCAGAGAAAGGTTTTGCAGAGGGGTTGGGCATGAAGGCTTACAAAGGGAAAACTTATCTGCAGTTAGTGATGAGAGGCACCTCAGAGCAGGGTGTCTTTTCTAGTGGTGCAAGGTTCAAAGCAGATGGTGGGAATTTCCAGCCTGGTCCGTGTCTAATTATAACCAATTGAAAAAGAACTAGAATATCTCAAGTCAGGCTCTGGAGACCTGCACTTGTTCAGTCTCCTGTAGCAGTATTGTTGGACTGAATTCCCAAGTGGGACTTCTCTAGGCAGGAAAAGCCATCTCACCTGCTCTGCTGGACAGATGGAGGAGGATGGGATTGGCACCAGCTCAAGGTACCTTCACAACAAACCCTGGCTGCAGAGCTGTCCTGGGTAACCCTCTGTGTCTTCATTTATGGTAAAAAAAACAGTGCTCTGTTCATTGAAAAAAAGAAAAATTACAGTAAAAACAGGTTTAGTAGAACTAGAGGAATTGATATTATGGTAACCTTTTCCAGAGTTACTCTGTTTGGGGCCAGGGAGTACTCTGGGAGAAAAGTGTTCTTAGGATTCAAGGCTGTACAAATTAAGGGGAACGTGGGATTTGAAAGATATTTGGTCACATCTGCAGTGGGGAAGGACTTTTTCTTTGCTTAGAAATGTTGTTTTATGGTCTGCAAAGGCATCTCAAGTGGTGCTGTGGAGAAACAAACAAATGATGCTACGTGCAGTAACTCATAGCTGTAGTAGCTTTGTATTTTTTCCAAAACTGTACTGATTCAGAGCTGCATCAATTTCAGGAGAAACAGAGGGAAAAAGACAAATGAAATCAACACTCATGAAAGCAGTTCATGTTTGAAACTGAAATTTGTGAGTAACATCCTTTGAAAATCTCTGATGATGTTATATCATTCTTGGAACAGTGAGACAACACAAGCTGAACTCTGAAAAATCAGAGTTGTTTTTGGATGTCTGTTCTTCCTCCAGCTTAGACCCACCCCCAGCAAGGACAGCAACCTGGACTCTTCAGAGCATCTCACTGTCCTACAGGAGGGAATGACTCCAAAGGTGCAGATCTCAGGGCTGCCAAAGCAAGGCATTTCCAAGGAAGCTTTGCACGTGGCTTTGCATCACTCTCTGCAGCAGACCCAGGCCACAGTGAACCAGATGACAGAAGCCTTACCAACAATCTGGCCCTGCACGCAGAATACATCTTACCTGGCTTTTTTTTTTAAAGTCCAGTAAAAGAATTAATAGACAAACCTCCATGAGAAGCTACCAAACATAATGAAAACAGCAATTTGCTTGAGAATATTTTAATTGTCTTGTTTACCCAAAACTCCCTGACTTCAGTCTGAACTTTGCTTCTGCCAGATGATTAGGAACAGCCCTTCTGTGAAACAATTATACAACATGTGTACAGAGAATAATTTCTAGGAATTATATTAAATCATAATAAATCACAACAAGTTGTGACAGGCTTCGCTTGTAAGTGCCTGAACACTGCTGTCCTGGACATTTAGAGTCTCACACATGAGGTCTCACTAAGCCATACCAAGGCAATAACCTCCACCACACTTCTCCAGGAGGTAGAATGTCCATGTTAAATGGAATGTTTGAGGCTGGTGCATGTGCTGCAGCACTGCCTTGGGCAGCAGTGTGTGCTGGCACAAGCGTGGCCAGGGGCAGGCCAGGAGCCCAGGAAATGTCAGCTGTGCTGGAGTCGGTGGTACTCTTCATTTGAGTCAACACTGAAACCCATGTGCTCTCAACACTTCTGGAGGTGTCATCTTGTGGATACAGAACTGACATCCTGACCACCTCCAATCCTGAAAGGTTTCAGGTGGGAGGCTTTTCTCTTGTTCTCTTCAAACATACAGCTGCTTAACACAAGTGTTTTGGTGAAGGTCTGATCCAGAGGGCAGCACTTTCCCATGGTCCTTCCTGCCACAATGTTGGATGCACAAGGTACAGTTGGTGTTTCTGCAGTGGGGTCTTGATTCTCTGTCCTGCCACATTGCATTACCCTGGACAGGTTTGCACTCAGTTATGAAGGACCATGACTCCTGATCCCCTTCCTGCAGCTCAAATACTTATTACAGACATTTTTATTGCCATGGGGGTAGATGCTGTCCCTTAACCCAAACCAAGGGAATTGATGTTTATATGAAGAATTTCTGATATGCTGGGAAGCACCTGTATTAACCAGGTAGCCTCAAGGTTTCAGCAACTCACAAAGCCCTCCAAGAACTTCTTCCAGGACAAGGTTTTGGAGAGGGCCCCAGGCAGACCCTGCCACCAAATCTTAGCAGCCTCCCACAAACATTCAGGAGTTTTAGTGCCCAGTGTCCTCTGCATCACTTCTGTCAGACATATAAAGCACACACTTGGTTTCTTTTGCAGAATAGCCATGGGACAAGGCAGGAAACAAGACAGAGGATCAGAGCAGAGGCGTTGAGAGAAAATGAAAAAATACACACAGATTAAATTTCATCCCCCTTAGCAGGCAAGTGAATCTAGAAAGTGAGGATTACTTAACCAGTTTCTGTCTAACTGTTGATGTCTCTCCAAGTCATTCTGAACTGGAAATCTTGGAGAAGCTGTGCTGCTCATGTTCACTTTTGAAACACTTGACTCTTCTATGAGGTACTTTTGGCTTTTGAGAGAAAAAAAAATAAACTTAGAGAACTGAACTGTCTGGTACTTCCATACAAAGAGAAATATAAAAATTATGTTACTCTTACATCAACAGCATAACCAGAAACATCTCAGCAAGCTCTCAGGAGCTGAGATGGTCCCCTGAGCCCATGTCCCAGCCAGTCTGGGCTGAAAACAGCCTCCCATCCTGGGGCAGGGGGCTCTGCCCAGTGACAGGCAGCAGCACCCACTCGAGGCCAGCATCTGATCTCCTTTGCAGCTCTATAAATCAATGGGAGCTCCATCCACTTCAATGGAAGCCCTCTGGATTTACTCCAGAGCAACTGAAATTAGAAGCTTGCCCTAAGTGGGCGGGAGCTCATTATAAGACTAAATAAGGAGTGAGTCATTTTCAGAATTTTAAACTGAAAGGAGCCGCATTTGGCTGACCTCCTTTTTTTTTTCCACACTGACGGCTTATTAGATTACAGCAGATAAGAACTGTGCTTTCCTATTGGTTTTTCATGGCAATGTGTCTGTGTCACTGACAAAGGTGGAAACACTGGTTCAAAAGGGAAAAAAAAAAAATCTGAAGCAATATGTTTAAACAGCACGGTGTTTTTAACTGGGAGTCAGTTTTGATATCTGAGGAGACAAACACTGGCTCAACTTACTTGTAAGTATTCCCATTCCATCCAGAATACATCAAGGGCCAAGTGACCTGAGAGGAACCGAGTATGAAGGGACAGGAAATCTCTTAGTGGATTGAGAGAAGCTGGTTGCTGATTGGAGGAATGATTGCCAGTCTTAATTATCAAGTTTGATAATAATTTCTTGTTAGTACCACTATTAGGAAGACAATGGACTAAAAATAAACTTTAAAGAGGAACACAGAAGAGCTACTCACCCTGCCCAGTGCCAAAGCCCCATTCTGAGCCTATTCAGGTCTCCCAGATCTTAAATCCTTCCATCTTCATCTTGAAACCCTTTCAAGGAGACTTTTTAGGCTTAAAATACCGCTCAGGTATTTTAAAAAGAGGACTCTCACTGATGAGATTAAGTCTGAATGTGAGATAGTCCCCTAAATCTCTTTTGGCCTTGCATCATTCAGCAAAGCAGACAGTGAAATTTCCATGCAGAAAATATTCCTGGGGTAACAATTCTGAGGCTGCCTCATTTGAGATTCCAGATCTGCTAAACCTTGTAATTGGTCTTTGAATACTCATTCACCCAGAGTGAGATTGTATTCAAAACAGTGGTGAATGGAACAGGTAATTACAGCTGTACCACAAACAAAAATACCAGAGGCACATGAAGGAAAAGGGAAAGGACAGAAAATTTCTCTTCAGATCCGAAGGAGGAGACAACAGGGTATATAAAGTTTGTTGGACCCTCTGAATCTTCCAGTACATTTTTATCCTAAGTGTGGAGATCAGTCATGATACAGGAAGCTACTGAATGGGCTTGCTCTGTGTCAGGGGCCCATTTCCTGCAGTTGTGATTGACATAATCTGATATTGGCTCTGAGCTGACCACAACCAGCAGCAACCTGAGGAGTCACTGAGGACAACGGGGCCATTCTCGCTCACTCCCACAGCCACAGTGCTGAACACTCATTATATCAGGCAGACCACCTTCTCCCAGATCAAAGATTGTCCTGTAGACCTGAAAGCCTGCTTCCAGATATTTAGCTTGAAGTTTAGGAGGCAATTTGTCGATGACCTAGAAGGACCTACTTGGGGTGACATTAATGATGCTCAAGAAAGAAAAGCAGAAAATACATTGTGAGGTAAAACTTGTTTAGATTAGAAGGAAATGAAGTTTTTTAGCATGATAGGATAGAAAACCTGTCTGGAATGTCTCTTCTGCAGAGCCAGAAGGTTGAGGCCAGCTGACATTACTCAGTGGCACATTTATGGCCCCTGCAAGGGCAGCCCAAGGGTCCCCAGGAGAGCCCAGGCCCTGGTGCTGTCCATGGGGAAGCTGCTGGGCATGCAGAGGAGCTCCATGGCCCACCCAACTGCCTGCAGAAACACCACAGGTGCCAGGAGCAAATCCCAGCACCAGAACACTTTGTCAGCCAGCAGGAATTGCCCTAACACCATGTTCAGCTTTCTCACAGAAAGTTTGGGGCAGACCTTCAGAGGACATTCCAGTCGCTTCCTAAAACACACAAAGGTGGGTGGTTTAGGAATCTCCTCCTGGTTTCTATATTTAACTGGTGGTGCAAGTGTTGCCCAAATCCCAATGCTGGGGAAGAGGGAACAGTGTAGGTGGGGAGAGCCATTCCTTGGAGATCTGGATTCCTTACAGCTGCCGCTTTCCAGTGAGCCCAGGGCTTTTTGGGGTGCTCAGCACATGTGAGAGAGAATGATTTCATCTTGAATCCCCAGCCCTTCATGGGTGTGCCCACCTCTGCAGGGCCCTGGGGCTGCTCCAGAGTGATCCTTGGATTTGTCCAAGTGATTGCTAGATTTTGCCAGGGTATCAGGCAATATCACAGAAGATCTTGGCCCTCTGCTCCTTTTCCAGTCTGATTTTTACTAATTATATGACACAGATCTATAGACTGCATTTTCTTCCTCCTGCCCCCTCTGCCAAAGGGTTTTGGGAGCTCCCATTTTCTTGCAGATTATAACTCCACAATTTCCTCTCTCTTGTTCTAAATGGGAAATTGCCTTTGAGGACAGGAAGCCAACATACTCCATGTGTCTTCTTGCTGTACTACCTAAAGCTCCCCATTCCTCTTGATCTTGACAACAGGCCCAAAGCCCCATTTTTCACAGCACCCTACTGCAGGCACAGCAGAGCTCCTGCCTGGCAGAGACAGAGTGCTGAGAGCCCGGGGTGCTGCCACCTCCATCCAGGGACGCTCTGGTCCTTCCCCAGCCAGGTGCTCTGGGCTCAGCCCTGCCCCAGGAACCTGCACAACTTGCCCTGCTGCCAGAGGAGCAGCTTGAGACAAACTTTTTACCTCCTGGCATTGCTGCTTTTGATTGGGGTTGGTTTTGTGAGCGAGCTTTGCCCGCTGACTAATAGCCCTAGGCAATTGGCAGGGGAAATGAGACCTCACTGAATGGCAAGGTATGGTGAACCAAAATGACAAGATTATACTAGCATTTCATTAAAGCAGATGGGAGAGATTAGAATGCTTGTTACTATGATAAAGCAAAATTGCATGTGTATGAAACATGCCTAGACAGAAGTTTTAAAAAAATTTACATCACAAAACGCTACCTTTTTAATTGAAAAAAATAAAGAATGCTGTGCTGGTAGATATGATTTTGCCAAAGGAAAGGATTTTGGTATGAAATACACCTGGAAAATATGACAAATTATAAAATATGCTTCTCTTTCAGTTTATGCCTCTTCTCCAGGAAAAAAAAAAAAAAAGCAAAAAAAAAGCCCTGAATGGGGCAAACTTGTTCTGCTCTCCCCTCTCTATTTTCTGATAACCTATGTCTTGTAACAAAGACTAGCAGCATAAGAGAAGCTCCACCACAAGTGGACTGAAACATGAAGAAAAATTCCTTATAATATCCTGAAATATCCCATTGCTTTGACTTACAGGAAAAATGTGTCAAACATGGCAAACACAACCATTTCCCAATAGACAGATATCCAGTGACTTCCACTTCTTGGGGCTGAAATCCCAGCCAAAGGTTCTGACCTTTTCTTGTTATGATACAACACTGGCTCAAATTTTCTGGAGTTTAAGAGGCTTTAAAAATTGGCTCAAATCTGTATCTGATCTTTGTCATGTGAACTGTCCTTCTTGTAGCATGAGGTAAACTGTAAGGCACAACCATGCTTTGGGGAAGTTTGAACAGAGACTTGATTTCAGATCTGAACTTTGTCATTCAGGCCTATCTCTTCCCTTTCTTCTCTCCCTTTGTGCTAGCAACACGCTCTGACTTTGTAGATCAATGCAGAAGGCTGTAAATGATGCATGAAATGAAAAATCCCTGTCCAGCCAGCGCACAGAGAGAATACAGACAGTGCTATACTGTCATTGCTGTGGTATTTGCTGCAATATTCACAGCTAGAAAAGCCCTCTAAGTCCCAGAACAATGCTGGACTATTTTAAAGTCTCAAGTTCTTTTTGGAGAGAGGGGAAAGAGGAAAGGAAAAATTAACTCCCCCTTACACCCACCTTCTTTCTTCCTTTGTTTCAGAGTTTTCACAAGAGCAAACTCTGCCTTGCCGTATGAATCTTTCATTATTCCTCAGCCCCCAAAAAATTCCTTCCTGTTCTCAAATGGGGGTGGCAGCAGATGAGAAAAGATGAAAATAAAGAGATTATATCAAATAAACAAATGCTTTAATTGAGCCAGCTCAGAATGAATCATCAGCTGTGCTGCACTGAGACTGGAGCTTGTTCCCCACCCTGAGTCCAGGCAGGGGCCAGGGACCACCAGCCAAACAGCCCCAGCAGCCAGCCCCAGCCCCTTGCCCTGAGCACCATTGTTACAGCTGGACTCTGTCATCTTAAAAGGTCTTTTCCAGCCTAAATGATTCTGGTTCTGTGAAGGAGGATGACCATGCTCAGAGGTGCTTGAGCTCTCCCCGAGCGTGCTCGGCCCATTCCTCGCACCTCTAATGTCCTGTGCTGGCACTAGGGATGATGAGTGCTTGGCAGCACTATTCTTCATATGGAACATTAAGCTGAGGTCTTGCACACTCCTGAACATTAAATATCCCATGATAGTCATGAAGAAGAGCTACGGGTTTTATTAACCTCAGTGTCCTGGACACATTGCACTAGGAAAGTCATCATTAACCTACCTTAAGAATACAGGCAGGGGCCCTCTTTGCAAACTAATGCTCCAAGAGCTACAGCCCTATGAAATACCTTTAATAATTTAAAGTAGCTACCAAATGTTGCTATAAAGGATATAACCTCACCTCGACAAAGAAAATCTGTAAAGATTTTGACACAGTAAAGTGTTCACAGGTCCAAATCTCGATTCTTTTGCTAGTCAATGCTCCACTATTGCATCCAAATACTAATTCCTCCCTTCTCTCCTACCCTCTGCCAAAAGCTGGTTCATCTGGGCTCTCAGCTATTTTTAAAATCTAACTTCCATTGCTAACTGGGGTAAAAACTATTAACAACATTTCAGCACATGTTGAGAACTCTTCTGAGAAGGCTTAGGACCAAATCAGATGATCCCTCACAAGATAAATAAATATAATTCTTTAAAAAGGTCAGACAAGGGTTTGTTTGGTTTTGGGATTTTTTTATAAAAAGAGCAAGGAGGAATTAGGTTTACTTGCTTTGCAATATTAAATACAACCTGATTTAACCCAGCAACAAATAATACTTGAGTGACAACAGATTTCACTTGACAAATGTTAGAATCACTGTTACAGTGGTTGATGTATTTCTAATTCGTGCCTCTAACACCCAACTCCAATTTGCTGTGAGTGCACAGGGGAAATACAATTACTGGAGGAAGAGGAAGGAAGGAGAAAATAAAAGGCTGGTCCAGTACCAGGACTCTGATAACTCTGCTCATAATTATTTTCTCTGTGAACCAGCTTCTGCAAAGAAAGGTTTTCAAAGAACAGCCACTTAGATGAGTGTTGCTTTCCTGCTTAATAGCTGTGGTCAGGAGGCACCCACAGCTCAGAGCGTTTGCCCCCATGACCCCCTCCACCAACCTCTGCAGGTGTGCACCCTCCAATTTCCCTACTCCTTCTCTTCATTGAAAAAAGGTGTATTAAAAAGTTCTTTTTTAGCACTGGAGTCAGCAACTGTGAGCAGACAGGGCAGCAGAACTGGTGAGAAAGAGGTTCCTTTGCAGAGGTTCCCACCAAAGCACATTGCATTTCCAAGGGCCATATTTTGGTTTTTGTTTGCCCTGCAGCAGACAAGGAGGGTCTAACCTTCAGTGGTCACAGACAGGTACCAGCTGGCCAGGGAGGCACCTCCTATCCCTGTGCTCCAAACTGCAGCCCCAGCCCAGGGGTATCAGAGCTTCAACCTCAGATCCCATTGGCATCTGCAGGAGCCAGACAGCAAGAAAACACACTTGGTTTCAGTCAGCCTTAAAATTTGCACTTCCAGGGGCACACCAAAGCAGAATTTGCCTTTTCCACTTTTGCAAAGTGCAAAGGGGAGATTTGTATGTTTACCAAGTTGAGGAAAAATTTCCACTCTCCTGCATTAATTTACTGTTGCTCAGAGTGAAGGGGGAAATCTCTGATCTCTTACAGTAGCAAAGTATCCTCAGAACTCAGGGATGCAGGAGGGAGACCCAGGCTGGCAGATGATCTCTGGACCCTTGGACAGGTCATTCCACTCCCTCATCAGCACAGCCAGAGGAAGCAGCAAGGGGATGAGCAAAAACCTGAGAGCAAAAGGAATTTCATCCCTGGGTTTAGAGGGTTGGCAGCAGGAAGAAGAGAACACAACCTGCAATCCCTCTTCTCCATCCCTGTCTCTCCCCATGCCAGCCGTGGGCTTCCTGCAGCACCCAGCAGGGCTGATGGGGAGGGAGGGTCCCTCTGCAGGCACCAGGGGAAGGGGGTTCCAGCCTTCTGTGTGCAGACAGGGACAACATCCCCTCTGTGATAAAGCTTCAGCGTTTCAGGCTGGAAGCATTAGCACTTTGAAATGGTAAATCACAGAGTGCCTCTGTTCAGTCCTTACCCCACAGAGAATTACTGTAAAGTGTTGGCTGCATTTACATTCTTTTTTTTTTTTTTTTTGTGGACAGAGTCACAAAGGGAAGAGAATGACAATAAAAGCAGAGATACATCATAGGGGGAAAACAATTCCAGCCTCAACCACTACATGCAAATGCAGAGCAAAGCCTGCTAACTTCACTTGGGTTTTGCTTGCTGCTGCTGGAACACTTCAGTTCCATTCATGAACAGAGATCTAAAACCTGGCAGGATTATTAGACAATAAGACTCCTTCCTGTGTCTCCTTTAATTTGCCTTGATAGATATGCAAAGCAGAGGAGGAAAAAGCTAACCAGGTCTCTCTTACTGACAGAAGACAATTTCCAGACCATAACCTACTTGCCTTTCTTTTAAGCTGCCTGGGAGAAAATCACTTGTGCTGGGTTTGGAAGCAGGAGGAGGGATGCTGGGTGTGGGAGATGGATAAAACTTGGGAGTACCTGGCGATCTCCTTACAGCCTGGCAGCCTGTTGTCCTGTTGCAGCTGATGCAAAGGAGAAGTTAACAAATGATAGTGCTTCTTAATTAGTGCATGGGGAATTCTCACCATGCGATAGACGTGTCAATGTAACTCTAAGGTATTAAAGAAACAAAAAAAGGGAAAAGTAACACCACCAGCCCCAGCCCTCCCAAGACACAGCTTCAACTCCAGACAATGTAAACAGTGGGAGAAGTTTTTCAAGTGATTTTTTGCTTCTGGGGCTGTTGTTCACATCTGGTGAAGCTGTCCCTGGGCTACTGCCATATGTAAGGACACAAGGTTTTATGACTTATTGTCTGTAAGATTTATGGAGATGATCTATGATCAGCAATTTTTCATATTCTTATATCCCAAGCAAACACACAGAGGGCCATTCCCTGCAGAATAGGAAGGTGTAAACAGACACTGTCTCAGTGCAGGAGGCCACCAGCACAGATATCAGGCTCAGGGACTGTGGCAGTAGCAGGGATGGGCCAAGACATACAGGGAAATTCGTGGTTTCCATTCCCTTCCCAAGACAAACAAGGGGCAAGAAGAGAAGCAGGAAATTAAAGAATTAAGATGAGCTACTTCAGCTCTTTTGTGATACATTAATGAAACTGCATTATCTGCATTTATTAAGTTAAATTCCAGAGCATGCACAGCATTTCTCCAGGAAACACATTGGTGCTAACAAAAAGCCCAACAACCGCAGGTGGTTTCTCCACATTTCCAGGGGAATCCCTGCAGGTTGGGGGGAGCAGAACTCCCTAACCCACAGCTCTGGAGATAGCCCTGCCCCAGCCTTTGTGCATTTTAAAGGAAGGAAATGCCTTATCACAATGTCAATGCCACGGTTTTCAGTGTCACAAGCCTTCACCTTTCACTCACATCGGGACCGCCACGAATAAGGAGATTTAGTGCAAGCAATAAACAAGAGGAAGTGAAAAATCCGCCGGGAGTTTGGGTTGGGTAGAAGCAGTGGATATTGTCTTTGACAGGTAGTTCGTGTTAATGAAAGACAAGGCCTTGTCACCATTAGCAGGACATCGAGGGAAGGAAATAATTGTCTTCACTGACTGCTATGATCATGCTCAGCACCTCCGTGCTCAATTTCTCCCCTCACAGAAGTATTTTCCTCCACACACACTTTGCCTTTGCAATTGGCAATATTTTACCTTGCAGGGGAAAACCAGTTCCTGTCCAATTCCCATCTGCTCTCACAACCACCAGTGTCAGCTCATACAATCCAGCTCCTTGGGACAGGAGGAGGATAGCCAATAAACACAAGTCAAAAGAGTAATAATAGTAAGTAATCGTCTGATTCTTGCAAAGTACAACATAAGCCTTAAATCCATAATCTCCACAGAAGAAGGTACAGAACTGGGAAAGTGCTGAAAGCAACCTTGCTACACCCATCATTAGCAGAACATTGACATCAAATGCTGAGCTGTAACTGTGTCATTCACAGAACCTTCTAAAAGCCACTGAGAACACCGCTGAATGACACCTGGTGATAGGCCACCCCTTGACTCAGACACCTGAACAATTGTGTTGAAAGATCATGTTACACTGACTTCTGTTGAGTGCAAACAAATCAGCCCTTTTAACAGATATAATCAGTTCTTTGCTATCTAAACAGGTTCGTTCCTTTCCCTAAAAAGAAAGTAAAATAAATGTAGATGACACCATTAAAAAGAAGATTTAAAAAGGAGGAGACGTAGAGATACCAAAAAAATGTATTAATCCAGTAGTGTACCTGCGGGTCTGGAAAACATTCCAGCACTGTGTGATCATTTTGACAGAGGCACTTGAAAGAAATCAATAAAATTGATCAGTCAGCTGCACTATCTATAGATGTGGATCAGAGCTCTGGGATGGCTGGCAGGGTTATTTTTACATTAAAAGTATGTGAAAAATAAAAATGGCACAAGGGGACACAGAGTGCACTTGGGAAGCTGGGGTGGAAGGGAGCCTGGGATAAGCAGCAGGATGTGCCAGCCATGGCATGGCACTGCAGCAACCCCCCTGCAGAAAGAGATGGGCAAGGAAATGGACTCTGCTCCTGTTGAGGAACTCTCGGTCTGAAAGGCTGTGTTGGGCCCTGGCAGTAAAAATCCTGAGTAAAAGTGTTAAATTTGCCAGATTAAGAAGAAACTCAAGGTCTGTGTCCTTGTAGGAATTGATACTCTAACTCTCAGAGGAGGCTCTTTCAGAAAGTTGTCAACCTAACCTTTGTTGAAACCAGAGTATTTAGCTGATATAAACTGATGTACTGCCTTTGAGATGAGTTAAGCCAGCCTGTACCCATTGAGGGTCTTACCTTTTTTTAGTATTATATTTTATCTCTAGTGAATCAAAGCAGAGATTGTCCCACCTTTCCTATAAAAGATCCTCACTTCTGGACCTTGTGAAATGATGCAGTTTCTGGGTGACTTCTCAATTTATTTTTAGTTAGACTGCTCAAAAAGCAGTATTTTAGAATTAATATTGCTGGTCACTCACATTGTCTCAATGCTGTTTCCTTTTGGGTCTGGGAATCTGAGGTATTTGAATGAAAACAGAGAAACTCAGAAGTACCAATCCTGTCACCCACTACACAGGACAGTCACCAACAGTCCCTCCATTATGTTTGCTTACTCTGTATCATCACAAAGCACTGCAATAACTCCTCTGTTCATGTGCATCTGTTTTCTCCTCTCCAGTCACTGCACTGTGCACTTCATGGGCTCCCTGCTCTTTATCAGCACTGAGGGCTCTACATTTGCCATCTACAACAGCAACATTTAATGCAGCAATGCCCCATTCTAATGCTATGAAAGATTGTATCTGAACAGAAAATGCACATTTGAAGCACAGCTCACTTCATTCACTCTGGATAACTGCCTACTACAATTATCAGGAAATGAAAAATATCACTTCGCAGCCTTCTCTTTTCACATGTTGAAAAAACATATAAAGAGCAGCACAAACACTACAGGGTCATTCATGCATGAGGCAATGGTTTGCTCTGTTTCCATGATATATCACTAAACAGACAAAAGTCTGGGGCTTTACAAACGTAGGAGAGAATTTCTGATAATCACACATTGTGCATACGTGTCTGCACACCCTTTCAAAGCAAACAGAGTGAACATAAAATCTATACCAGTAATAGACTATCTTCACTTTATGGCAGAGTTCTGGAAAGTTTGAAGCAGATACTGTCACCAGGTTGCTGTTTAAAGATGTGAAATGCAGAAAAATAAGAAAAATCATTATCTCTGCTGTGGATTCTTTTGGAATGAAACATTTATAATTGTGGGAGTCAATGCATTTACAAGTGCTCACAGGGTACTATACAGTGGCTATACAATGACCCACAAAGTGGGAACATGGTTGCTAAAACAGGAGTGTAAAACAGAATTATAAGAGGGGAGCATAAATAACACACAATGTAATAACCAAGGACTCAATTCTAGGGAGTCTTCATATAAGCCTCATTTTCCTCCCTCCCTCTTACAATGGTTTTAACATTGCTTTGACTTCAGCCTTACTAGATAGGCATTTAAACAGGAGAAGCTTCAAGTTTATTAAGTAGAAGTATTGAAATTGGCAAAATATCTGATTTGATTCACGTTACGTGTTTTATAATATTGTTAAGCTTAATTAGGATGCTGTAGCACTCAAATAAATGAAGACATAGTTATTATTTCATGGGCTGCTACCCATTAAAACTAATGCTTCCTCTGCTGAGAGGTGCAGAATCCATCATGCTCAGCCCTTCTACCAGAGATGTTGTGTGAAACAGCTGGACACCAGACTTGGAGCCACCAAATTCTTGGAAAGATCTCCATTTTACACAGGGAATGAGAAAAACACACCAAGCCACTAAGCGAGGTCAGGCTTGAATTTACACTGCTGTAAATTAAAATAACACCGAGGTGAAGGGAATCCCATCAGCACAAAGCTGGTGCAGGATCCAGCTCAGACCGTGTCAGTCACACCACTGGAGTGACACCCACACGGGTGTGCCCTGGAGGCTCCTTGTCACAGCCATAACACCATTTTGCAAAGCTGGTCACACTACAAAGCAGTTTAGTTGTCTTCATCCTCTTACAGCCAAAGAAGCAGCCAAAAATTGGTTTTACCCAGCAGTCTCTTGGCAGAGAGCACGTAGGAACCTGGCCACCACAGCAGCTCTGGAAAGCTGCCCTGCCACACACAGCACCTGCTTTGGGAACACCAGCCCTGCCTTTCTAGCCATGCCAGGTCTGCTGCAGTGTGTCACACCACACTGGGAATCAACAAAGCCTTTTTACCAAGGAACTGTTGGGAAGACACCTTCCTGAGATTTGCATTTGGGACCCTTCTCTAAAAGAGTCTGATAGTGCAGGTTTCATGTGTCAGAACATTGGTTTGGTATTCCCGCAGCCTCCTCCCTTAGAGGTGTGATTCCTGATACCATCTGTCCTTCCTGGGCCAGCTGGGCTGGGAAGCTGCTGATCCTGGACCTCCAGGATGTGCTGAGCATTCCCTGGGCCTCCCCACAGAGATAGAATGGAAACTTCGAGTGCTCTTCACACAACATTGGCTACAAAGTTCTCCCAATCCTTCAAGCTGATGACATGAAAATATTGAGGGCATTGTGTGCCAAGGCTCAGCTGTCACCCAAACTTAAGAAGCCCCAGATGCCTCAAAATCAGGTTTATAAAGGGACAGTACCCATCAGCCTGGAGCCACCTCCCTACAGGGATCTAACGGAGAAGAGTCAGCACCTGCACCCAACCACGCTGCCCACTCATACCAGTTCCTGCCTTAATGAAACATTGTCTTAATTGATGCAAAGTGCCATTTTACACTGGACTTTAGCTGAACACAGCAAACCCCACTCCAATCCACAGTGACTTAAATTTTCTCTATTCACTGTTCTTTTCCAGCCTGCTACAGGAAAAATGTGGCCTTGCCGCAATTGACTTAAATTTAAAACCATTGACATATTATCTACCTCAATAAAAAATCTTGCTAAAAAAAGGTGCATTGTACTCATTCTCCTTACACATGGTAGGGGAGGAAAACGGGTATGGATTTCTTCTATGGCTTTTAGTTAATTTGCTATCAATGCCCAGCTGCTTTAGAATAAATACAGGAACAGGGTGTCATATGGGTATCCTGAAGCAAAAGAAGAGAGGTTTCCTATTTCTTTGTTAGCCAGCAAAGATGGTATGCATGTTATCCAAAGATAATACAGGGGAAGAAATCAATTCTCTGTGTTGTTACACATCCTTGCGTGCAAATGTAAACTTGGGGGGAAAAAAAAAAAAAAGTCCTATTCTATTATGCTGAGGTCATATGAAATCATTAGCTCAGGCTGATATGAACATCAGAAAAAAATAAATAATGCTTCGCCATGTGAGGAAAAGCTTCAGCTAGAAGTTTTGGTGGGTGAAGGGGCAAGGAGTTTTCTCTGTCCAGCCCTCGGACGGATGGGATATTTGGGGATGAAGCACTTGGCGGTAGATTTCACACAAACTTTGGGGTTTGAGCGCTAAATCCGGCCGCGCTCCTCGCTGGGCCGGGCTGGAGCGGGCGAGCGCTGCGCCGGCGCTCCCTGGTAACGCCGAGCAGGGGAATACATCCCTGCCGCCGCAGCCCGGCATCCGGCGGCTGCCTCGCCAAGGAAATTCGGATGGTTATATAATGAGTCAACACGAATGGCAGGATGGAGGTGGCTGCTGGCAGCGGCGGGGCTGCGCTCCCGGCCGGGATTGATGGAGCGGCGCTCGCTCGGCTCCGCCGCCCGCGGGGGTCCCGCACTGCCGGGCCCTTGGCAGGAGGCATCCTCTCTCAACAGAGACTCCCTTCCTGACGCAACGAGATTAAACTATTTGCTTTTAATTAGTACCGCAGTCATTTCCAAACTAAGCGGTGGAAAGAATAGGAAGCAGGCTGTCTCTTTAAAGTTTAAGTGGATTCAGTGCACACAGCGAATTGAGAGCCTGCTGTTGGAAAAGTTCAGCTTTCTGTCACCGGTACTGTGCTCTCTGCTAATTTTTACAAGAGTTCAAGTTGTATGCACCAGTTAGCAGAGACATTGCAGGGGGTGCAATGAGAATAGAAAGCGTGACCCCTTGCTGCCTCTGTTTATAGTGCCTAAATTATATCCAGACAATGCTCCGGGCCCCCTCCTCGGCTCTGCCAGGGCCCCCTGTGCAAGCCGTGTGCTGTTCCCCTCTGCTGCCGCCCGGGAAAAGGGGCCATTGGCGTTTGTGAGCACCCAACCGGGAACTCCCTGGGAAGGACTCTGGAGAGAGGAGAGGAAGAAAGGTTTCTGATGGAGAAATGCAGCGGAAGAATGTGTAGAGTGAGAACCCTGAAGGGAATTAGGGATCCAAAGCTTGGACACCTCAGTTTCAATATCATTTTTGTCCAAAAGCATCCCAGCATAGAACAGCAGCCAGGGCACTCCCAGCTCCCGACCCCACGCTGCAGACTCCTGGTGTGCACTGGCAGCAGGGAAGGAGGGAGGGAGGGAGGGAGGGAGGAGATGCAGCTTCATCTGCAAGCCAGCTAACACATATGAATAATTGAATACAAAATAAAAACCCCTTCCTATCCAGGAGATGTACTTTTGACCACCGTTTTCCACTCCAAAGAACCTCCCTCCTGATGAACAGCTACCCTTCAGTCTCTAAAGAGACAGCGTGATTACTGTGCTCTTTTGTCCGTGTCGCTGCAGCATTAGCATTGCCTCTTTCCAAATATGCTCTAGCAAGATCCCTCTAAACAGAGTGGAAGGAACCACTCCAGAAACAACAGTCCATCCAAACTCCTGCCCTGTCTGTCCCACTGCCAGCCCCTGTCCTTCCCCTGGGCAGCAAAGCATCTACACACACAGGAGCCACGGGGCTCTCCGTGGGCTCATATCAGCCTGCCAGAGCCAGGGCTTGTGTGGCCCAAGCATCACGCAAAGAAAATGGGATTTTACTGCACATTTCTCAACAATGATGAGGGTGGGGGAAACCCCATGGCCAGGACTGGTGCTGTCTGGATGATTAGTATCTGGCATTCCTCTACCTTCAGCCACAGCTGGTTTACATTTGAGCTACTGGTTCATTTAGATTTATGCTGTTGGTTCAATAAACAAACACAGTACATAGTCCATCATGCTAACTATATAATAAAGCTGCTTACCTACTTCCAAACAAGTAGCTTTTATTCATCTGTTCCTCTTTCATTTCCCTCTTTCCCTCTTTTCTCCCTCATATCCAACCCAAGAAGAGCATTTGCTTTCTTTCCAAAACCAGACACTATCAAAGATCCAATAATGTCTGATGTCTCTCCAACAGCCCTTCAAACTGCACATTGCCGGAGAATATTTCCAGAAGCTGTCTGAGAAATTACTGCAAATACTTCACCTTCCCAAAGGAAGCCAGGTTATATTCCTACCCCGGGGCTTCCTGTGGAAAAGCCCCAGATTCCTCCCCCAGCTGCTGGGCTTTTGTGAAGGGCCATCCAAGCTGGAGTTCATGGGGGTTTTCAGGATCACTGGGGCAAAACAAGAGGCCAGTTTCTTTCCATTCTCACTTGTTGGAAGGAATAACCATGAGGCTGGGAAACAGTTAACCTGCGCTCTAACCTTGATTTCAAGACTTGCCGTTGTCTGCCAGCACCATCCACAAAGTCTCTGCTTTCATCCAGAACGAAAAACACCCTGGGATTTTCTCAAAATCCTTTTAAGTTGTTCTAATGGTAGCAGCTCTGGATCTGGTGAACTGCTTTGTTATCAATGCTGTGCAAATTGTTCATCTATTTCTCTCCTACCCTGTTTGCCTCCACTCACTCGCCTCTCTAATAAATTTGTCTGACCGCAAAGGGTGCTTTATGACTCCTGTTTAAAACAGCTTCCTAATGATGCTTGACAACATCTCCTGCCTTTGAAAGAGCCTGGCTATGCTAGGCTCTAATCCCACAAAAGGAGGGATTCTTGTTAACCTGTGCCTCAGTCCTTTCTGTTGAGTCACCACCTTTAATGAAGCACTGAAGGGGAACCAAAACGCAGCTGGGAAATTATGGCTTTACATGATCATCTCTTGCTACAAGAGAATTATTGCCCAAGCCTTAATCCCGTGACTCAGCCCTCTCCTTGGACCCTCTTTAATTGTCAGAACCTGAGGAAATCCAGGCCGAGGTAAATAACACTTCAGCAGCAACAGAATAGATTCACTTTAGGCAATGAATTTTTAATGAGCTGAGACTGCAGAGGGAACAGGGCCGAGATCTGTGCTGCTTATCTGATGGGGAAGGTCAGGGTCTGAACGGAGGGAGGGCATGGATGAGAGAACAGATCTGACAGGGCTCTTCAGCTGAGATTTCAGCTTGTCACAGCCTGGCATACCTTAACATATTAGGACCTTCTCTTCAAAGGAGCAGCTTACACATGCCCATGCTAACAGAAACGGCACAGTATTTTCCCCTGGTAAAGGTAACCCAAGGGTTGTACTCTTGATTCTTTTACAAAAAAAATAAAAAAATAAAAAAGCATACAGAGTAAAAATAAAAAGAAACCAAACCAAGATAGATCCATGCAGATGGGTCATGCTCTTCTATGGAAAATCAGGTAACTCTACAGACAGCCTGCAAACAGAAACATCCATAAGACTCGGAGCAGTCCACTGGCATAATATCATGTATTAGTTCAGCAGGCCCTGCTCACCAACGTAACCATCAACATAACCACCATAACCAACTGGTTCAATAAATCTCAGCCACGGGAACTTCTATTTACTGGGTATTTGGGCTTCAAACAACTCTCATCCAGCTTGGGTCTACCTCTACCCACCAACAGTTGTGACACTGCTCAAGAGCAACACCTACCCCTGCTGTTGGGACTCACTGATCCCAGACACTTCTTCTGTCTTAGGAAACTCAGAAAAAGGACTAAAATATTTCCAAATCCAGGAATGGGTTTAACACCACTGTAACTCAGAGCTCTGAGTCCTGGCAGCTGCTATCCCAGCCTGGCTTGGCAGGGGTGGTGGGCTCCCCACCTGGGCTCAGCCCACCCAGCACGGCCTCACTCCTGTCCCCTGCAATCCCCACACCCCTGGCAAGCATTGTTGGCTGGTCACAGAGCCAAATGCTCCACTTCTGCCAAAGATTCTCTGCTCTGCAGGGCATGGAAAGGTAGGCAGGGTAAAGTCAATGCTCCTGGAGTCCACCTCCAAGTAAACCTGAAGCTTGGGGAAGGAGGATAACAGCAAACCTTTGAGCCAGAGGTGTTACTGCTAAGCATTCTTGACTCAGATATGCACTTCTGAGATTTTCTCAAAGTAATGAATGTTTACAAAGAGCATCTTTCTTGCACACCTAAAAAATTTTTAGGGTTTGTCAGAAACAAAATCCACTAGGACATTTCTGCTCTCAGATCCAGCTTTTTTCACTGTCTAGGATTTCTGCTTCTGATGGAACAAGAAAAATGTATAAACTCTTCTCTGGGGAAAGATTTTGTGTACGTGTGTTTGTGTGTGTGTGTGTGTGTGTGTGTGTGTGTGTGTAAAAAAATAAATTAAAAATTGAGCAGAAAGTACCTGAGCCTGTATGAGAAATTACTGAAGTAAAACTGCTGGGCAGGGGGGGACTGATCCCACTGTCATGCTCAGGAGGAAGGAAAAACTGACAGTCATTCCAAAACATGCCCCCAACTTGTCATCTCCCCGATGTTATGACCTGTATGAAGTGTGAAGGGGCCTGCTCTCACTCTGGGCTGCTTGCCCTCAGGTGTGTCCACCACGTCATGGCCCTGTGACATGTGAACCAGGACACTTAAAGGACGTACCAGCAGGAGACAGGATAATTTATGGGGAGCCAGGGCAATGCAAATTTATTATGAGTAATGGACAATGGAAGGGGGGAAAATCTCCCATAGGAACAAAGGCAAAAGGGTGCCGGCTCTCTGCTCTCACAGACATCCACTGTGCTAATAAAAACCTTGGTGGACAAGGAAAAGCAAACAGCAGTTCTGGCGAGCAGATTTACCACAGTGGTGGAACAGGTCAGTGCAGAAGGAAGTGGTTTGATCAGAAAGTCGATGAAATTCTGATGATAATTATGCTCAGCAAGAGACAAAATAATCTTTTCATTTGCTGGAAGGTTTCAGTCATGCACTTTGACCTTCATCCTGGTGTTTCATTAATAGTTTATATTAACAATTAATGGTTACTTTCATTGGTGTTGTGTGCAACTCACATTAGAGTTAATTTTCAAGTTGGATATAATAATACATAAGTCTCATGGGCTACTCCTATCATGTGACAGCACATTTATTTCAACCAGGAGACAGGAGATGAAAATCAGGCCAAACACCAGTCTCGGGTGTTTATTACTTGTGTCCAGTCATCCCACAGAGAACTGAGATGTTGCAGCAGCTTTCCCTGTAAGGCCCTGATGGAAAACTGCCCAGAACAACTGAAGTCCCTTGATCGTAAAGATAATTTGCCTTTGGGATGACTTTCAATGCATGGTTGGTCTGGTTTACTGAAGAATCATAAAAAAGCCTCTCAGCTTCACTGTGGCAGTTACTTTGCAGAGGCCCCCTAGCTAAGCTAATTTTGGCTTTGACAACACTTGCTGGAATTATTCTAAGAAAAGATCAACCTAAGAGTCACATCTCAGGTTTAGGGTTATAGTCACAGACCCACTGCTATGGGAAGGACCATAAAGAAATATTACATCCAGGGAACACCAAGGGCCTCAGCACAGGGCTCTTGCTGAGGCACTCACACAGACATTTGTGGAGGCTTGGTTTTAATCACCTGATTTGCTCTGTGTAGTTTGGTTTGGTGTAGGTTGGGGTACTGGCTCTGAAGGAGATGTTTTACTTGAGACACCTGGTCTAGTGGAAGGTGGCAGGGAGTTGGAACTGGGTGATCTTTTAGGTTCTTTCCAACTCAAACCAGCCTATAATTCCATTTAAGGTTCTTGTCTCCTGCACATCCATCACCTGCTCTGCTAGAGGGACTGGAGGACAGGCTGGGCTGACGGCTGCGCTCATCTCTGCAACAGCCCTGGTTGCAAAGTCCAGTTGAACTTAGGCCTAAAACTTCCAGATATCCCCTTGATATATTTACTTGTGAGGGATGCATCCTGTTACAGTTTTGATAGATTTAATGTTGTCTTTCTCATTCCCCCATAAATGTATACCACTGAAGTATTGTGATTGTACTATTTTTAAACTTGACACAAATAAAGAATCGGGTCCATAATATTTAGCCTGAAAACTCAACTAGCTCCTTGCTTTAGAAGTAGCTAGAGGGAATGCACAGTGTTTTGTCTAAAAATATATTTTTTAAAAAAAATCATGAAATTAAAACTCAATTATAATTGGATATTCTTCATACCACAGTTTGATGATACTAATGTTACTGTGATAGGAAAATATTAGAGAGTTCACTGTGACAAAGTTTCTGGAGACACTATATATTTGTTCCTATTTAAGGGACTTTAGATTTGGTGGTAGTTAAACTGTGAGGAAATAGGTGTTCAGCTCCCTTGAGCCCTCCCCTGCAAATAGCTCAATTAAGGGGCTAATTGAAGTGTAGAAATGTCCCCCGCAGGGTTGAAAAATGCCTATCTGGCACGGGAGTGTGGTCCCTGGGAGTTTCCTTCACCACAGCCATCATTTCTGGAGAGGACCAGGACAAAAGCAGGGGAGGCAGCCAGCTCTGCAGAGCATCCCTGGGCATCCCTGCCCGGGGGCCAGCGCGGTGCCCGGCTGCTGGCCCTGCCCAGCTGAGCTCTGCTGCTCCACCTGGCACTGCCCGCCAGAGGTAATTCTACAGAATAGTGATGAATCAAGTCATCAATCACTGTCACGTCTGGCGGCTGGAGCGTGTGCTCAGGGCCCGGAAAAGCCTGTGCATGCTCAGGATTAGGTTGCAAGTAAACTCAGCAGCGCTAAAATGCTTCCCTAAGTAAGTACTGGCAAAGTCCCTGCTGAAACGTGTCAGAGTTTGTGCACCGACTCGGGCAGAGCGTAAATCAGGCCCTATGACTTAAAGTCTGCTGACACTTTAGTGCACAGTTACTGCGAGCAGAAATACTCCTGGCAATGAGGTTATCCATGTGCATAAGTATTTGCCGGATCAGGGGATAGCTGCATCATCCTTTGTTCCTTTCATCACGCTTGCGATGCTGAATTAAGCCTTCAGCTTTGTCTTTGTCTTGTACACAAGCCCTGTTGTATAGTTACATCACTGTAATAAATGATGAAAGAGAGGACCTGTATAGCAGAGGGAATATGATGGAAATAATTATAACAATAAAATGTTAATTAGTGCCTTTTCTTGAACAATCTTCTTTCTGATTGCAACATGATTCTGCTGAAGAACTGAAAAAAAAGTGAAAAAAAACCCCAAAAAGCAGAACAGTTTATTAAATCTGTTTGGCTGTATGGACTTGGGAGTTTTTCTTTTTGTGAAAAAGCCTGAAAACCTGGCAAGAAAGCAAAAAAATTATCTGTCAAAAAAGTAAATAGCATGAAGAAGTTTTGGCCAACCCTAATCACCACGAAGAAGGGGAAAGAGCATTAGGTGTGCTTTTAGAACAAAGGTGTGGTTTCGTTCTCACACTTGCAGCTCATTCCTACCTCTCTTTGTGCCAACTCTTTCTTTTAAATATATATTAAAAACCCACTTTGCTGCCCAAGCACCACTGCTGAGCCCTCTGCTCGACTCTGGCCCAAGGGTTCTGGTGAGGGAGGGGACTCCCCTGCTAAGTGCTGGGCACGCACCAGGTGTGCCCCTCTCCTCCCTCTCCTCTGCTTTGGGGCTGCCAGATGTGCACATCTGGACCGAGTGTGGGGCAGGGCAGACCTCCCTGGGTCCTCCTTCTGTTCTGCCTGTTCCCTTCTCCCCAGTTCCTCAGCCTGAAGATTAAGAGGCTACAATAGAGACTGGAACCTGGGCTGCTTAAAACATATAAATGTGTGTCAGAGTGTGTGTGTAACTACACATTTTTCACACTACGATTGACTGAATCTGCTTGAGAAAGAAATTTCTGCAAACTCAGGTTTCCCAGAGCACATGAACCCATGGAATATCCTTTTCCATGCCCCCATGCAGCTTCAGAAGCACATCTGTGCAGAGGGACAGAAAGCCTGCTCCGATACTGGAGTCGTGACACACAGAGGATTTGAAATTGCTCATCTGCCTGTACCATTTGCATTTCATCACCTAGCGCTGGATAAAACCAAATGAGTAATGATCTGAGTCTGTGGCCTCACTGTTGCTGCTTTGCCAGGAATTATCCTGGCTCAGTGGATACAGTCCTGGGCAGACGAGAGGAGTCCGTTTTTGTCTCTGCCACTTACCTGCTGGATGGCCTTAGGCAAGTCATTTAACTCTCACTGCTTCCCTTCCTATGCTCCATCCACCACCTCTGACTTTCTTTGTAAGAGTTTTGAGTTGTGTTAACGGCAAAGGGGATTTTAGTGCTATTCTGAGAGCAGAATGGCCCAGCTACAGTCGGGTCCCAGTGTATTTAAAGCCCGTCTAAGAAAATTATTACCCATTTCTCAGATCCGTGGCAGCCTGTAGGGGTGACTCTCTGCTTGGGGTGCTTTCCTTTTGCAAAGGAAAAAAGGTGAAATCACCAAACTCCTCAGAAGCAAACTGGAGCAACGAGTGCATGTGAGAATAGTGCCATTTGCTCATGAGCAAACAGCAGCGAGAAAGAAATAAAAGTCAATATAAGAGGCACCAGTGCCTATTCACCCGGCCCTCGTTTACATACACAGCAACTGTACTCAGGAAATGAGTGCAGCACTTGGAAACAGCGATTTCTGTCAGACAGGGGTGGGTGAGCCTGTTTCTGATGGAGGCTGATCACTGAGGAAGTCATAAAAGCTATCGGAGGGACAAGAGATGCAGCTGACATGGGTGAGAAGGCAAATATTAAGGGGATGAAAGGGATTATAAAGCAAAGCTGAAAAGATGTAAAATGCTGATTAGGAAACCAAATATGATAGAGAGAGAAGAATGGCCCAGGGGTTGAATAAAAACAATAAAAGCTTTATTTTAAACAGGTAAAGGAGACAAGATTAACGGGGAGGCCTCCAGACCACTAAGAGGTGGTCAAGACAGCTTAATAACACAGGGAGAGGGGCTGAGAAGCAAAGTTTCCTGTGACAGCCGAGCAGGGAAATGCTGAGAGCATGAATAATCACCAGAGCAAACTCATACCGTGGGGAAGGAGGCAGGGCTGAGTGCAGAGTGTACTTTTAGCCCACACTGCTTAATGGAACAGCAGGACACATTAAGTGCCCAGTAACAGGGGGTTTGACTCATTTTTAGGAGTTAAAAAGTGGTAAAGAGAAACTGATATAAAGCAAAGGTCTCTGAGCATCTATGAGAAGAGATAGGTAGAAACCAAGACATATTTGCAATAAATATCAGCCAGTAAAAATGCTCATGCTGCTCACACACACACACAGACTCAATCCCACCAGCTGAAAGTCTGGCCCCAAACCTGCAGAATGTGATTTTGATTTTTTTTTTTTTAATCAGAGGCAGGATTTTAGGGATGTTAACAGGAATGAGATCACCCAACATCTGGAGAAATATGAACTGATAAAAATGTATCTGCCCAGCTCCATAAAGGGTAAATCTTGTCTGACAAATCTGGCAGAATTTGTTTTAGGAGCTAACGTGGAAAACATGCAGGATCGAAGCAGTGGAGCTAATCCACATAGATTTCAGAAAAGTCATTTAAACGCAGCCCAGGATGGTAGACTAATACGTAAGGTTAGCAAGTATGGCATAAAAACCATTGTCCTTGAAAGACTAAGGAAATGGTTAGGTGATTAAGGGCAGGTTGTAATGGTAAAACTTTATGGGTCAGAGAGGAGGACGGTGATGTGGTGAAGACAGCTATATTTGAGGTTATTATGATGACAGTTCAAGGCATCAGATGGAGACATACTTTTTACTCCGTAGGAAAACTATTCTGAGGAAAGTGCTACTCTGGGCAGTTCTAATCCAAAAATCACACTGAAACCAAGACCAGTTCATCTTCTGGGGGGGGGCATTTGCCTTTGTGGAACATCAAATCTTCCTGGGTCAGCAAAGCATTCAGTGCACAGGAATGAAATCGGGCCCAATGAGCCCAATAAATGAGAAAAAAGCACCCCACCCTAGGCCAGGCTAAGGTCAGGTTGTCCAAAGTGATTTATATTACAGCAAAAGGGTTTGTTGAGTTAAAAAATCACAGAACATGAAAATAACTTCAGGCAGACCTTGAATGGGACTGTCAACACTTGGCAATCCTGGGTACTCCTGGATTATAGTCTTATTTTATCTCAGCATATATGCTGTTGGATCCTGGTTCTCCAGGTTGATGGTGAGCAAGGTGCAAGATGAGAACCTTCCCAATAGCAGGAGGAAAGCAGAGAAAACCAAGAAGGATAGAATGGGGATGATCCAGAATACATCACTGAACAAGGGGTAGTGCTTCTGAGGGCACTCAGACAGGCTTCAGCTCTGTAACCCAGCACCGTGGTCATGCCACATTTACTAAAAAGCAGGGCATCAGCTATCACAGTGCAGGAGGAAACCCTGTGCATGCTGCAGATTGTGGTACAGTCCCTCAGTACATCCCCATAAACTCTGGGCCTCTGAAAATGCCTGTCCTGTGCTGGAGGCTCCTGTACTTGCACTAGCTCAAGTTCCTGCCCTCAGCTAGAGCACAGCCCGGGGTCCTGCTGTGCTGCTCTGCCAGGTCCTCACCTCCTGCCACCAGGAAATGCAAAGTCTCAAACCTGGCAATTTAGCACAGTGACAGGTCTCTCTGCTTTGCCTGTAATAGCCATGGTCATACCCCTCCCTCTGCCCCCAAATAAGGGCCCCAGGCAGTGGGAACACCCAAAGGTGCTCAATCCCTCATGAAACATGATCCAGCTCCCCACCCTCTGTGAATTTCAGCAACAGTTCAGGAGCTTTAAAAAGTTATTGAGTCCCTGAGCACAGGGCTGGGATTTTGTCTGCTGCCCACTCAGCAAGTCTGGCATTTCTAAAAGAACTTATTTCTACCTGTACTTCACACGACTTACTTGCATCTTTTGAACCAGCAAAATCGAGTTGAGAATGCCACAAAAAGCCTGCCATAAAGACTTCACCCACTTCTGGCATCTCTTTCCTGCTGTGTCCCCTCCAGGCATTGAGACATTGCCTGGAGCTGAGGGCACCAGCACAGCTCTGGCCCCACCGGTCCATTTGCCCAGGGGGCTCACTGCGGCCACCACACCCCTCCTAGGGACACCCTGTGCCCCCCAGCCCCACGGCAAGGCACTGCCATCACAGCTTTTTTGGGGACAAGGACAGCAATGTCCCCGCTCAGGGGGTTTGGCTGTGCTCTCTGGGCACTTTGCACTGCCAGAGTCACCAGTGGGTGACTGCAGACCTTGAGCCGGGGTCAGGGGTGGGGAGTGAGGAGGTGTTTGGGGGATCTCTGCTCCCACTGTCCCCTCCGAGCACAGATATTTTATTTGCGCTGCAGATAGGAATTGCAGATTGATTAATTGATTAATCACACCTGCTAATTACATTGAACAAATAGGCAAAATTAATATTTGATGTAGGTCTCTAAAGAGACTGTATGGATCAATTTTCCACAGATAAGGCAGGAAAGCTCCTGCAGATAATACACAAACCCTCCTGACTGCAGAGGACTGTGTCACCCTGAGGCCATCCCACCAAGAACTGCACCCGATCACTGGAACATCACCCATGAGCTGTGTTTGCTAAGGCATGCACACATGCACGTGCTCAAAGCTGGTTTCAGTGCCACTTGGCTGCTGTTCTTCGGGAAACTGAGCATCAAAAACACATCAAGATAATAAAAATAACAGATCAGCCACATTTAATACATAAATCATTATTATAAGCACTGTTCTGCAACTCAGGCTGACTTCAAGTCAAGCTTCCATTAACATTTAGCAAAAATATTGGTGTTTTTCAGAGGGCTGTAAAGATCCTGTCACAAAACTACTCTGATTGTGCACCCAAAGCCAGGGCAGCCTCACGCAGCACAACAGCCACCGGCTGAAGCAGCACTTTCATCCTGTTTATGACCTTAAAAGGGGAAACTGCTCTCTTTTTGTTGTTCAGCCCTTTGCAAAAAGAGGCAAAGTTCAGCCCTCATTCACGTGCATCTGACCACAGGCACAGCAGTTCCACTGGAAGCATAACTCACATTTCCTGCGAGGTGGGGGTCTTTACACGAAGGCAGGTTTGTTCCAGTGACCTTGTGAGGGCTGCTCCAGAACCCCTGTGACACTCCCTGGGATCTCTCCACCCCAGAGCCACCTCCCACACTGGTGTTTCTGTAGGTTCTGGATTCCTTGGGTGGAAATTGCTACATAAATATACATTATTGTTATATACTTGTCATTGGATTTCTGCAGTGATTTGATTGCTTTGAAAATGGATTTTAAAATGGATTTATTATTGTGACAGTGAATTTCTTTTGTCTTGGTTTAACATCCATTATCTAGTACAAATAACAGACTTTCTGCAAATCTAATTCCAGGTTTTTGCTTCCTATACCTTTACTAATCTAGAAAATCTGCTTGTATTAAGAAACTGCATCAGAAAGGAGTTAAACCAACATATCCTCATAAAGCTGCAATAGACATGAAATGTAATGAGAAATCCTACTGCAAACAGATAGTGTTTTCAGTCTTGAGTCTTTATTTATTAAACCTACTTTAGGAAATTCAGAGAATCTACAAACATTTTGGGGCCTGATGTGTTGTAGCATTATAAAGTAATCTTTGGAGAACAAAGAACACCTTGTGTTTTTGTAGCAAATATTTCCTGATCTTAAAAGAGGGGGTGTTTGATGCATAAAAACCCCAACCTGGCATTATTTGCAAGAGAGATAACAGCACTGGGGGAGCCTGGTACCAGACCAGTCAGCAGAGGCATGAAGTTAGAGTGAAATTGGGTGGTGCTCAACACAGATTTTTGCTTAGGCAGAGATTTCCCAGGACCCTTTGAAAGCTGGACCTTTACCTTACCCTCTGGAAGATGAAATCAATGTATTTAAGGTGCTCACACAGTGCTGTAACTGAAGTGCCCCAGTTTCAAGGTTCTTTGGCTCCTCAGAATGCCTCTGAGGCAGGCAGTGCACTAACACAGCCCTGAGCCCAGGCTCATAAGAGGATGGAGGTGCCCACTGTGGGAACAGGGTGGAATAAAGGTGCCTGACTTCAAAATTGAAATCCAGAAAACTTCTGTTCAGCTGCCAGCAGCTGTGAATCATCTGCTGTCCAGACACATTTCCCATTTCCTCTGAGTGTCCTGGGTGCCTCAGTCCAGCTGCATTACAGATCGGCAGCTCGGTGCCAGGAGCAAAGAGCTCAGCAGGGAGTGGGGCTGCTGACTCAGTCCCGTCTCCAAACTGGGACCAGTTTTACCTGACCAGACCCTGTTGAGAAGACCTAACACCATTTCTGTAGAACATTTCTTTTGGTGCAGGGTTCTTGGGTTACACTGTGTGCCCTGACCTGCCCTGGGTGGGACAGAAGTCCCCAGATCTGCCCAGAGCTCTGCTCAGTGGCTCCTCCATGTACAGGTCACAACTGGTGCCACTAAAATATCTCAAGCTGCTTTTATTCAGGGGAAGTTTAAAGGTGGTTTCTCACTTAATGAATCAATTCACAAACTGTTATTATCACCTGAATCACTACTGTGCCCAAGGGTCAAATGCCACTTGGTCCCCTCTCAGAGCAGATATGGGCAAACCCACATGAAGGAGCCCTCCCTGCTGGCGCTGCCCACTGGGCACAAAGCACACCTGGCTGCGAGCAGCTCGGCACAAAACAGAACATGCAGAGTGAAAGGCCACATTTGGGAAATAAAGTCATGCATAAACTCCATCTCGCTGAAAATCATCCTCAGATGGATGTGCCTGACTCCTGGCCACACTCAGCAGCTCGGGTCAAGCTAAGAAACTTTGTACCCATCCCTCTGGCTGCCCAGGCAGAGCAGAAAGGAGCAGGGCTGCTGTCTCCTGCAGCATCAGGGCAGTTTGTGTGCAAGGGTGCAATCACTTCGTCCCAGGAATGCAAACTTCTCATGGATAGGAAATTCCTGGAATTCATGCTTTTATGATGCAAGGAGGAATGTGCCTTTAAAAATTCTCACAGTCACTTTATTTTCATAGCTTGGCAAAGAGTTTCGTACTCTAATCGGGAAGGGAAGCACAGCACACCTTTAAACGAATATGGATAATATTTTTCTATTACCCTGATGATTATCACCTAAATTGCCTTATAAAATGTTTAACATTTTATCCTGGCAGTGTTTTAACACTGGAGAACTTTTTCCACCAGGGCCAAGTGAAGGATGACCTGGCAGCAAAGCAGTCGGTACCAGAGAATGGTGGGTCACACCAATCCCAGACCTCATCCCAGGGCTTGTGTGCAAGCTGAAGAATTTGACAGCAGGTCTAGAGCTTTATCAGAAGGTGGCTCACAGCTGGTGCTTGCTCCTGGCCCGTTGCATGATGTGTCCCCTCGTGGGACCCCATCAGCTGCCCATAACAACGGGTCCAAAGGCAGATGCCACATCTTCGTACCAAGGTAAGTGAAAAGGACACTGCAGCTGCTCAGCTGCACAGAGTCACGGCACATGGGACAGGGGTGTTTTATTTATCATCAGGGCATCCTTTGCCAGTCAGCTCCTATAAACCTTACAGTGACACAAGATTCTTACTGGCAGGCAAAATAGTTAGGTGTATACACAGTTCTCAGGGGAATAATGCGATTTCTTGTTCTTTTTACCAGCATTGTGTAACCAGGTCTGACAAACGTGTTTCTGAGAGAATGGAGTGCAGCTGGGTCGAGCAGAAGTGCTCGCCTGAGCAGGCACCTGCATCGTGCACTGGCTGGATGTACATCCCTGCCTGCAGATGCTGCTGCCTCCCAGGATTTCCAACAAAGTGTCTAAAAATCACCAATCAGTGTTAGGGTTAAATGACATTTTGCTCATCTGAGATCTCTTTCTCTAACTGGCACAGAGAGCAAAAAAGAGAGAAAACCTGAATAATTGAAAGGGGAGGATGGAGAAAGATATTTTTTTTTCTTTTAAAAAGAAAAGATCAGTTCTCAGTTGGCAAGAGGAAATCCTACCAAAAATATAGGGAGATAATACTGAGCTGCTATTATACCACTGCATCCCTCTGAGGAAAAAGTTATCTCTCAATGGATCTGAAAGGATGTTTTAAGTGAATCAGTAAATGAACCAGTCTGGGGACGTGAACAAAATATGTGTGTTTTCCAGTCTCTGAATATAAACAAACAAAGCATAAATATTCAGAAATTACTCCAGTTAGTCCTCTCGAAAACTCTTTGAGCAATGAGATAAATAATGCGGGTGTTTGCAGTTCAGAGCAGATGATCTCTGTGGGGAAAAGGCAGGAGAGGAAGGAGCTGTAGTCCTCCTGTCCCAATCTTTGGTGATTTACTCACCCATCACAGCAGCCCGGCACAGAGCGGTGTCCACACCACATAAAGCTCAGTGCTAACATACGACACACATAATGGACCTGCTTGGAAGTCTTCACTTGAGGATTTATGAAGAACAATCTAATTATTCAACTCAGTGCTGCTCACTACCATTATTGCTCCTATTTAAAGCCTCCATGGAACAGGCCGTTTGTCTCAGGGGACAGACCTTGTCATAGCGGTTTTCATTGATAGAAATACACTCCCTGGTCTTGATAGCAGCCCAGCTAATCCTGGAGAGACTTGGTAAACATATCTCACACTTGATAGGCCCAAGAAATTAGGCCTTGACAGCCCTGATTTTCCAGGAATAGAAAAATGGGGTTGCTTTACCAATAAACTCTAATTAAAGAGGAGCCAGGACCGACCCAAAGCCTCTGTTTGCTGCAACAACACAAGGGCTCTGTGGCTTCCTCCTGCCTGTAATTGCTTCAGCATCCCAAAGGAGGGAGGGGGCTTGTCATCATCCCCCCCATCAAACAGAGGTTGCTCTGTTATTTATAACCCTGGGATATGTAACAGACGAGAGGAGTCACCTTGGCTAAGCAAGTCTCTCCTGTAGCCTAACCTTGGGTGAGCAGCAGCAGCAAGAGCACAGGCAGTGGTGCCAGCATGGATGCAAAGGGAGGCACAGCCAGAATTCCCATTCAGATCCAACCACATGGCAAGGCCTCAGCAGAGTCCCTAATCTTCACTGGAAACAGTTTTCCTTTTTTTAAATTTGCCTGAATATTTATTGGTTCTATTTGTATGCATAAGAATGAGGTAAACATCCTTTGTTCCTCCTCTCCTACCAAGAGTTAGTGAAGGTTTGCATTTTCCCTGTAAATTATTTTAAAGTGAGGAAAATTAACATTTCCTAAAAGGCATCTGGGGACAGTCACCAAATTCCTGTCACTGGCTGCTGGTACCCAGTCACACACTGCCTGTAACCAAAGAGATGCTGAAGGATAAGAGTGTGTCACTCTTATCACCAGACAACCTTAAATGAACAATTTTTCAGCCCTTCACATTACAAACCAAATGCTGTCCTGAGTGCACCCCTCTGCTTTGCACAGGCACATCCTCCAGGATTTAAGGTTGTGATATTCAGGGGGGGCCTCAGGGAACAACTGATCAGGTTTTTAAAGGTATTTAGATACCGAACTCCCATTGATTTTGAGACTGGCTACATGTGTGGAAATCTTGCTATTGCTTTGCTGTTTTATCTTTCTTTGCTCAAGGCAGTGCTAAGAATGATAGATGTGCCATAATTAAAAATATACATGGAAAGCTCAACCCACATATATCTGGTCTTCTTTGTTTCTCTTCCACCTAGGAAGGAAGTCCAGACCTCTTGCCTCAGTGTCAAAACCAGACCATTTCTTTCCCTTGGAGAAATTAGCTATTTTTTCCCAACATTCACACCACTTTTTGAGGTTCCTGATCTGAACCTAATCCCTAAGTTTTTGTCTTTTGAGTATGGGACTTGAAGCCCGCTCTGCTGGGGCTTTCTCTGTACCTTAATTTTTGCTTTTATCTCTCCCGGTTTTTGAAGGCAAAATTAGCAAAACCTGCTCAGAGCTCAATGCAAGCTTTGGCAGGCAGTTCAGGCATGGTTTACCCAACAGTGGAGGGCACACGGCTCCTCAAAACTGTATTTTTGAGGGCATAATCACAGAAGCAATGACTTTCAGGGCACAACTGGCAACTCCTGAACTTAAAGGCTAAAATCATGAGCTTTTCCTGCAGGCAGGATAGATGCTTGCAAAGGGTTTTGATCTGCCTTTCTTTGCCCATAATGCAGATCCCAAATGCTTTGGCTACTTATGGCCAGCATTCAAGTGCTAAATGTTGCTGTATGCTCCCACACATATGCTGTGGCCTGAGACAGAACAGGAAAATTGTGGTATAAAAGTAATAATCTGGATTCTAATTGTTGACTGGCACATGAATATTTGAACTGGAGAAGGTCCTTTCTCATGCTGAATATGGTAAAGGGTACAGGAGCTTTCTTCCTCTAAGGGTTAGAAAGACTCAGTTTGAACAGAAACTTGTAGCCAAGGCTTGCTCAGCATCCCTGAGGGATGTTTTATAAGGGATGAAATGGGCCTGATTCTGCCCTGCTATCAGAGTGGCACCAGAATGGGCTCCAGTAATCTTTTACTTGCACCATTCTTACGGGAGGCTTGGGGCTGTGTTTCTGTGCTTCTGTGGTTTTAGTTATTTGTGGAAAATGTGTGATGAGATCCACAACCAGCCACCTGTTAAGCCCATTTCCATGCTGGAGTTGATACCTAACAGCACTCAGTGCCTGAGGAACAGTCAGGTTCTGCAGGGAGAAGGGAGCCTCTGCAGGGAAGGGAGCAGAAAATTTGTGATGGTTATAGTACAGCACACTTGTGATGATATTTTTTGATTATCTAAAGATTAAGCACCAGGTCCAACCCCACTTGCAGTCAACAAGAACAAACTACCTCAAAAGGGTGACTCAGCCACCCAAAGATGGAGGGATCCTGGATGACTTGGATGCAGGAGATTGCTGATTTCTGAACAGGTCTCAAGCAGGGTGCTGAAGCTATGCTAGAAGCCACCCTGATCCTACTCATGCATAAATTACTGGAAGCTCGTGCAGTTGCTGAAATAACGTGACTTGACTGTAAACATTGCAAACAGAAATCAGTGATTTCTTTTTAAATGCACTGCATGGAAACAAGATGAATGCAAGCCAAAAACCCATGTGGTTCTGTGATAGATCACAGTGTATCACAGCTAGGAAGAAAAGGCTCATTCCTGGCTTCAGCATGGATGCTTGCTGCTGAAGGTAGTAAAAGTCCAGCTAAAGTTATTTTACTAGCTTGTAAGTAACAGCCCTCCCAGATCATAAATTACTTTCCTATAGGAATTTACTGTTCAGGGTAAGATGAACAACTCTAAAAAGTAGCCTGATGATGCTGTCCAAATGAATTTCATTGCAGGATGAGGATTGTGGGATTTATGGTGTGGCTTTGTTCTGTACTCCCACGTTCCTGACAGGTTAAATCACCAAAGTAGCCAACTGGCCAGAGCCTGCTCCAGCCTGCTCTGCTGAGCGAGGTGGTGTGTTGAACAATAATGGGAATTCTAGATCCCAAACACTCGATGATTGAACATGGCAAAATCTTGGGTTGCTCTTTGGGACACCATTTTCTCAGGGCTCATCATGATTTTGGATTGTGAAACAGCTTAGCTGGAACCAGCAAACACCTGAGCTGGCAGACGGGAGATGGAGTGAGCAGCCCCAGCTCCTTCAAACAAAACTCCTGCATTAAACCCCCTTCTTTTAATGAGGAGGGCACAGCAAACCCCAAACAGCCTGGAGTGCCCATTCTAACAATGTCTTGTGGTACTTTTCCCTTTGCAGGTGGTTGCTAGGGAGGGAGGGAGGAAAAGGAGGGGAGGGGAGAGGAGGGGAGGGGAGGGGAGGGGAGGGGAGGGGAGGGGAGGGAGGAAGGAAGGAAGGAAGGAAGGATAATCAAGGTGAGCCAGCTTGCAGCAGTCCCACCTTTGAAAGCCAGCCTTGAAGAACATGTTATACGAGGGACTTAGCATAAAAATGTCAATCTACTACAAAAATCACTAGTTTAGCAGTAGATTATTTCTCTCCCTTCCAAGGAACAAATTCCCCTTTTTCCTTTGCTTTCCCCACACACCTGCACACAGAGAGCAGCCCCATTCTGACATTCTCTTACCCTCCAACCATCCCCACCCCAAGCACAGGTGGGTACCCTGGGCACTCTGCCCTTTCACCTGGAGTGGTGGGGGTCTGGTGGAGTTAACAGAGCACAAAACAAAACCCGCTGCACACAGTAGATTTCAGTGGAAGAAACTCTTGCAGTGAAGAGTATTTTGATAGTGAGACACAAATATGTGAAGCCTTCCCTTGGGAAAAAAAAAAAAAATTAGCTTAATTGTGTCCTCCAGCCTGCCTAAATCTTTTGGCACATTTCTGAATATTGCTGTGTTAATGAGGTAAGGAGCAGCTGATGTCCAAATAAATTCCAGCAAGAAGTTCCAGTTCACTTTAAAGTCATTGACTTTCTTAGGAGGAGGTCAAGGCAAAGTTATTTGGTCGTGGTTTTTCTTTTGCTTCCTGTTTTAAGTTACCAAGTTCTTGTACCGTCAAAAAAACTGCTGACTTCTACCCCTCAGGTGTCTGTGCTAAAGTGGAAAATGAGCTGCTCTTTCTTTCCCCCTGCTCCCCTCTCTCTTTCTCTCTCTCTCTCTCTGTCTTCCTCCCTCTGTGTGTTACTTTGGGGTTGTCTGAGGGACAGGTACACAGTAAACAGTCCCCAGAAGATCCTTAAGGGACAGAACATACAGATTTTACACATTTTAAAATACAGTTGGGCAAGAAATTGGCCCTTTTAAGGCTCCACTGAATATAACAAAATACAAGCACCCCAAATAGCACAGAGACAGCTCTGGAGATGGACCTCAAGACCAGAGATGGATACTAGAGCTTTCAGACCTCAGCCAGGTGGAATTTCTCACTGTCCAAGTTTTAATAGTGTTAAGATCTGACAAATTACTTTGACTTATTGAGGCTACAGCCATATCTGAGACTCAGATGAAATTTGAATTCACATTTTTACAAGTTTGAAAATGTGGATTACATTTCTTCTTGAGTCATAAGTTTTTAAAGGACTGTCTAAAACTCCAAGGCCTCACAGAAAAGTCAGTGCAGAATAACTCCCCTGAATAAGTTAAAGCCTCTCCTGACCTCACTACTAAAGTATTTGAGGCACGAAATGAAACAAGGCATAGAGAAAAAACAAAAAAACGGTTCTGTGGACATGCTACAGCATCTCTTTATCTTCACTGCCTGAAGAGGGTGGAGCACAATTAGCTCATCTGTGAGAAATTTGGGCAGGCAAGAGGCTTCAAGAAGTATTAAATTCAGCTCCAGACCAGGATCCTGCTGTCCCATGGGTGGCAGCCTAGAAAGCAGCAATTGAGCTGGGGAGCTCATTGCCACAGGAGGCTGTGGTGGCCAGAGAAACCAGTGGGATCCAGAGGGGATGAGGGACACATGGAGAATTGATGCCCTGGTGGTGAAGGAGCAGGTAGCAAAGGGGATTGTCACACCTGCAATGCCCCATTCTTCAAATTTTCTCCTATATTGAACATAAGAGGGAAAACACACAAAGCCACACAGATTTTGCACAAGCCCAGGTTTTAGCTGCCTGCAAGTCTGTCTCTCCAAGAAGTGACATTGTTCCTGAATGACTCCCTCACCCTCTGCTAGAATGGGGCAAAGCTTCCAGCCTTGGTGTTGGCTCATGGCAAGCCTTAGGGTGCGTTCTCACCCAAAATGGGTTTTCTGAGGAATGGAAGCAGAAAAAGATATTCCCAGGCAGCTGGATGTGAGAGTATTTCAATATCCGCTCATCCAAGCTTTAATCTCTAAATTGCAAAAACATTAACATTATTGATTGATCAAACATCAATCCAACAGGAAATTTAATTAAATTAAAATGTGTCACTGAGCAGTCCTCACACTGTCACATATAAATCTTTGGAAATGAGTAGACAAAGACAGAAGCGATTTATACCATGTTCCCAGTTCAATTTATCCCCCACCATTTTATTTTCCCACGTATCCTGAGTGTGCTCACAGACTCACAGGGGGACAGCCTCATCTGCAGGGTGTCCATCTGATGCACTCCAGCACCAGAGCCCTCCATGTCCACTGCGTGTGGGTAATTTACAGCTGAATAGGCTCAAGCCAGATGGCTCTGGGGAAACAACCTTATTTCAAGACACTGTTATGGGGCTGCCCTTAATTCAGCACTGCTCCTCCTTATAGCAGATTTGTCCCCATAGGCAGGAGGCTCCCAGAGAAAGGCTGAGAGGTCCCTTGCATTAAATCAGTTTATTCCTGAGCTGAACATTTTGCAGCATCCAGCAGTGCCAGAGTCCCCAGCAAAGCACAGACACATGGGTAATAGCAAGGTGCTGAAATGGATGATTAAGAAACAACTCTGTACCACAACTTCTTTGGAGTACTATAAATCATTACAGCTGACTGAATAACACAAACAGAGATTAAGAAATATTTTCTCCAATTCATTTCTGAACAGCAGTGGGTTTGGTTTGCTGTCACTTATGACAGGATGATATTTACTGTAATTTATTATTACCGTTGCTGCTATTCTGGAGGCCACTGGCTATTCATGAGAAAGTTTGAGAAGTTGGGAAGTTCATATAGTTTTGAGGTTTTTTTGCTAAAGTGTTTTTTCTACCTGACAGGGTGTTGTTTTTTCCCCAACATCTGTTATTCTCCTTCCCAAGTGCCAGTGTCCTGAGGGGAAACCGAGGGGCCGCACGTGACGGCGCTCACGCACTGGGGGACAGGGAAGGGCAGAAGGGAAGGAGTCAGCAAATGGGGCTGGGTGAGATGTCTTTGCTTTCAATGGAGCGTGGGGAGGGAAGGAAGGGAAATCCAAGTCGGTATTTATAGACATAAAAATCCAGCACTAAGCATTTTGCAGAGAGAAGGAAAACAAATACTCAGTTACCCAGGTGCGTGGTACCCACCGCGCTCCCCAGGGAGTGAGCAGACTCCTGTAGACTCTCTGCTTCTCTCTCTGCCCATCCAGCACCAAGCTACATGGGAGTGGTGCTGCCTTCAGAGACCACTTGAATAATTTCAGGGTTTACTTCCTCTAATCTTACCAAATCCAAATTCCAATTCCATTTCTTGAGAGCCATCCTCAAAACAAATACTGAGGTAATACCAATCGGCTTGTGACTAGATGTGAAAATAGAGCTGTCTCAGCACAGAGTCCCACAGACAGGGCACAGATTTTCGCTGTCTCCACCTCCCACTTGCAGCACAAGTACAATTTTCATGCCTCTGTCAGAAGTGCCAACCTGGGGAAGTTGCAATGAGCAAGCATGGAGCAGAGCGATGAATTAACTTGACAACAAGAATTGCTGCTGATAAATCTCTTCAGGATTTGATCCATAAAGGTTTACTTCTCTGTGGTCCATGATAGGGGTGGCAGGTTTTGGAGTCTCCAGCAGCACGTGGCATGTGTTTCGGCTCAGAGGCATATCTGCTTTGCAAAGGAAAATCCCCACTGCACAGAACAGACCAAGTGAGCTCAGCTGCATGGGGAAATGGATCTGGAACTGCATTTAGAGGCAGTGATTTATATATAAATTATAAAATGTGTCAATTCCGGACACCCATTTATATGGAGTTTGTCAGATCCAGCTCTGGAACGTGTATTGCCTGCAGAAACCATCCAGAAAACCTAAGAGGCTGCCTTAAACCCCGGCGTGTGAAAGGCCCCAAACCAGGATTTAATGGATTAGTAAGGCTGAAAAGGACCATCGCAGTCATCTGGTTTTGCTTCCTGTGTAACACAGCTGAAGAACTTCACCCACTCATTTCAGCATCAAAGCCGTAACTTCTGCTGAAGCTATTGCATAGCTTTAGAAAGACACTCATTCTTGATTTAGAGACTGAAAGCAATGCTCAATCCACCACATTCCTAAGCCAAATGTTCCAGCCATTAACTACTCTTGCTATTAAAAAGACACACTTTCAGGGCAACTTCATCTAGCACCAGCTTCATAGAGTCAGATCCTGCTCCATCCTTACTTGCTGTATTAAAGAGCAGGTTACAATCAGGTTTAAGTTGTGTGGACTGTCCTATGAATGTTTTCTCACACAGTCTCAGAAATACACCACCTGAGAAGATTTATGAAATTACAAATTAATTGAAAAATACCATTTGCAAGAGAATAACACCCTCTCTTCTGATGAAAAACTTCTGCACATTTTTGTGCGTATATCTGTGTTTTATTTTGCTTTTATCCTGATGACTCTGAGATGATATGGATAAAAAGATACAGGTAAATATGTGTCACACAGATCTCTCCCCCAGAACATTAGGAGAGGCATAATTCTGTGCATCAAAGCACAGTCTGTGTCACATCCAGCACAGACACTGAACAATGTCCCTTTAGAAAGGGCAGAGGGTGAGAGTAGCTTTATGACACTATTGATTTATTCTGTGCCTGCAGTTAAAAACTATACCCAGACAGACAATAAAAATAACTGCTCTAACCATATAACAGCTTCCTGCTACTAAAATGGATTTTACACTTAAAGGCATGGAGGGCTTTTCTTTTTTTCCTTAAGTCTCAATTATGACTTTTTTCTGAATAAATGGAAATGAGAAATTGTCAGAACTGGTTTAATCCTGATGTTGTGCTTTTTCTCTGCTTGCCTCTGTGTTTAAAAAGGCCAGGTATATTTTCCTGTTGCAAAGTTATAAGTGCACTAGTGGGCACAGTAACCTGGTATTAATCAGACCAGATAATTTGGTGTACAACTTCTACATGTAGAAATGACCAATGGGAGTGGTAGTTTGCAATGGATGTATCATAAGAAATAAAATTGATTATGGTTTTTATGGTTAACTGGATGAGCTAGGACTGAGGTTGTGACCTTAGGTTTGAATGTTAAAATAATATCTAAAGCAGCAGAATCATCTCCTAGAAAACCTATTTTCATCCCAAGGACTCCATAGTTTTGCACACTGAGATTTGGGTAAGCTGCAAGTGCTTTGTTACACCAACACTGTTGTCTTAAGCAGGTTCCTAACAGGCTTCTATGGTAATTAGCCAGTTTCCATGATAATAGGGAAGGAATCTTAAAAATGGAAGCCCTGGACTGTGTGGACATGAATGGATCAATGAAATGTTTTAAGACCATATAAGCCTCCCTTGAGGCCTTTATCAAGATTCCTGAAACTGCTGAAAGAAATGAAGATGGCATGGCAATCGGTCTGCGAGTTGGCACCAGAGGCAGCTGGAGAGGTCCTGCCTCTCTGTACTTGTCCTGTTAGGACAGTTTTGGCTACAAATGAAATGATCAGACCAGGGGAATCATTGATCTGAAACTTGGGCTTTTTTCAGATTTTTGTCAGCAGGGCCAGTTCATCAGTTCACAAAGCAGAACCCATAGGCACAAAACAGAGAGGACAGTGAGGAGGCACAAATGAAAGTCCAGAACAGAAGGGAAAATCCCAAACTATATGAAAGACAGTGTGAGACAGGATGAGAGGGTCAAGTAGAGCAAGGAGAGATGTGCCTGTTTCTCTGCAGAATGGAGGTGAGCAGCATGGCTGTATGAGGTCAGACAGTATAAGGAAGAGAGCATTGGGCTGGAAAAAAAAATGCTCAGAAAAGAAAAAAAGAAAAGGAGGAGGAGGAATCTACTATTCAAGTGTCATTCCTTTTCTATAGGTTTTATGATTTGGGAGATACTGCCTGAATGACACATAATGTGAGATATTGTAATGGGATCTCCTGTCCCTGGAGATGCTCTCAGAAATTAGATTATTACATGAGCATGGCTTTTATAAAAGTGAGCAAACATTGTAATAAATGAACTCAAAGAGTGAGAAAATCAAGATTAGACTCTTCACATTTGGCTGGAGGATTTTTTCCACTTACTTATGCTCTGTGATAAAGCTTAGATACATTAATTAACTTGCTTTAAAATTAACTTATTGAATATGTTTGGAAGATACATTTTTGTTTTAATCTGTAAAACATACAAATAGGAATGTTTACACAGAAAACAACCCTGTGGAAATTGTATATTTCCACCCCAGAGAGAGAAGACTTTTTTCAGTTTTGTTTTCACATGTCCTTTTGGTGGTTCTGGCATTGAAAACTTCATTTCTTGCAGTGGAGGTCATTGTCTGGTGAAACCCTCATGGGACATGACACTGAAAACAGGGATCTGATTTCTCTGATTTTCATGTAATGGTCAACAGAAAATATCTAAGATGGAAGTTAAAATTTCCTTTTCAGCTACAGGGTCCATTGTTAATCTTCACTGCATCTCCAACTCCTCTGGACAAGCCAGGATGTGGCCCTTAAATGTTTACACACAGCTCCTCCCTCACCCAGGATTTGTCACACAATTTCAAGAGCACAGTTTCCCAATGAATCACTCATCTCTGCTCCTTACACCTCACTTTCATTTTCATTACTTTTTGGGAGCATGATTGTTTCACAGCCTTTCAATCATCAGCCTCTTCTGAGGGTTCCAAATGTTTAAGCAGTTTCAAACACACGTGGTTTTGGTGCTCAGCTCTCAGACCAGGGTGCTGTTTTTCCACATGGTGCTGTGCAAAGACATCACAGATGGCTCCCAAATCCCAACTACATGGATGGCTGCTCTCCTCCTCCCTCCATGCCTGCACGGCTCAGGAGCAGCTCAGACAGGACCCAGCTTTAAATTGGGGTTTATGGCCCATTGTAGAAGGTTTCACCAGGGCTTTGTCAGCCTGTGGTGAAATCTTCATCCCTGTGGCCGGGATGCTTAACTGCAAGAAGAATTTCTCTCTGAAAGTCCCAACAGCTCTGCAATGTTGGAAAAAATCTTTATGGGGGAGTGATCCCTTCTGGTGCTTTTCAAAGCCTGCTCTTCAGAGTAGCAGATATATTTATATTGGAGGTGGGTTGCTAAGTACAGTAACTACTCCACAGGAGCCAGGCACAACAAACCAGCTCCTGAGGTTTGATGCTGTGCTTGAGCACAGCTCCATGAGTGTGGATGGCTCCACAGCTCAATAATTGTGACAAAACATAAATTCTGAGTAGGGAATTATTTAAGGTACCTGAAGGTTTGTGCAGTGAAGATGCTCTGCAGGAGCTGCTAATGAAAACCCAGAACTAACAAATAGAGTTATGAGTTTTATCAGAGAAGGGAACCATTCTTGATATCTGCTGGTGCAGGTCAGAACACTGGGTATGTCTTTGGTGACACAATAGATAATGAGTCATGGCCTAATTGAAGGGGAAAAGGTCACATCTTACTTGGTGTGGCCCCACACTATAGATTTACTACACTTATGCAATGTGAACACTCCAAAAACTTGTGCCAGAACCAAATTCTAGAATTTGTCAGGTTCTGGGATTTTATGCTACATCTAGGAGCTTGTTTCAGCATAGCTTTCTAGGGGATGAAGCAAATGCATTCTACCTCATCCATTCCCCCAAAAACACCAGTGGAAGAGAAGCATATATGATGCATCTTCCTGCACTTCCAGCCCAAAGTTTCATTTGGGAAAGAAACAGGCTGAACAGAAAAAAACAGGAGGTAAATCTGAGAGATCTGAGTGGCTGTGACTGTAACTTAGTGAGCTGGTCTTTGAGAAGTACTCTGTCCACTAGCTGGATGCCAATTGCCAAGAGATGCTATCAGTTGATTAAAACACAGCCTGCCAGCTTCCTGCTTGATAAAACTAAGTACAATTTGATTGGGAATTCTCAAATCCATTACAGAATGGCTAGTCCATCACTTAAATCAGCGTGCACCACTTCCCCATGAATCATCAACATACTTTGGTAATATATTTGCAGCAGCTAAACCCTGACAAAACACTGACAGTTTGTCAAAAAAGGTCCCTGAGCTCCGGATCCTGCGGGTGGGAAATGGCAGGACCGTGAGGGTTTCCTGTTGTTCCCTGCTCAGCTGGGTGAAGGTCATTTCCTCTCCTCTCTCACGCAGAAGAAGCTGAACCCTCAACCTTTGAAGGTGTGTCCGTGAGCTCCCAGAAACAACAGCCAGCCCATGCAAGGAGCCCTCTCCTGCAGGGCCATGCTGACAAGGTAGGGTCACTCCCCAAAGAGGAGTTCTGGTTGCTACATTTGCCTCCTGGCAGGTAAATAAATTAATCCCATTCTTCAGAGGGAAAAAAAAAAAAAATGACATGAGCTATTATAAATCAGCCTTACCATTTATTTCTTCTGCATGCTGTAACACGGAAGAAAAAAATACAAATAAAACAAAACCACCAAAAACATAACCCAGGGCTGCAGAGCCAGGCCAGCATTCCTGCAGAGGAAGGGAGGGGCATGCTGGCAACCCACTACAGATAATCCACTAGCGAGTTGGAGTGGTTAAAAGAAGCCCTCTTTTGTTGGCTTTTTGGAGAGTTTTGTATCTGCTGAGTTGGAGGTGGGTGCCCAACCCCAGATACACATCAGTGTTTGAACATCAGCTGCAGTGTATCCTTGATCATCCCAATCTGATAGATGGAAGTGTTATCCAAGGAATTGCTGTGGGACGCTTGCTAGCTAAATAAAAACACTGAAATACCAGAGGAACAAGTCAACCCCAGCAAAAACATGAAATCTTCATTCCTTAACAGAAATAAGATCTAAGAGGGGAACAAACCAATGCAAAATCTAAAGAAAGTGAGCAAATGCAATAAAATTTGGAGACCATTTATTACTTATCAGGTAAGCAGTAGATTATAATGAAATAATGAAGCCAGAAAGATAAGTCCTAATCATATGAATTCTCAGATAATGCTTTGAGAGCTGGTGTTGTCCTCCAACTCCACCACTTCCCATCCATGTCCTTTCACATTTTCTCTCTATGTCCGTCCCTTGATTCTCCTTCCACTTCTTTTTTTTGTCATAATTAAACATTGTAAGATCTACTTGTGAAATGTATGGATAATAAAACACTTTCTTGTAAAATGTCAATACATTATCTGGTGTAAAGTCAGTGTAACTCCATCTCTGGTCTCAATACATTTTATTTACAAGAAAATGCATAAGCAGGAGACAAATATCTATTTGCACAGTTTCAAAAACATAAACTATAACATAAGGGGTTCTTTGTGCTCCCTTTTAAACTGCTGAGAGTTAGGGAAGTCTCTCCAGAACTGAGACTCACTTGGAATAGGTGAAGTTAAGCAGAGATTCACAGGCACAGTTTCCTCATTTAAATTAACACAAAGTGAGAGGACAAAGAGGCTCACAAAATTCTGTCCTTGTGGTTCAAATTTGAATATATGTTTTAAAAGCTGGCCAAGTAACTGAAATTAAACCTCATGTAATTAAGTTCCAGTAATTTGAACAGAAAGTAGTCCTGGGAAAGTTAGCAGGCTGGAAACATTATGGCGAAGAAGATATATTGGATTTTTTTGTGCCATTCCTATTACATCAGAAGTCCACAAAGAAGTAATTTAGGGTAAATCAAGAGTTTTCAGTCTCTGGTGTGCAGACCCCAAATGTCCACGGACCAAACCACACAAGCAGCTGGTCGGGTGTGTTCCCACCTGAAGTTTTCAGTGTCTCTTCAAGTTTTCTGTACAGGACTGTGAGACTGCCCCAAAGTCTCCATCTTCAGGGGTGCTGCTGCCTTCTTCTCAAACTCACGTGGCTTTGCCTTCTGTTCCTTACACCCACCAGCAGTCCTGGCTTACCTCCTGCTGCTGCAGAAACTTTTGGCCTCCTCACGGTGCAGATTTATAAGCAGTGTGATCTCCTCTGCATCCAGGCGTCACCACTCCGGGTCTTCTGGGAGACTAAGGTTGGAAATTGGAAAAGGGATCACAAAAAGTGATAGAAGTAGAAGTAAAAAAGATCAGCAGCAAGGAGGAACAGCTAGAGAAGACCGGGTAGTTACCAAATAAAAAGGATAATGAGCCAGAAGAAGCCTTGGTGAAAGAAAGAGGAGCAGTGGTTCAAGAGCTGCCAGTCACCAGCAAAAAGGGTGTCACATAAAGCAGTTGGCCCTCTCTAAAGCATAAGCCCCACTCCAGGCTGATATTGGAGCTCTGGGAAGTTTGGCATCCTTCCTCTTGCAAACAGGGTGACAGACACCCTGAAGGACTTTGTGGTGGTGTGGTTGCCCCTTGGATCAGAGCAGTGTGTCCCACCAAGCCTTGGCTTGCTTTTGGAGAGAACTCCCCACTGGCTCTCCTCTGGAAGGAATATGTTTGCATTGAAGCTGTTCTGCAGCTGGGCCAGTGCCCAACAAACGGAGGCAGCCAGGGGATTACTGCAAAACCACCCCAGATGGAGACACAAATGTAGATAGAGCTGAAGTATAACCCAAGAGAAACAAGGCTACTGTCAGCTGCCTTAAATTCATTCAATATACCTGGGGGAAAACTGTTGGGAATTTAGAACATAAAAATGTTGAAAACAATCAGATATTTTTTATAACATGCTGCTATTTTAGGACATATTGTATCTTCAACATTTGCACACACTTCAGCTAACATCAGTGTGATCTGTACTTAACACAGTGTGCCCAATGATGACTGAATTACTCAGGAGGAACTACAATTGATAAGACAATGATTTATGGACCTATTGTTTTCTAGGTTCTTGTAAATAATCCTAATTGGTGTTAATCATCTACCCTCTGCTTTGTGTTATCACCAAGCAAAGTACACTTCCTAAAGAAGCTATTTAGGGGCATAATCCTTCTGAAAGGCAAGACAGCTATTGACTTCCACAGGACCTGAGGAGAGGTGCTCAACCAGGGAAAACAACTCTGGAGTATGAGCAAAACACATCATGCTGTCCTTCCACGGTTGCATTGAACAGTCTTCAATAAACTCATGGTAAATTCAGTGTGTCCCAGTAATCCCCTCCACGTGGGCTTTGTGCAGTGACTGTCCAGCCTTTCTCCCAGCTCAGAAATGCGCCACACAGGATGGTCATTTGCTGTTTGTTTACTGCCAGTGTGCAGCTCCTGCCTGCATCCCCTTGCCATGGGCTGGCTGTGTCAAACCTGACAAAGGCTGCTTTGGAAGAGCAGGCATCTTCAGGTACCAGGACTTTCTGTCTCTGATTTTATTGTTGTGCCTGAAAAAGTGCTTTGATCTTTTGGTGCTTCACTGTTTGTCACACCATGCCCTTGTCACGGGGGAGCTGTGGAACTCAAGACCCCCTTGCCTGCTGGTTTTAGGTGTAAGGTTTGGTGGGCTCAGTTTTAGCATACAGATGAGCTTGCTTTACCTTAACAGGTCTGCACATTAAATAACACTTAAATAGCATTCTAGAGGGTGCAGTCACACACTGCTTGCTTACAGAAACTACAAGGAAACCAGACAGCTTTTCAATTTGTGTATCAAAGAGAAGGAGATTTACACATAAAAGGGTGAATTATTTTGATTTGTAGTTTTCAAGCCACTATACATTCTCCAACATAAATAATCCCTTGTCTCTGCTTTCTGATAGTTCATATCAGGTTCAGTGGCCTAGATTTTCAAAAGTGGTAATTTTGGAGGCCAATATTCCTCAGTGCCAACTCAAGGTGCCTTAAAGAGACCACATATTGTTAAGATCCTCTGTATCTTTGGCAAATAGGGCCATTTTAGCATCTCTCAAACTTGACACCCCAAAGTGACAGTGTGAACAATCCTCAAGGGTGGGTTGGCCAGGGGAATAAAGCTTTCCCCATCACACCATCCCTTCTACTGATGCTGGTCCCCACAGCATCATACACCCACCACCAATAAAGGTTCTCGCAGAGTCAACATCACCAGTCCTTTTTGACATTCTCAACCACCAAGCATCCTAAATAACCTACCAAAAGAACTTATTTCCTCAGATATTTCATCTTTTAAGTAGCTATCAGAGAAAAGTCTTCTAAGGAATGATGCTGGATAGCCAAAATGTATCTATATGGTATTTAAGGAAGAGGAGGGGAGAAACCCTATCCCATTATCTGCATTATCCCGTTACCCTTGGATGTCTTCCATGTACTTGGAAGAGCAACGCCCCATTCTTGAGGCTTCACATTGCAGCCACTGCCTTTTTGGCAGAAGAAGGGTGGATGTGGCTCCCTTCAAAGTCAATCAATGTCACATCTTTAATCAATCTACAAGGTCACCACTGCACTTCCATCAAAAAAGGTTGGGTACAATTCTCGCTGAGTCCTGATTGTTTGTGGGGGACTCGGGTTGCAGTGGGTGTTGGAAACAGTCTTTTCTGGCCCTTACCTCAGCACATCTTCTATTCCTAGGCTTTTTGTAAGAGTTTAAGATCAAATGAGAATTGTACCCAAGACTCTGAGTTACAGTGGGGCAGGAGGATGTGTAGTGAAACCCCAAAATACACCAGAGTGACTTAGTTTTGTGTTTCTTTATGGCTGTGAAGATATCCAGCTTTGCTGTGAGGTTCAGAAAGCTTAGGGAGCTTTTGTGTGAAGGCAGGTCACATTTTGAGCAAGCTTACAATGATTTTGAGTTTCACGTTACAATCATCTATGAAATGTCATTGTTCTTCTGGGATGTCTGTGAGTGGTCACAAAACAGAAGTCTATTGCATTTCAGGGGACTGTGGCTAGGAGGGAGGATCATGGCGTATCAAAACCACTCAAATTTGAAATCAGGACCTCTTACACAAAGACACCCATCAATACAAAACAATGAATCTGTTAAGCCAGAAAATTCTTCCCCCAAGCTGGAATAATTTGATTTCCATCCTGGCACAATTGAAGCAGGATCCAAAGCTCAGTAAAGTCAAGGGTAGAATTTCCATTGATTTCTGAGGAGCCTGGATCGGATCCTAGATCACATTGTCACACTGCAGCAAAACCCAGCCGTGTTGCAGTGCACCCACCTGCTCTCCAAAGTCTCCGCTCTGGCCGTTCAAATCCATTGCAGGTACAATCTAGGTTATTCCAGCATTTACTTGGTGCAAGGCTAAATAAATACTGTTTTATCAAAATCAGCAATACTGCTCCTTGTTAGTAAATCAGGCCAACTAATGCACACCTTTTATTAGGAGACAATTTGTCTCCTTAAGTTAAAACCAAGTGTCAAAATCCCTATTCTGTCAATCAGACCAGTGCCCTCCTGCATCAGCTGTGAACTAGGGCTGGCTAAAGACATACAGAAAAAGTGAATGAAGACCTTACAATGTTTTTTAATGAGCTACTTAGGTTTCTTTTACAATAATTCAACAAAATCTGGCTAGATAAGGGATCAACAGCTTTTATGCACGCAAGAAAGAAAGAAGGGAAGAAGGAAAGCAAAAAGGAAGGCATGCAAGAAGGGAGGAAGGAAGAAAGGAGGGGAGGAAGACCCTCTGTTTAAATTATTAATGTTTCATATTGACAAGTCACAAAACCACAAAAACACAAAAGCCTTCTTTAACCTTTGCCTGTTCTCAACAAAATCACCCACCTACAAATTAAAATCCCCTCCAGACATTGCTGAAATTACTTTCTTAGGCAATTCTGTAATGTCAATTGTTCTGCACACTAAGAAAGTATTTAAAAAATAAGATGCAGAGTTTTCCTTTTGTGCAAATCAAACCAGAGGTCTATATCTGAGAGGAATTTCTGGGAAGAACAAATAATCATCCGTAGCCAGTACTAGAGTAGGTGCCCTAAACAAATCTCCAGAAGGAGCATAATGAGGCAATGATTTATTGTGTGCTATGCAAGTCTCACTGCTGTGTGTTGTAAGAACCAGAGAAAGGGAGAGGCAGTAATCATCCAGCCTCCTCCTCCTCCTCCTCGTGTGTTTCTGGATATTACTTGTTCAGGATACGAGTGTGACACCGAGACAGGGCTGCAGCAGAACTCATTGTTCCCTGAGTTGCAGGACTGGCAAATGATCTTTGCGCTGCAACATTTTGTCTTGTATTTAAGGCACGGTCTCCCACTGCCTAAAAAATAAATTTAAAATTCTGCATATGGGTATTCTGAAACTTTGCACAAATATAAAATGTCATTCATGTTAGACACATTACTGCTCTGTGTGTACCAAAAAGGATTTTCAGGAATGTTGCCATCAGCAGATAGAATCCTGGATATTTCAGAATGAAGGGTAAAACTTCCCTTGGCAGCAAAAGGGACAGTATTTCACCTGTGAATTAGGGACTAAATACAGACTAGAAATTCTGCCTACAGATATATTTGTAAGAAAATCTTGGTCCTGAAGAACTAGAATCAATTAAATGAGGAGCAGAAATATGCAATGTAACCAGCATTGCACCAATCAATACAAATCAACATGAGCATGACCCTGTATGTGTTGTATTTGCAATTAGCTAGGCTTTTTTTACAACTTAAAATTCATTTGGGTTCTTGTACTGACTGGCAGGTTGCTTGCACTTATGCCCATATTCCTCCCAATTTCTCCAATTTAAAATACAAAAAAATCCCCACAACTAAGAATTAGTCTTCAAATGTGTTTGGTGAGTTATTTATCATAAATAAACATGGAAAAAATTACCTGCAGACTACTTGTGCTCAACTTCCCCCCTACCTCCCCCCTACCTCCCCCCCACCCCAAAAGGCTAAATCAGTGAAATAAATTAATTGTTATGAATTATTCAGCTCTACCTGTGGCAATGAAAAATAGCAAGAGCATTAGGATTCTTCTTTGTGTACTAAGCCTCTAATTTATAGAGAATGCATATTAATAAAACACAGGATTTTCATCAATATTCAAGTCACTGGCTGCCTGACTATTTAATCTAAAATTACCAGCCAGCTCAAAACTCTTACTAGTTAATCATGTAATCTAAGCCATTCTGATATTGATGGTTAACATTAATTGCCCAACTGCCATTTATAAAAAACCTCTCCTACATCTTCCCTTTGCCTGTCAGAGAACCTTTGACACGTTTAACTTTTCAGATAAGCTGGAGTAGGTCAGCTCATTCAGCCTCTTCTCCAGCCCAAAATGTTTGTTTGCTTCATTCTCATGAAAGGTCTCCTGTTGAGGTTTTGCTTTTGAACATAAACAGTAAAACCTGTCCTTCATTATAAGGATCTTTGATACGCTCCCCTCCTTCTGCAGATGTTCTGCAGGTGGAGAGAAGAACCAGCTGGATTTTGTTGCCTGCACAGATTGTGTTGTCCTTTACTATGGAAACAAAAGTGTTCAGATCAGGAAGGCAAAAACAGTCTCATCCGCCAGCCAAGTACTCCACAAAAAGCCGCCGACCACAGATCTCCTCCCCCAAACCTGACTTCACACTCCTAAGGGGATGGCTGGCAAAGAGCAGTGACACCTTCAGACCTTGCCAGCTTCTGCTGCATGACCTGCTCTGCACAAATCAAGGTGAAATGTAAGAACTGGGGGGAAATTCTCATGTGATAAAACTTAGCCAAAGTTTTGGCTCAAACTCTCAAACTTGATCATGTTGGCAGTGACATCTTCCTAAAGCAATGCACCTGAGCCTGTCTTGGTACTTATCATCTGAATGTTTTCTGTTCTTCTTATTTCTGTTTATTAATCAAATTAAAGTTAAAAAAAATACAGAAAAAAACCAAAACCCCACAAGCAAACAGAAACCTTTCAGTTATTCTAACCAAAAAGTTAGGATCCTGGAAGTTAACTGCAAATTAGCAAAGAACTCACTGTAGCAGAAAGTTCAAACTACAAATATATCAAGTCATGCAAGTGCTACTGTATAATAAAAAAAGGATTTTTAAAAACAAAATTCTTACCCCTTTCAAATGACACCCTCATGTCATTCAAGCTGATATTTAAATATCATGGAAAAATTTTGCAAAAAGTGGGGGGAGGTTGGGCAGGGAGGTTTGAGTAAAGAACAATGTTATCTCTAGATACAGTAATTCTCTGGATTGAGAGAAATTGCTTGCATTTTACAATTTTGCCCCTATGGAATCCAGAAACTACCAAGAAGCTAACAAATGTATGTTCCCATGAAGAGAGGGCTGCTGAGCAATACCTGGTCAGATAAGACAAACGGTGTTGCTTCTACTCCCCGACTACTCCGGAGCAAAATCACCCTCCTGGCCTTGAGACTTATGTAAGGGACCCCATCAGCCATCACAGCCGTGTCAATAAGAACTTGAACCTGGACATTTGCAGAATGCAAACACTCGGTGTGCAATGGCAGTGTCTCCCAACCCATTTCAAAATTCCAGTAAATATTTGTGGAGGATGTTTTGCAGCCCTCGCGCAGGTCCCGCCGGCGGCTCAGCGCAGTGAGCTCCGAGCTGCCGAGAGGTAACAACGTGCTGACAGCAAGGAGAGAATGATGACTGCACAGTGAAACATGGCCTCAGAACAAGCAAAGACTAAATAAACTCTCAGCATACCTCGGTAATTCTTTGTGGCACAAAAAGTGGCTTGGGCCTTGTCTGAACTGGGATTTTACTTAAGTTGGAAAGCCATGCTTAAATTAAATTTAAAGACCATTCTTCTTTAAAGCACTTCTACAATGCTTTGGCTGGACAGTGTGTTTTTCTAACCAATGTTTACATAGTTTGACCCATTTTCACTTCTTTGCTTTAACTGAAACTATTAATTAAGCTATTTAAAAAATTAAATTGAGTATATGCCTGCTTTGGACTGGATCTCAGGCTTCATTTAATTGTTGGTTCTTGTCCTGAGTTTGGCTGTGAGGGTGTGTGAATCTGTCTCCATTTGGAAATGAACACAAAATTACAAATATATTTCACACAGACTACGAGATTGAGTAAAATACTGAAGACATGCCCTGCTTTAATTGTTTTAATTATTTGGAATATATCCCCATGATATTGAAAAATTACATCTGCAAGAAACACGGTGACATGAGTCCAGTGTAGCTCACTGTGGAAAACTGTACAATTTCAAACAGCTGAGCTGGTATTAGAGATATAAACCAAAGTTTGATTTTTGTGAGCACAAAAACAGTCACACATCACATTTCTTGTGACTTATATGCCACAATCATGCTGGATTTTTGAGTGGAAAAGATGACTAGAAATTAATGAAAAGGGGTCATCTCTATTTTTCTATTTGCAACTAAAATAATTCAGGGCTTTCTCCCATAGAGGGGCCAATGTGCAAACCGAAGTCTGATTTAGATTTTCCTATTGAATGGCTTTTCTATACAGAAATCTCATGAAGACACACTGATTCTTTAAACTTCACTGTTGATGCTGAAATTATGCTGTGTGTCAAAATTACATCAAACAACTGCACTTATTTCTGCCAGAAAAATTTGATTATTTCACTCTCATTTGCATTACATTTTTTCCCCACTATAATGCTGACTTGGTAATTCCCTTAGGTCTGGACACCTCCAAGTAGACTTTTGCAGTAGAAAGAAAGCTTTCATTATATTTCATAATTTTTTTTCCTCCTTGATTTGAATGTTATAATTGGATTGGAGAGATATTTGTTGCGAAGTTCATGTTTTGCCAGGTTCCATGAGCAGCATCTTTTAATTTCTCTCTTTTCAATGAACCTTTTGACTTGAAAAAAGTGGCTCTAAGGTATTTTTACAAAAGAGGCCAACAGAGCCAGCTCATTTTAAACCCTTCTCTTTAAAGTATCTAATTTCCTCACTATTTCTTAATAGAGGCACTATCCTGCAATGTCATAAAGAATGCTGCAGTTGACTTCAGTGGGATCAGGATCACTCTGTACTGTAATTAGTTCTATATTTCAAAATATTAGAGGTCATTTTCTTTTTTTTATCTGAGAAAAGAAAACATTTGGAAAAAAAAGGCTTTCAAGTGTCACTGTCAGTAGAATACTAAAAATAAGTTGCAGGCATTCCAGTTGCTACAATTTATGTTTCTAATGAAATTTTCCTCTTCTCATTTACTGCAAATTTTTAATGTAAGCTTTTACAGGCATTGATTCAGTATCTTCAATCTTCCACCAATATTAGATAGAAATGGAACTAACTAGGGAAAATCTATCTGGTTATAAAGCACAGTGTCTATAAAGTTGTTCGGTTCATCCAAAACTGCTTTTTTTTTCCCAGTGGGTTGGATAGGACAAAATTATATTTTGAAATACTGTTAATACTATTCGGAGATTAATACACTTGTAATTAATAGTAAGTTTAAAATATTATGATGCCTCTGGAGAAATCAAAGGATTCAATGTCAATCACCCTGATTACCAGCACTGGGCAAGATCCCACAGTGCCAAGTTCTGGTTCTTTTAATTGCATTCAGTAGCAAAAGCTACTTAGACTGGTAACAAAATTAAGCTCCAGCCCAGACCAGGGAGGGAGCACATAATTTCCAGCTACTCATTTAGATGGGATCTGTCATGGTTTGCATGAGCAAAGGCCTGGGAGCCAGTCTCACAGGGAGAAAATAGCTGAGCACCCACACTGGGTCGTGGCCTCTCCGTCCTTCCCTGTGCCGAGGGCTTGCCGCAGGCTCTGCCAGCACCACACTCCCTGTTTTGCAAAGAGGGCTGTGCTGCTTCACTGGGAGCTGTCAGGCTCCATCCCCTGCCCCAGGCTCCTCTCCCCAGTCCCATAAACACCCCGGAGCAGACACCCTTTGTCCACAGAGTCTATTTATAAAACCCCACTTCCAACATGTTTCGGCTGGTGTAGGTCAGCTCCACTGCTCCAATTATGGCAGCCAAGCTGTGTAGCAGGAAGGTGCAGCGCCCGAAAAAATGGTTCAGGGCCAGTAACAACTTGACCCCGAGCAGCTCCAGCAGAGCAGCATGTCTGACCATGCCCTTGGAGCGGGGCAAAAACGTGCTTTTCCCTCATGACCATCGTGTCAGTGCTAAAAATATAAAGCACCCCGATGCTGCAAAGAGCTCGAGTGTGCCTTATGGACAGTCCCTTTAAAATCCATAGGTCTGTAAGGCAGAATGAAATCCCGCACCCACTGAAGTGAATGGAAAAACTCTCCTGCCCTGCAGGGTGCCCGGAGTTGCTTCCCAGGGCAGGAAAGTTAAGAACATGTGCAAGACATTGGCAGGACAAGAGACCTATTTTTGGACACTGCTTATTCTAGGTATTTCTACCGTTCCCATTAACACTGTCCCAGAACACATGGGAATCATTCATGCATTTGCTAATCTTGAAATGAGAAATGAAGGTTGCCCAAATTCCCTGGATGAGGAACAGCAGCAGAGGTGGGTCTGTCCGCTTGGGGGCTGTTCCCACAGAGTCTGACTGGGACATGGAAACACCATGCAGCCCACAGCAGCAGGGCATGGGGATAGAGATCCTGGACACCTCCTCTGCCATAAATGCCCTTGTATTTACCCTTTCCAAACCCTCTGCATGGGCAGTAACAGATGAGCCCTGTCAAGCACCCAACAGTGTCTGCAGCTGCCACACATGGACTTGCACATCCCTGTGGGAAAGCAGTGTGCATCCCTGCTTTGCTGGTGAGACCTGATCTGTGTGCTCCCCACTCCACTTCTCATCATGCACAATTTCATGGCTGGGATGCACAGGAAGGTCCTGCCAGGATACAACTGGTTAGTTCACACACTTCCCAGGGCTTTATCCAGCAGCACATGCCAGTCTCCAGACAGAAAGGTCTCTGCTGTTTCCAACAATGGATTAAAGTGCTCCTTCTGCACTGGCCAGTGTGGTCCGGAGCAGCGGGGAGGTGAGTATCCCACATGGCTATGGCCATGACTTGGTGCATAAAGCACCCCAGACATGCACAGCCATCCTCACCACCTGCTCTGGGCACTGGGGAGACTTAGGGGCTACATGCACATGCACGTGCATCTTTTCTCCTCCATCTCATCTATATCTGGCACAGGGAAGGAGTGTGATCTCCTGACAGTGTGAGAAAAAGTCTCTATTTATTCTGTCTGGAAGGGCGTTGTGTGCAGTGAGAGCATCTCAGCTCACGTGTGTGCTCACAGGAGACATCATTTGGGGTGCTGACAGAAGACCCATGGGGGGTTACCCGCCGACCACAGCCAGCAGAAGGAGGAATGACTTCAAAACCACCATACCCTCTTCCAGCACCCTAATACTGTCCAGAAGAGCCAGGGCTGAGTTTCAGTGGGCTGGAGGTGTGGGCACAGGCGCCCTTCTGCTGACTCGACTGAGCCCCAGGGCCCCTCGGGGCTGGCAGCGACAGGGGCACTTCTGTCAGCACTCTGCAGAAACAAGTTAATTGACATATGCTAACACACTGTTAAACATAACAGTGTCGTGTTTAAAAATATACTAGCTGGTTGGATCAAATGCATTTTAAAACATGCCTGCTTTTTTTTTTTTTTTTCCTGAAAAGGATGAGGTTTTGGTTAATATGTGCTAGTAAAAACATTTTTGAACATGGTTGAGGTGCAGGAGATGTGAGAGCAAGAGCAAGTGTCCTTTGGCCAAGTATAGTCTGCAGGGAAAGTTAACTTAAAAAACAGGTTTTCCCTGATAATGTTAATTTGTTTACATTGTCCAGTTCACAGGATTTCAACATGAACATGCAGCAAAATGTCTGTGTGCAGCATAATACCCATGTAATCCATCCTCAGTGTTTGTAAATTCAGCCCTAAGGCAGCACCGCAATAAACACCATAATCGTGTAATACGATAATAACAACTCCCCAAAAGCATTACTACTCTTCCTGTCAATACAGGTATCTCTTTAATGACATGCTAAAACTGAAACCAGAATTAAAATCAAGATGTTGTTTTGTGTCTTTAGCTACAGTTGTAATATACATCCAGAGAGAGGACTATTCCCTCTGAGTGAAAGGAAGCCAGTTTCTGACTCTATCCACTTTTCTTTCTGTAAATTGCTACTGCTGGAAAATACACAAATCTTTCCTCCTTGCTTGCTCTTCTGCTGTGGGCTGGTCCTCCAGCACTCTTCACCCCAAGGATTCTACGAAGCTAAAAGCTGCAATAGCTTTTACTTCTAGTTTGAAGCCAGGATCTTCAGCCACACAATCACTTCCAGTGAAGCTCTCCACACCATCACAAGGGCAGTGAGTGTGATTTTGGCTGGTGGATGAAATAGCAAGTGCAAGAGAACACTAATAGACAAAAGACTTTCTTTCCATGCAAATGTACTGTGGGACAGCAAATGGAAAAATGAAATAGCAAAATCTAGGTCAGTGAAAAGCTTCTGGTATGAAGAGACAATAAGCAGAATTGCCTCTAAATATAACAAGTACTTACTCAGGTTTTTACCAAAAGCACTGAGGGTTCTTTAAACAATAATGCTGGGGCCTGATTTGTAAATCTGCATGTTCAAATATCATGGTGCAAAATGAAGTCAAGATTAAAAAATGAAACAATACATCAAGTGCCTGGCAATGAATGTACACGAATATATGCTGTGGTCATCTGTAATCTGTGCCCGAGTCAGTATAATTGGAGAGCTGTACAAGGGGTTTTCAATCAGGCTTTGGGGACAACGCTGAGACACATCTCTGGGCTGAAGTCACAGGGGCTACAGAGAATTTGCACCAATGCTGCTCAGAGATGACATTTCTGTTAGAATAAGGGAGGGTGTTTTGAGGTTTACATTGCATTTTATGCTCAGAGTTTAAAGCACAGGAGAAATTAAGACAAAGATACCTAAGGAGGTGAAAGGAACCCGCAGGGCACTTGAAAGCAAAGCTGTCATTACAGAGATACCTGGGCCGTGTCCCTAGCCCCAAGCACTGCTGCCAGGTGCAATGGCAACCTCTGTGCTCAGGAATGTCTTGTCCAGGGACTCCAGGGATGGACACTTCATCACAGAGCTGGGGCCAAGATGATCCTGGTCATTTGAGCTTGGACTCAATGATGTGAGAGGTCTTTTTCAACCTAAGTGATTTCGTTACTCTGTGTGCTGCAGCCCAATACCTTGGCCCTGTGTATCTATGAGATGTGGAAAAGGAAGGAAGACTGAGGCTGGAGCTTAGAGAAGGTTGAACAGCTGCTACCAGAAAGAGAAAGGAGAAAAAAGAAAGGAAAAAGCTGAGGCTGAACACTTATTCCAGGTTCCTGCCCTTACCACACCGTGCATAAGAGATCAGAGGGCTGTCCTGCCTCTGCCCTGGGGCAGATGCTCCTGGTGAGAGGATCTGGTGAAAATTTGTAAAGTCCTCTGGCTATGCTATTCTCCAGAGGAGATGATATTATAAGATTTTTTAAAAGAGCAAGCAAGAAAAAAGCCTGCAAGCTTATGAACTTCCTTGATCTGAAGCTCCACAAATTCTTTCCATGGTTTTGGTACAGCACCTTATGTGCAGGGTGGAAGGGGAAGCTATTGAGTGTTGAATTACAGAGGGAAAAAACATCTCAAATTCCTTACTATTTATACTCACAACTTTCCCAAATCACTATACACAAATCCCCTAGCCTCAGCTGAACTGCTCACGGGTTACAGGGCCAAGAAAGAGGTGGAGCCTTCATGGCTCACTCTAAGCCTTTCAGTAACTAGAAATTCCTAAAAAAATGAAAGCAATGAAAGTTACCATGCCAGGCAGAGAAAATTCAACCTCTACAGCGCCCCACAAGAACAGAATTAATATACAAGACAGTAGGAGGTTGCTTTCATAACAGGGAGCATAGGCTGCTTATTTGTGAGAAGTTTTCTGGGACTACCTTCATTGTTAAGCTGAGGCTGACACTGGGTACAGAGAGACAGAAATTTGACAAAAGCATTGAGCGATTGGGGGTATTTGAGAAAAAAATCTATTCTGGTAGTCCAGACACTAGGCTGGGACTTGTTAAGTTGTGAACTTGTTAAATTCCAGCTCCACCAACGGCTTCCTGCATGACAAGAAACCAAGAACCTATTTCTGCTGGTACAAATTCTCCTTGACTTTCAGAGGCACCAAGGCCTTCATGTGGCAGATCCTCACCCATAAAGCTGTTTGAGGATCTGCTTCCCCTCCTGCACATGAGCTCCACCAAACACCCTTGGGATGTAAAAGTAAAACAGGGGACAGAGAGGGCCTTTAACCTCATGGGACAGCTCCAGGTGCAAGCCCAGAGAGTCATCTTTGCAAAGTGCTTCTCCACATCCCCACACAAGCCTGCTTTTGGGATGGCTTAAAGCCTCATTTGACTTTTTAAATTCCTTTTGCCTTACCTACAACCAGTGAAGTGGATGGCTTTGAGATTTTAGTTTCCTTGTCATTATTTATGGTGTTTCTTTGTTTTGCCAAAGTTTCATTAATTGCTTTTAGCCCAGACAGTGAATTAAATTAGGAACACACATTTTCACTTTAGTTTCTGGACTATTTTCACTTCATGGCTTTCAAGTTTTAGCAAGTGCTCTTATTTTTGGATTTTCATCATTGAACAGGGCAATAGAGACATTAAAGTAAGAAATATGCTAATTGGACTATATAATAAATGTAAAAGTTATGAGAACTCTCTAATCACATGAGATTTGGAGGCTCCCACCTCTACCCTAATTAAAAATCTCAGTCCTATATGATCTAGCATGAGGCTCACCAATACTGCTCACAAGTACCACGTGCAAGAATGAAGCACCCCATGGGCTCCTTCAGAGGAACAAATGGCATCTTCCATGAGCAAATTTAAGGTCCCAAACTGCAGCCATTTTACAAGAAGGAGCCAGGAAACTCCACCAACAGAAGCAGGGATGTGGGCTCCAGGGCTATATCTGGGTCCCAAGGAGGACACATGAGATCCTCAAGAGAATTGAAAGGAAAAACCCCATGGAGTGATCCAGTAGGGTGGTTTCTGTCCTGGTATCTCTCCAAGGGGATTCCTGGAGGGTAATGGTCCTACAGCCCAAACTTTTCACAAACTATCTACTAACCAAAAAGTCTGAGCCAAGAAGAGCACTGATGGCCAGGGAGATAGCTGCTCTCCCACCTTCCCCATGCAGGAGGGATGATCCTGAGCTCACAGCTTTGCTGCATGCACAAGGTGCCAGTGGAGCCAGTGGGGTTCAATGAAATGTGCAGCCATTGAACTCTGTTATGTTTATCCACACCCAAGTGTTTTTTAAACATGGACTGTTGAATTACCCAAAAAGCACCTTAGCCAACACACTCTCAGATTTCCAACTGATAGCCCTTAAAAATAGTTTCACCCCTGTTAAACAAGCAACTATAACATTACTAGAGGTCTGGAGCCTTTTGTGCTGAGCTTCGACCTACAGCAGTATTTCCCTGCTAGAAAAAAGCAGGCTGGAGTTGGTGACATAACACCAAATATACAGATGGGACCACACTATAATTAGCAAGGGAATGTCATTCCTGCCATCTTTGCTTCGTTTGTAACTGTGCCTGTAAGCTCTGGGGAATGGTGTGCATTTCACACAGTCTGCACAAGAACGAGGATTGCCAACTGTCCCAGTTCTGCTGGGATACCCTTGGTCCTCTGACCTGAGGCTTGCAGAGATGCCAGCAGTGCCTCCAGAGAGCGGTGCCCCTTGCCAGGCCACTGCCATGACTCTGCCCAGGGCAGAGGGGAGGGATTTCTCTGCATGGCATCAACAACTCAGCACCCTCTAAAACACCACATGCTCCCATCCAGAGGAGCACTGCCCATTGCTCCTTGAGAGGCTCCTTCACACAGACCCAGAAACATCCTTATGCCCATCACCAAGCCAAATGAGCAGCCTGGGCCTAGCAAGAGAGACCAATAACTCTGTTCCCTTCCACACTCAGCCTCCTCCCAGGAGGGAGAGGATTTATTCAGAGCAAATATGGGGATTTTCACTGGAGCTGTGCTTTTCAGCATCTAACCACTATTTTTAAATCTCTCTATTTGTTCCAGTAAAACACCAAATCAATGTTTAAGGTTTTACTGCTCACTTTAAACACTCTCAATAATGTTAAGTCCAGTTGTCTTTTGAACACTTTGTCATCCTCTACAGGCACTTAGATGAAAAACTTACTGTTGGCTTTGCTCTGCCTGTGCAGTCAGGCAAATTTTTTTTTTTCACCAGGCTGCACAAACTGGTGAAACCAGCCAGGAGAGCAAACAAATCCATAATGTAACATGTTCCTTGTCTTACTCATAAAATTTAACTCAGCTTACTCGAGGAGGCCAATTCATCCTACTGAGTCCAAGGGGACCATGCCTCTGAAGGTCTCAAAGCATGTTAAAAACACTAAGTTGTACAGATTTCTAACCTTAGGGATTTTCAACAGAACAGACCCCTGTGATCATCTCATCAGAGTCTTCTTCATGACACATAAATAATTTCCCTCTGTATTTCTTGCACAAATCCTGAATTTTGAGATAAAGCAGAGCACATTTTTCTGGTAAGGACTTCAGCCTTGATGAAAAACTTCAAATGATGCTCAAAAGCACCGCACTACATCCTTATGTATGATTTCCTGATTTTTTATTTTTTTTTTGTCACGAAAAATCCACCACCACAAGTCCTCTCACAGTGCCACCGTATTAAGTGTAGAGGTGGGTAAACTGAAGCGTGGAAGAGTCAGGACTTCCCCAAGGTTACAGCAACATCCAAGTGTGGTTTCCCACTGTTATTTTCATTTAGGTTCAGAGTGCTGCTGGAAGGGCTGTCTGGTGTGAGCTGCCTGTCCCTGCTGTCACCTTCCCTCTGCCCCAGCCCGTGTTGCTGCTCCCTGTGCAGCCCCAGGGGAGAGAGGCACCCCCAGCCCCCACCTGCACCCCCAGGCCGTGCTCCAGAGCCCCTGAGTCGTGCCCCGTTTGTGGCAGAGGAATCAGGCAGCTCCTGCTGTGAGCTGGAGCCAGAGTCCAGGAGACTGGAGACCTGGGGTCTGCTCACAGCTCTGCCACTGAATTTTTGCGGATCTGTAGGGAAATCACTTATTTCCTCGGGATTTCCCTATAAATTTGACAGAGTGCCTTGAGATTCCCCAAGGAAAGGCACTGTTCAAGTACAAAGCTTAATTATGATTGTTATAATATAGTCATGCCACTAATTCCCACTAAGAACTGCAAATCGCTCCCATTCCGCTCCTCCATCCCCCATGCTTGACAGTGCGGGTGGACAATTAATTCCTCAAAAAGGAATATATTAAACACATGTGAAATCTTTTTTATTCGCAGGACATCTCTGAGCAGATTGCAGTTCCTCTCAAACATATTTGTGATTTGAATGCGTCAAGTGATGTATTTCCATATTTTTTTTTAACAGCTTGACAGAATTTATTCAAAATTCAAGTTGTGACTGGCCAAATAAATCTTGCAACATCCTTCCTGTGCCTGTGATCAACCAAATTCTTCTGTCATGTAGAAATTTAAAATTCATTTTGTATAAAGCTCGCATAGTTGTCTTTAGAAATTGTATTGAATGAGCTGCTTTCCCCCCCTCCCCGCCCAGTTAAATTTAGTCATTTTGAAATCCACAGGAAGCAATCTCAGGAGGAGTTTAGAAGGCTGAGGTGAGTTCATTGAAAACCTCAAATGAATTAAAATACATTGAAAATACCTTGCATTTTTGCCCTGCAATAAACACCAAGTCTGCCACAAGAAATGCATCAGCCTCTCCCAGCCAGGCTGAGCCACAATTATTGTGACTTTTCTTGAGCCAAGGGGTTAATGAAACCCCTGCCACAAGGGTTAAAGGATAAATTCAGCTCTATGGTCACTGTTTAGGGAACATTTGAAGGGCAGTTCAATATCCCACCTACAAAAAATCAACCCCTCTGCTGTCAGCCCTGCAACCTGAACAAGGAGCTCTGAGATCTATTTGTGTAATATTAGACCTGAAAAAAATTACAAGTTGTGATGAAATTAAAGACATCCAAATTTTTAGCCATTCTCTGTTGATAAAGGCTCTATTATTACCATTTACAAAGGGGAAACACAGCCAATTATAAGCTACTTCTGGCACATGCCAGGCCTCAAGTAGAAGATAAGCCAACACAGCAGAGCTTGCAGCTGGAAGCCCAGAAACATGAAAATGAGCTGACTCATGGAAATATCCTCATATAAAATATCGGTTGGTTATTTTTCTCTGCCTCCTTTCTGTGTGTCTTAGGAATGATATATGAATTGCCTTATTTACTTTGTCCCATAAAACTTACATTTTTTTATTAATGTGCTGCCAGCTCCAAGAGCAGTCGGTGTGGGAGCAGATGGAGGGAGGGAAGCAGGGGGGAGAACTGCTCTTTTGGGGGCACAGCATGGAAAAGGTCCCCTGCAACACTGCAGGGCCAAAAGCACAGTGGCCAATATTCACTAAGCTTTGTCCTGCTCCCAGAAAGCAAACCAGGTCCTCATTCTACCCTGATTTCACCAAAACCGGGAGGCTGCCTGCACTGACATTGCACTGGGGAGAATTAGTGTAAAATGAGATTCCCAGAATTTATGCTCCTACCCAAAACCAAATTGTGAGCAAAAGTGATTTCCTCTGTTTTTGCCCAGTGCTGTCCATCCCAAAGTTCAGCCCCAGCAGCAAGCCTGATGGCCAGCTCTTCTAGGCCTGCTGTTTCCCAGCAGGCAGGGGATGCCACTGGCCATGGGCCGCCATCAGCAGAGATAATGACTGAACTTACCTGCCTGGCACACCAATGTGGAGAATTTCCCTGCACTCACCCCAATTTCCATGAGGAAATGTAACCTTTGAGATGTCTGTACCCTTTTAAGCCCACTTAGAAAGCATTCACAAGTTGTTAGGAGAGGCCTGGGTCCAGGTGGGTGGGTGGTGGGATGCTGTATGCCTCATTTCCTTAGGAAATGAGGTTAAACAACCCTGCCCTCCCCCGTTATACTGCACTATTGAATTAAGGATGGTGAATGCTCATTATGAATATAATTAAAAGCAACAGCCTCATCTAACAATCTATTTTTATCCATTCCTCACCTAGACAAGCAGCAGAAGGAATTAAAATCTGAAGGGAAGAGCCACAGTCGGGTAGAGTTTTTCTCTCCACTGGATGGAACTGTGTTGAAAAATAATTTCAGTAACACAACCTTCCTTAAAAACAACTGTCGGAAAAAGCTGTATTTTGGATGCTTTTTTTTTTCTGAGAAACCCATGCTTAACAACTGCAAGGGCACAGATTGAGAGGATATTTCCATTTTACGAGGGAAGAAGGCATGAGCTTTGCAGCGTTTCTTGCACCAGCTGCCGGCCCCTGTGGCGGCAGGGTAGGTAATTAAAAAGGACATCGTGTAACAGATAAATGCAGGATAGTAAGTAGTCATTACTTGATATATAGTATATCATCTATTATTAGAGGCTAATAATTCTCTAACCTATTCATGTTAGTCTTTTGTCCGAGGAGCTGGCTGCTTGGCACGCTCTAAATTTCTCAACATAAAATTTACTCGATGTTACAACTCATATCTAATCCCAAATTTCTGTGCATTTCACTGCAGTATATCATGTAGCGAGGTAAAAGCTCAGCACTAAATCCTTTGCAATAGGAAGAATGAGCCAACAAAACTCCATGTTTTCACTTTCCTGCCAGAAAAAAAAAAAATGGTACTTTGAATATTATTCTTAGTTGTAATTTTATTTCCTCCTTTAGAATGCTGCAATTCTAGACATGCTCAGCTGTACTTTACACAGCACTCAATAATGCACTTTTTTGCTGGATATTTTTATATTTGTGGAAATAACCTGCATTTTAAATACATTTCTACATACATTTAAATACATTTTTTAAAATGCATTCTAAAGGGAACCAAAGGAAGTGCTATTGTGTTTAATCACAAGGAGCAAAATCCTCAAGTCATGTAAATCACCATTTCACAATCTGCTCTGCAGTATCCTAATTTGGAAAGTGTATCACAGCAAACCAAGCTGAATTTATAAAGGATTCTTTACACGTTCAAAACATTCATGTAACTTAAGAGTGTCAATCTCCATCAGCTGTCCTAGATTACTCCAAGAAATAGAAGTAAAATTTATAATTTATTTATTTTATTATATATTATTTATTTATTTGGAACATAATTTCTTTTCTTATAATTACAGAAGCTTACTTTATATTTTCCTTTCCTTTCCTTTCCTTTCCTTTCCTTTCCTTTCCTTTCCTTTCCTTTCCTTTCCTTTCCTTTCCTTTCCTTTCCTTTCCTTTCCTTTCCTTTCCTTTCCTTTCCTTTCCTTTCCTTTCCTTTCCTTTCCTTTCCTTTCCTTTCCTTTCCTTTCCTTTCCTTTCCTTTCCTTTCCTTTCCTTTCCTTTCCTTTCCTTTCCTTTCCTTTCCTTTCCTTTCCTTTCCTTTCCTTTCCTTTCCTTTCCTTTCCTTTCCTTTCCTTTCCTTTCCTTTCCTTTCCTTTCCTTTCCTTTCCTTTCCTTTCCTTTCCTTTCCTTTCCTTTCCTTTCCTTTCCTTTCCTTTCCATTCCTTTCCTTTCCTTTCCTTCTTTCCTTCCTTTTATTTTGCTTTCTTTTGCTTTATTTTATTTTTATTTTTATTTCTAAAGCCCAGTCTAAAAACTTAACTTACACTATAAAAAAAGCCAAGCCACCCCAAAGTACCCAATTACAGCGTCTCCAGAAGGTTTAGAAGCCAGAACAGCACTGATAAAAAAAGCCACATGGGACGAAGCAATAACGCTGTGCCCGCCTGCAGGATCTCTGCTGATGAGCAGCTCTACAAGGACTCCACTGATAAGGGCTCACAGCAAGAAACTGTAGTAGCTGCACCAAAAATGACACCAGATCTCAGTTCCTGTCTTCTGCAAATTGTTTTCCAGCGCAGTTCTCTCCTGGGAGACGGAAAACACTTGCTGCAGGTTATCGAAACCTCACATTTTCAGTTAACCTGGCCCTGCCACCAGCCAGGAGCCAGAGATGCAGCAGGAGGACAAAGTCTGCAAACTGCCGGGAGAGGCTGGAGCAGACCTTGGGAAAGGAGCAATGGGACCCTCCCAGCAGCTTCACATGCAAAAGAGCTCTGGATTATGGCTGGACCCAAACCCAGATTAAGAGAGTTGAGTAGTGGAGTTAGGAACTGAGACAGATGGGGAAAATACTCCCCTAGGGATTAGGAAGCATGTGGCATTCAAAATGTGTGATATAATTTTTATGTTGTTTGCCTTGTTTAGGTATCCTTCATAGAAAAGCAGTATTTTGTCCACCAAAGGCTACTAAAACCTACGTGCATTTTTGCAGTACTGTGCCGTTCGTTTTTGTCCGTGAGCAACACTGCATCTGTGCTCATTTGAATCCCATTCCCCATAGTTCTGCCTGGAATTGGCACCAGCCTCCCTCTCCTATAGAGGGATTCTGTATGCTGCACTATAGCTGTTATACTCCACCCCAGAGATTGCTGCAGTTCGGCTCGGCAAGATTTGCTTTCAGGCTCCCTGTAACACTACAAGCATTTGGGGTCCTTTCTGTGTTTTAGAGGGAATAAACACCCTTTGTTAGGACTCAGAGCAGAAATACAAAGGTTCCCATACTGAGAGCTATGCTCTGGCTCTTGGAAAGACACAGGGAAGGTTGAGCACAGGCAAGTGACCGGCTTGGCCAGAGGATGCAGCACTAATGCAATTACAAAAGGCTCATATCTAGAAAGGAAAAGTTTATGCTGATATTACAGTGATAGCAAAGGAGGAAAAAGCCCTCTCAAGCGTCTTAAAAACACTTGACCCACTTCTACGTAAACTGACAACCCCTTCCTTTTTCCCTAAGATTAGCAGCCTCCACCCCACCTCACTTGTGGTCTCGGAGGACTTTTAGTAACGTTCTCACTGCTGTGTTTAGGAGATGGGAAATACTTTCCAATGGCTCAAATCTCTGTTAGACCAACAGAATTACAGGAACAAAAAAAAAAAAAAATCACTTTCTAACAGATGCACGAGCGCACCTTGGGATGAATGTGTTACGGAGTCCAAGCTATTGCCACCTGCCTCCCAATTACATTTGCTGCATTGTCCCTTGTGGTGTGCACCTGTGACATGCTGGCACGGAGCGGGGACGACTGGAGTGTGCAGGCGTGGACCGAGCCACACAGGATTTTGTTTTGCAAAAGTCTCCCAGCAATTAGTGCTGTGCTTCCTTAAAGCATGAGGGATATTCTGCAGCAGCTGACTTTCTTTCCTCCTCTCGATATGGTGAATTAACACAGAGAAATTGTTGTCTTGTAAAGGGGCAAAGCCGTGAAACTATAATTTAAAAAACTCTTCACCTTAGGATACCAAACGTCCAGCTGGCGAGGGAGCAATCTAACAAGGGAAAAGGTCATTTATGGGCTCCCTGCTACCTCTCCTCACATATACACATAGTCAGCCAATTAACTACCTCCAGAAATAATTCCCATCAAATTTCAATATGATTTTTACAGCTGAAATAATAGAGAAATCCACAAGGCTGTGACTGTTTGCAGTAAGAATGATGAACAAAGGAAGGCTTCCAAGGTTTTAGGCTCATTATATTCATTCCAGTATAACATACTGGGGGTTTTTTCTTCTTTCCCCTGGTAGTGTTACAGCTCTCTAAGTGGCTGAACAGCATCTGCACCAAGAGGACCACATGATGAGAAGCAGAAGCAAGGAGACATGGTATTATGCATATTGTAAGGGTACACTGAGCAACGCACTTGCAGTGACGTATGTACTGACAGGATTAATTTAACACTGGCAAGTGAAAACTTATTTTGTCATTAAGCTATCATAATTATACCATATCCAGAGCCACCGGATGCCCTAGCTGAGAACCCTACATATGCTGCCTTTGCGGTGAGAGACTAATACAGAATTTTAACATCCATCTATTTTTGATGGGGTTGGTACAGGAGAACAGATTGGGACACTGATGGTTCGTAAGTACCCCACGACTACCTACGGGTAGTCAAGGTGACAGCAGTACTGAAAAATGGCTGAGGGGCATTTACAGCCTCTTAATGGGGGTCCTGCTTCCCACAGCCTAAAAAGGCAAGACTTCACCAGACTCTAAATCCTTTTGTAATGCAGCCTGGCTAAACGTTGCTTCTGATTCATATGTTTTCAGCAAAGAGGATATTTCCTTGTTAAACAAGGACATCCAGGAAAAATAAAAACATATAAGCTACATACAGGAAAAATGAGCTCTAGAAGCCAGATTAAAACATGAAGGTCTCTTGCATGTGACTAATATTCAGGAAAATCAGTCTTTTGTCTCTATCGCAGTCACTTATTTGGCCAATTAGATATGCTTAAGAATGGAAAACCAGAAGGATACCAGGACAGAAGAGCTGTTGCTCTGTTAAGGATGTGATATTGCAATATTTATTACTGCTGAGATAGGAAAAACAATGGAGTATCAAAAAATCTTAAAGTTTGCAGGGTTTAAGTGCAGCAATTTTAGGTTACCTTAAGGTGACAATTTACAAACAGAATCAAAATTGTGTAATAATTTAAGTAAAAAAATTGGTTTCATTCTTAGTTCATAAACTTCCCTGTCAATGACAAAATATGCTATTAGTGGCTTCAGAACAATTGTGAAAATATTCCTCAGTTACAATTGAATGTGCTTGGTGTTGGGGTTTTTTCTTCAATGTTGTGTGTTGTTGAGTTAAAAATGACAAAGCCCTGGATTTCTTCATTCTTGCAATCTATTCTTTTCCCCTGACTTCCTGTTTTCATGAAATTTTAATCAGGCATTTAAAATAAATAGCTATGCAGAGCCTCTATGCCTCTTTGAATGCTTGGGATGGATGTTTTGGGTAAAGTGATAGTCCAGAGACCTTGAGAGCATTTAATCCCATTCTAACTTGGCAAGACAACAGAAAATTAAACCACTGAACTCTTCACTTCTAGCAGCTCTGGAGAGATTTTAGGGGAGGGATGTGGGAGTTTTCGGTGTGGGGGACAGGACAATGAAATTACAGGTCCATCTCTGCTCTCCCTGCTATGAATACTGACAGCAATCAGACCAGTTTAGGAGGTCAGCTTTCTAAAAAAGAAAATGTGCAGCCCTCAGTGCACATCCCGCACCTGGACAGGCAGGAGCCTGCTTGGTGCTCACCCTTGCATGGCCTTGTACAGTACCCACTACATGACAGAAATTGGGGCAGATTACACCAACGTGAAAATGCCAGGAACCAGATTAGGACAGAAGAGCTGAGAACCTGGGAGGAAGACAGTGCCAGCCAGTGGAAATCTCACTGCCTTGTAAGAGTTTGTGGCTGACAGGATAAAAACTCCAGATTTTAGGAAATTGTAGGAAAGCTCCTTGAGTTTCAGGGTCAATGGTTCAGTTATTAATGAAAGTGACATGATTTGATATGGGAGTCAATGACCCCAGATCACAGCTAAGCCTGATCGCTGAGCCTTACACTAATTTAAACTTCTGTGGGATTTTTATTATCAGACATATTAAGAGGTAAGTGCTCCATGGTACAGACAACAAAATAAAAATGTACAAGTGGGCCAACAAATTGTTACAGAGTCAAACCTCTCATCAGGGACAAGACATCTTCCCCTGGTCATAGTTTCCTGGAAAACTGTGTTTAAATCAGAGGCTTTTAAACACAGACCCATCTCCAGTTGCCTGTGTGTTTTGGAAAAGTTTCACTTCTACTGGCATGGGGGTCAAGGTTTTTTGCTTGAACCAGGAGGAAGATAAAAATGTTTACTCTGTAGTTGTATACACTGCTCAGTTCTAACGAGGACCAATCAGTTGCCACTTCCAAAGAAAAAAAGTGAGAGCAGCTAAGTCATGAAACAAGCTTACAACTACAGCTTAGAAAAATGAGGGAGATGGAGCCACTTTAGAGATGTGAATGAAAGTAAGAGGATTATGGAGTCCTCTTGATGGGAAACATACTTGGCAGGGCTCACAAGATGGCACAAGTAATATCTTCTGTTGAGAACAAAGAAAAGTTCCAGGATTTCATGCCTAATGAGTACTTCCCAGTTTTGGGAGTCCCTTTACCTGAATTCTGCTTGACTCTTGTCTCACTCCATCTACTCCCCTCCCAGCCCCAGCAGCAGTGTTTTCTTCTCTTGCCATGTAAAACCCTTTGAATGCTGCTCATAGGTGCAGGGAGCATCATTTACACAGTGGGGTACATCTTGCTTCTGTGCATCACTGTGAGCCGTGGCAGAAATCCCTCCATGGCCAGCTCACCAGCCTCTCCTTGGCATGGCCCCTGACTTTGACATATCAAAAATAGCAATATGAAAATGAAATATGAAATATTTTCATAGAAAAAATATTCCAAGCAAAGCAAAACAGAGCAACTCTTGGCTCCTTGTCCTTTAACATACATATTCAATGTGCAGGAAGCTAGGAAGAGCTATTCATGGGGTTGGCTTGTTTTTGTTGGTTTAGGTTTGGGGGGAGGGGGAACATTTTCAATGCATGCTGGATCCTTCACAAATTTTAATAAGTGGTTTAAACCACAGTGATCCCTTCCCCCCTCCTCCCACCCCCCCCCTTTTTTTTTTTTTTGTGAAACAGTGTTTAATTTCTGCAAGGACATTTCACTTTAAAAGGAAGAAAGGGCTGCTCCATAAGGGCTGTGCAGTGCAGAGCTTTTTCTAGTCATTTCCAACAATATATTTTGGAACTGTTCCCAGTAAACAGGCCAGATTAGCTGCCTTTGGTTCAGATTTTACATTGTTCATGAGATAGGGGAGCTCTGAAAAGCAGACTCTGTCCATAGTGTTTGGTTGCAATAAAGCTAATTCTATTCAGTCCTATAGCAGTATGATAGCACTTGTGTAGGATTTCCCTTCGCTTGCATATTTATAGGGTCTTGTAGAGCTCTGCTGTAGCTCAGTGCCAGCATGAAGAAATCAAGCTGTCAGTAGTTTCTATTTTTGTCCCTACCTATAGTTTCAGTAATGACAAGTGAGTGAGGCAACATATGCATTTCCCATCTACAGGAAAAAATTACTGTCTTCCTTCAGTGTCTTACATCTGTGCTACAACCTATTTTCCTAGGGCTTCAGATTATGTTAGCTGATAGTTAACATGTATAAGCACTGGTCAAGTGTAGTTGATTCACTGCATTACTTGAATCACAAGAGAAAAAGTTCTGATTCAAAATTTCTGGTGCTTTTCCTTTCTGCCCTTAAAAAGAGGAGAAAAGAAAATCCTTCCTGGGAAATAGCTATTCTTGTATCACATCCTGGCTCAAAGCTATCATGCTTTGATCAGCACACACATTCAAGCAAATGAGGATTCTCCTCTAAAGATTAAGGGAGCTGTTGATTATATTTAATGTCCTCTTCTTGACCCTAGATGGTTAACTCATCTCTGCAGCTTCTGGGGGAATTGTTTCAATGAGAGCAGATAATCCCAAAACCAAGCTGTGGTCAGCAGCATGATGCCACACTGCTTCATCAGAGCAAATGGAAGGGATCTGGGACCAGGATCCAATGCTAACAGACAGACAAAATCTCCCAAAAGCTGCTTAATTATTAAGGCAATGCCTGTGCTGTTCACAATCTTCCCCCTTCTTGTAAATACTAATCCTGATTTACTAATGCTCCAACCCTACCAAGGCATGGCCACCCATGAATGTTGCCAAATCCAGGCCATAATTTGGGAAATGCTGCTTGAGTGCCCCAGCAGCTGGCAGCCAGTGACTCTGAAGGCAGTGCCAGGGACGGTAGGCACCCACCCTCACTCGCAGTGGCTTTGGCTTGACAACATCAAGGCATTTACAGCCTCCGACATGACTGCATCAGATCTTCAATGACAGCTAATAAAACAGAACTACACCCCACTGCTTTGAAAAGCAGCAACTCAGAACTCCTTCAGAGATTAGAGTTATTTAAATAAGACAAAGACACTGGGCTTTAACAAAAGCTCATAAGGAAAATAGCTTGGCAAGTTTGATAACAAGGAAAACACTCTTTTTCATATTCTTTCTTCTTCTTCCCTGCTCCATCCTCTCCTTGTGTTCCCCACAGCCAAGAAAAGCAGATATTTATCCTGCACTTAGTGCCTGAAGGGGGATGTGCTCACCTCGAAGTTCAACCTTTATCCGTGCTGCTTCTCCACCTAAAGTGACATTTTTTTGTACCATTCTGGGACTTCAACACACCACAAGGAACAGGCAGAATGAAGATAGGAGGCCAGGGAGGCAGGGGACAAAATAAGAACTGTTGGGCTGGGTTGTAAATAAAAAGCAGACAAAATATGTTAAAAAATACAAGGCAGTGCTATAAATCCCTCTCTCCTGTGTGAGCCAAGCTACTGTGTTACAGAGATGGAGGGGCTGTGAGACTTCCCGTTACTTTATAGTCCATGACGATCACCCTCTTACAGTGCCACAGTATAACAAGCAAATGTCCCGACTCCCAGGAAGCCGCTCATAAAAAGAGGCACTACAGCCTCTTACAATCCTCCAAATAAGAGAAGCAAAAAGAAAGGATTCTTGGGTTTCCCCCCGCACACACAACCCCCCACCCCTGCCATAAACTTGTACTTATTTTGTTAATTTTGTTTTAATTGTGTGCTGGAGCAGAGGGTGTTGTAAGCTGGGGAGAAGAGGGAGAGGAAGAGAAGGAGGGAGCCTGAAGCCAGGGAGCCTTCTTGCTTGTTAATACACAGGCAAAATGATATGCACATATACAGCTCTGAAAGCTACCATGGGGAGGGAAGGAACACAAAGGACCCATTTATTGCCTGAAAACTGTCTCTGAACAAACCCATTGTGTTAAAGTAATACAAATTCACAACACCTTCCTGCCTCTTTTTCCATCTGGATCTGGGCTAGTTTGGGTAAAGGACCCTGCCACCCAGCACAAGCCCTGGAGCCTCAGACCCTGACAGAGCATCTTTGGAAGGTCCCCTCATAGGGCCACATGCCATACTGATAACAGAGGGGTGAGAGAGAGGGAGGAAGAAAAGGAGAAAGGGAATAATTTGGCTTGGGGACTCTTAAAAATCCATCAACTCATTTCTGGTCAGGCTGTGGGTTTATCAAGAGAGGTAATTTAAATCGAAGAACCAGAAGGAGGTATCTTTTGATGTAACATTTTGTTCTTTTTCTGAATACAAAGTTATTCCAGGCAATGCAGTTGGCCTGAAATAGTTATCAGTTACAAAACCGGGATTGCTCCTATCTCCCCTCCTTGTGCAATGCAAAGAAGATCCTCCCGCTGAGCTCCAAAGTAGGGGAAAAGCTATTAATTAAAAATAATTCTCCACGTTAAGGCTTGCTGCCTAAAGCTCAGCTAATATTAAGGAAATTCCAGCCGTTCACTCCCTGCTGCTGGAGGCTTTTCTTTCTCTATTTTGTTTTGCTAAGCTCTTTGAGAAGACAGGGATATGGATATTGCCTTGATGGCTCCAGCCCCTTCCATCTCATCCCTGAAATTCAGGCTCTGCTCTTTCCCTCTTTGAAAAGGACCCAACCCATCAGATTGGATCATCCTGGAAGGGAGAGCAGGTTTATTTTCTTTATACTTTCTTTTCAACCCGAGGTGAGGATGGGAGATGTCCTCTGACCTTTGTCCCACACAGGTGTTCAGCACCAGTCAGAAGAGGGAGCTTTCCCACCTCACAGCAGGGCTGCCCCTGATCCCTGCTGAGCATCACAGCTCTGCTTCTCAAAAACCTGCCCCAAATCTTCAAACCTCAACCATACTCTCCTCAGCCGTGTTCAGGCACTGCTTCTTCATGAGAAACTGCTCACGTGCAAATCCAAACCTGCTCCTCTGGCTGGAGTGCCACAGATAGACTGTCCCAGACCCTGGGACACAGGACATGCATGGTAACAGCTAATATGGAAAAATTAGCTTTCAGTTCTGCTTTTTGATGGCAATGTATTTCATCTCACTAATGTTAACTATCACAGAAAACTTCCAAAAACACTTAAAAAAACCTTTCACATTTCATCAGGTGTTGCCACAGTGCTTGAGAAATGTAGAAAGATCACAAAAATGGGAATATGAAGAAAAAAAGAAACTAATCAAACTTTGAAAGCATTCTTTTCTGTGCTGGGAAAGGGTTGAAATTCTTTGTTTCCCTACACCTAAACACTATAGAGCTGCAGCATTTAGGCTGATTTTAACAGTGACAATACAACTGCAAAATTTCTGCCATTGTATTATCTCAAAGCACATCTTGCACTATTATTTTCTTAACCGTTCCATACAGTTAAAAACATCCACTCCATTTCCATTATTTTTTTCTAGATTCATATTTCATGCAGGAATCTTTTAGAGAAGGGACCCCCAAAAGCTTGTTTTATCAAATTCTAACTTTTACCATTTCAAACCCCCTAATGCTGAAACTTGATGTACAAGCTGTCAGAACAAAAGCCTCTCTTCTGTGCACATATTTTGAAGCCATTACTTTCATTTTTCAAGCAACAACAACAAAAAAGGAGTACCTTCAGTATTTTTTATGATTCCAAATTTCTTTTTGAAGTTCCTTAAACCTCAAAAAGGTTTAGTTAAAACAATTTCTATGTTTTCAGGCGGTAAGATTTTAGCATCCATTTTTCAAGTGTGCTTTTCTAAATATTCTTTTCTACTGAAATAAAGGTTAAGAGAAGGTAGTGACAAAGACGGTATATGATGGGGAAAAGTATTTCATACAACACTGTGAATTTACATAGAGCTGTCAAATGTGTTATACCAGAAAGGATTCCACTAGGACAGACAAATAACCTCTTCATTCTTGAGCATTAGTCTTAGGAAGATGTGAATTTAGATCTTGATTCATTAAAGTGTTAAGTCCGTACTTAGGCACATACAGCTGAGTCTGACTCAAACCAGAGAGGCTGGAGATTGAGTTAATTTTGGACTTACATGGGAATTTTGGTCCAAAAAAACCGCAGAGCTAGCACTGAAAGAACAGATCACCTGTCATATCCATGCTTTCCTTCAAAATCATGACTGCACCATAGTGCCAACACGCATACAGCATGTCCAGATTAACATATTCCCATGGGAATTTCTGTAGGACTCTAAGCATGGATTACCTGGAGCTGGCCATGAATCTCTATTCACTGGTGACACAGGATTCATACAGGATAGGCACCTCAGAGAGAGCAAAGTGGTGCTTTAAACTGTCTCCTGAGCAAAATGTAGCACTTATTTGTTCTGAATTTCACCAGTGGAGATCTTGTAAACCATGATGTTGATCCCTTATGCTATCACTGCCCCTTTTGCAGGGAAAATTACTACCTGTACTATTGCTGCTCTGCAAATCTATTCTAAATATTGTTTAAATTAATCAATAGCGTTCAAACATATCTTTCAACCATTCATGTGAACTGCGCTCTTGATTTTCTAAGTTCTCATCCTTCCCTTAAAACTGAGTGTTTACCCAGCCTGAGTTCACACACATTCACATTGTCTCAGTGAGTATTTCAGGTTGTTCCATGGGCCACATTGATTCATCAGCAAAACCTTAATGTGAGCTATTTCAAGCCAAAAAGTCCAGGATGTTTTACTTGAACTGCACAGGCATCATCTTTCCCAAAATCCCAGCTGAAAGATGCAGTACTCTCTGAGCAGAGGTGTAGCAGTCATACAGCTCCTTACACACTTGTCTTTCATGGGAAGTTCATCCCAAATGCCTGCAAGAGAAATTACTGAATACAATACTACTGCCTGCCTCACATTATTTATACTGCAATAAATACAAATCAAACACCACTTTTGATGTAAAAGCTACCAATTGAAAATTTCACTTCCATGTGAGACTGCTTCCATTTCCAACAGTGATATTAATTTCTAATTTTTCCTCCTGTCTCTGCAATTACTTTTTAAGCTTCTCTATTTCACTTCATAAATCCCACTCATAAGACTGCAAGTCACCTAGATGCCATCTGCTGAAAAACAGAGTGATGGAAAGTCTGAATAATACACTGAGTCAGGGTTATAGATGCTACATTTTGACACATTCAGAGGCATAAAGTCGGGGGGAACAGATTAATAATTACTTTACCTGAAACTAAATCAGTTGCTCATTATAGGCCTGACCACAGGCTGAAGCTGGTTCTGTAAATACCTTGGTTTAGTCTGATCTAATAAAAACACACTGGGTATGCAAATATTCCACACTCCAACAGCAAGATGCTTTTTCTGATAGTTCTTGCTTTAGCATGTCAATCTGAAGCCTTGATTGCTTTTCTCACACTTCTTTGGATGAAAGGACATAAACAGCTATGAAAACCAGTTCTTTAATATGCTACTCTTCAATTCAATTCAAACATACTCTTATTGCAAAAAGAACAACATGAACTGAGGAAAAAAAAAAAAGACAGAATGGAGAGCACCATAATGTAATAGCAAATGCAAAGCAATTTTCATTCCTGGATCCTGGAGGATGCATGTACAGAGCAATTTTTCTACTATACAGCAAAAAAGGGATGAGAGGGAGGAGCACATAGGGACAGTTTATGAAGGACTGCTTTTTAACTCAAATACTACATTTTTGAAAGCTTTTAAAAACCACTGCTAATAATTTATATTTGGTATGATGTAGAGTGTATGCATAATATTGCAGGGGACAAAAAGTTCCTAAATCTTTCTGGCTTGGATTCTTTGACCTCGAGAAGTTTAGTCTGAAAACATTTGTTACATGATGAAAAGCTTTGTGAGAATGCTAATAACATTCTTAAAGGGTTAATGATGCCTAACTGATTGGCACTAAAAACTAGATTTCATTTGGTATAGTGACAAGGAATCTCTGCCACCAGGAGTATACGTTCATGCCCACATTATTATAGGACAATTTAGATCATCTTATTTTAAATTTCATGGCTCTGTAACATAGATGTAAATCAAAGTCAGTGAGGCAAATGATGATTTTTCCATAGTGAGATTTTTATAGTCTTGATCTTGAAAATATGCTTTGGGCCCAAGCTGTCTATCAAAATACTTTAAATTAGCCAAAGGAGTTTGTGTTGCTGCTAGTGTACAATTAGAATCAGCAAACAAAAGCAGAAAGCTTTCAGAACAAGGCATGCCCCATCATTTTTAAAATCTGGGCTATACTAACAATTATTATTTATAAAAGAGCTGGAAACATGAGGTGTTCAGATCCAGTAACATGAGAATATTGAAATGGATACATTTAAAACTGAAATCCTGGGTATACCTAGAATATCGTATGCTGTTATTGTGGCTGAAAGCACTGCAAAGGAATATGTGTGTTTATTTTGTGTACATGTGTAGAGGCACATGTGTCTGTGTACACCTGCACATATAATTTTCTATTGAAGGATTTCAAGTATTTAATTGCATGATTTTAGCACTCAGATTCAGTCACATCCAAGCAATTCCTTACTTTAATAAACACACTGTGCACTTGACATATTGGTTGTCTGCTTTTTTAAACCTGATTTATCCCTCACTTCCATTTCCAGATTTGACTTATTGGTCAATTCCTTTCTAACATTTGATGTATTGGTTATTTTCTTTTCAAATTTGATTAAAGCACATCACACAAGTCTTTTCAGATCTCTTTCTAAATATTACACATACATCTGGAATATACCTTTAAAATCTTAATTCCAAAACTTCCTTGATTAATAATTCATCTCTTCTTATCTTGGAATATTCTTTCTTATATGCCAGTATAATCTGAATTAGATGAAACAAGCAATTACACTGGACATAAAATACAGTAAATGTAGCTTTACAATAAATTGCTCTCCATGAAGATTTAAAGAGAGTCTGGAGATTTAATAAAAAGCATTAATACAAAATAGGGAAAATTTGAGTTCTAGTTTCAACATTTTAATGCTCTAGAGTTACATGCTGCAAAGGCAGACAAAAGAGAATTCATGCTGTGCATCTTGAGTGCCCTGGGGATATCAGAGAGGGAATTTCAATGTAAAAACTTTGTCAGGAAAAAAAACCACACCTTTGTGGGAAAGACAGGTGCAGAGCTCCAGAAAGGACTCCCTGGTCTGAGTTCAACATCCACTCAAGCCAGAACCAGGTGCATGATCAAACCTCTAACAGGATGAGAACCTGATGGAACTACAGACTCCACAGTGAAAGTAATGAAAGGAAGGAGGTGAGCCGCAACTTTCTGGCCAAGCTCCAGCACAGGTAATTAAATTTTACCTAACTAAATTCTCTCTGCACCCTCAACAAGATACATGTTTGTTATCCACTTCCTAATCTGCCCCAAACTGGGGGCAGGATTGTGTTATAGAGCCAGACAGCTGCTGGGTTCCACTGGTGCATGAAAGGAGCCATATCCAGCCATCTCTTGTCTGCCTCACAGGGCTGTTTTGAGGGCTATTTAATAAATATTTCAAAAGATGAAAGACACCCAGGAAGTGCAAAGCACTAATATTTCCCACTCACCTCTGAGCAGATCTCTAGATAAACTGCACGGCCTGGGAATTCAAACAGTTACACGAATGGATTTCAGATTTAGCGTCACAAATGGTCCCATCCTGCCCTGGGTTGAGCAGCTCCCAGGAAAAGCTGAGCACCAACCCTCCCCCTGAACCCCAGAGAAACAGAGAGTGCTCCTTGTGCAGGAGACGCTCAGAAAACAGGGTTGCCTTTGAGGGATAGACATTTGTGCTTTAAGACAGTTTTTTCTACAGTTTTGGTGAGAGTTCAGAACAATCACCACCAAGGGCAAAAGAAGATTTTCCACTGGGTTTAATGAAAGTTTGATTTAATCCTGAAAGGAGAATTGGAAGCAGCATTGTGCAGTGGGCAGGGCTGACTCTGAGGTCTTTACAGTTTCCTTCTATCTACATGACTAAAAGTAAGAGGAAGGGAAGAGATAGAGAGGAATATGACCTGGAGACATCAGGGTCAAAGTCAGGATGTGTGTCCCTACCTCTGGCCCTGCCAAATAAATAAAATAGTAGTAAAACTACCAGTAAGGAGTAAAAACCTGCCAGTTGTTGCTACAACACTTCATTGTTACCTTGTAGGGAGATCCCTTTCTGACCTCTCACAGGAGATTCCATGGCAGGAACATTGGGGCTTCTGCCCTTGGGTGGAAGACAGAGATCTGCTTTAAGATCAATCTGTGCTACACTTGGCAATTCATCTCTATCAATCATCAACATAAGGAGGGAAGCTGGCCCTGGACAGACTAATCCCCTTGGTTTCTCTTGACATCTAAAAACTGCCATGACACTTAAATAAAAATGAAACCACCATGACACTTAAAAAATAAAACGCAAGCTGTCAGTTTTAAATGAGCTTCTTTAAAAAGATCTGACCTCAGTGCTGCCAGAGCCCTGGTGCAAGAAGCTGCCAAGATATCCCCACTGGGAGCAGCATGGCTGTTCCTGTAGTGGTCCATGACCCTTCCCACAGTAGGCTCCTTCCCTGTGCCAGCTGCAGATCGCCATGGGTCAGTGCTCCCAGGAAACACTTTTCCTACAAAGATGCATCTGTGCATTGCCTTTGGGTGTACACCTCCTGCATATCACGAGTCCAAGCATGATGATCACAGATCCTTCCAAAGCCTGCTGAAACCATGGAAAAGAAGGGGTTGAGCAGGAACCCCCATGTCATGACAGCTCATACCCCAGAAAGATGCATCTTGTCTGGTTGACTCATCTGCTTCCTCATTTGACTGAGTGCAGCATCAATTTATGTGGACAATGGGAAAGCAGAGAAAGATATTTAAATTTATACTTTCTCATATTCAGTTATTAAGCTAAAAATAGGCAGCAATTATCAAAAGAGTGATGGATGGATTAAATGTTACCATTTCTTTTATCATCCAAAACTCATCAAGTTTTAGGTTTCAGTAGGGTTGGTTGGTTGGTCAGAGTTTTTTTGTGTGTGTTTTAATATGATAATTACATTATTCATCCTTTGGACAAAACAGATATTTCAGAACTGCTCAATATATCTATGTGCTTCTGTATGTTAAAATCTAGTGTAGCATCACAGAAGCATGCAAAAAATTTGTTAATTCTTTTCTATAAAAACTAGCAAAGGAGAAGTTGACTGCTTCCTACAGCCATGTACCTTGAATTTGGTGAGACCTAATTACTCATTTCCCATAAAGTAGAGCAGCCCATTTCCTGGCCCCATAAAGGTCTGAATGAGGACAAACTACTCCCACCAAATGTCTTCAACCTGAGGGCTCAGAAGAAGACACCATGAGATAAAAGACATACCTACACCTCAGAAGATGGGCTCCATTACCATATGTGAGAGAGCAGGCAGATTTCAAAGGGTGGGATAGTTTCAGCAGCAAAGGCTTCTGGATGCTCACTGACATTTTTTTAAGTGTCTAAAATGATCTTGAGCCCTCTAATTTTCATATGAATCCAGTTATGACTTCCTGTCCTCCTCAACCATTCCAAAAGTCAATGCTACACTGTCCAAGACAAACTACCCTCCCAAGAGGAATTAGGAAAAGGCTTATGCCCCAAGTGAATAATATTCAGCCCCCTCTTACTTTCTCAGCAGAGCTTCCCCTCTCTTTTCCACTCTGCCAGCATTTCCCACGCAGCACAAATCCACATGTGAACATTTCACACAGCATGGTGCTAGTTCTCACACCAGCAAATGCCAAACCCTCCAGAACCCTTAAAACAAACACGGCACCGTTTGCACTTGTTGAAATGTAAAATGGACCTGATACTTTGGGTTTCATCTGCTGGCTTCTGAGACATTTCAAGACAAAGAGGTTACATGTGGCTACCCCATGGAAGTGGTTTCAGTGAGGTTTTTATACAACCTAGTTCCCACCACGGCTCAGAGAACATCCCTCAGCTTCAGAGGTGTGTGCTGCTGGTGTGGGTGGCTTGGACAAAAGACGGGATCTCATTTGTGCTGACTGGGCTTTCAAGGAGTGGTTCACCACTTACACTACCCTGCAACATTTACTGTGCTTCCAGCAGAGAAATGCAGCATCAGAGCCATTGGCTGGCACCACTCACATGGCAATGAAGCTCTGAACATGCTGCCATGGGAAACCACAAAACTGCTCTTTCCAAAAGTGGACAGAGCTTATGGTGTTAAGAAAATTCCATGTTGAAAAAAACAAGCAAACAAACAAACAAAAAAATCCAAATCCAATCCATATCACCCATAAAAACAATCTAAAACACCCCCCACCACCACCACCATTACAGCTATTGGTTCTCACTCTGTTCACCTATTGCTGCACACAGGGCATCTACATCTAGAGGAAAACAAGGAACAGATGTTGGGTGATTGAAAAACTTGAGCCTTCCATTGTTTTATTGACTTGTCACCACAGAGAAATTTGTTTTAATTTACTTTAAAAGTAAATGGCTTGATCTTCATAAAACTGGTGGTAAGTCACAGTTCTTAATGAGGATGTTAAACAAGGATTCTGTTTAACAACCAGAGGCACCAATTCCAAATGCAATGCCTATTTGAACAGACACATCTATCTTCTCTTTTGGAACACCCTGGTTTATTTTCAAGATGTTTAACATCTCCAGGGAAAAAAAAAGAAGCCTTTGAGTCCTTGAAAGCCTGTGCAAAAGCTTAAGGCTTTTTTTTCCCCCTTCACGATACTTGATTGTACCAGATTGTACCAAGTAACTTCCTTTTTTTTCCTTCTTTATTCCTGAATGAAGTAATTCATATCTAAAGAGAGACCTTTTGAACTCTACTGGCTTCAAGATAATCTACGATGTAACTGAGGGAAAACATTAAAGAAGGAAAAAAATGCCAGGAGTTCAGGGGCTTAAAATCAGGCAAAGACCTTCAACATCTTTTTATATAAACTACCAGCTACTGCCAGCCCCACATGCGAGCCTTGTTGTTTTTGAGACATTAGATTCATGTCCCCAGACCCAAACTCCAATATTGCCACTCCAAATCAAGCATTGCTGATGTCTGTCAATGGGAATGGTGTCTCCTAGGCAATGGAAAGTGAAAGGTCTTCCAGACACCTCACAAGCTGCACAGAGGATCCCTTCCCACAGCCATGAATACATCCATGGAAGCAGGCAGCCTGTGAGGCAGGAGGTCTTCAGGGATGGGAAATGAAGATATCTCCTTCACAAAGAGATAAATAAAGAGTTTTCAGAGGGTAGAACAGACTGTTGCCTTTACCACCTTCATATGTCCTCACTACAAACAAATAATTTACTCTGTAGCTCCTAATCCAAATATGTTGTTCCCAGAGTTTGGTTGCAACAGGCCTCAGCAGAAGGCTGTATGAAGGTTCATGATCTTTTCCTGGTCTTTATACTACTAAATTCATACAATCATCCAAGAAATTTCAGCTGCACCTTTTTGGAAACAATTTGCCATTTACAACTTACAGCTCAGGTGACAGCCAAGTTTTCTACAAACTAAATAGTCCATTCTCTGCCTTGGTCCCAGGTTTTGTACAGAAGACCTGCAGGAAGACAAAGCAATGGTGGACCGAGATGTATAAAGATGCCTGAGTGATCACTGCTTCTGTGAAAGCAGCTGGTGCTGCTCTGAGGGAGAGACTGTGAGACACGGAGGTGGCCAGGAGCCCGGAGAGAGGGGAAGAGTAGAAAACCCAGGACATGGAAAGTCCCCTGCCACTAACACGTCCTGGTATTGCCCTGCACTGGTACCTTATGGCTGATGGGAAAAGAAGGGTCTAAACGGACATCCCTGCACTTGGGAACCTGATCTCTTTCCACATCACACCCCCCAAGGGTTGGGTGTTCTCATGAGAGTGACCCTCACCACAGCATCCAGCTAGAACAGTCATGAACTACCACAGCACAGAGGTGCAGAGCTCTTTCACACGTGCTCAGGGAGAGAGGGAAGGACAAAGAAAGAAATAACTGATCTCCATGTTTGAAGTGACAGAGTGGAGTGGAGTGTGGGCAGTGGGCAGTGCCAAGAGACCTTTCCCAACCCCAGCACTTGCTCAGGCTCTGGTTCGGCACAGCCACAGCACCAATACTGAGCAGCACTTTCCCAGTGAATCCAAGAAAATGGCTCTCATTATCACAAGCCCTTCTTCCTGCAGCTCCCATCCAGGCATAGACAAGCCCTCAGCAGACTCCAGTAGCCTGAGAAAAGCTGAGCCTGAGGTGTTAACGGCTGTGACTATAATGCAGTTAATTTAATTGGGTTGTCCATCCTTGATATTTGCAAAGTCCCTTTTAAATGTTAAAACCTTTTTTAAACAACTGAGTTATTATTTTCTCCTGAACTTCATTTCCATTTTAATGCTGATGTTCACTTTCTTTTGCAAATTGAGTGAAGGTAAAACTCTTCCTATAATATACCATTCTTTTGAAAAACTTATTTCCTTTTGGTGCAGTTTCAAACAGATAGAGCCGTAATGGCCAAATAAATTTTATCCCAGAAATACAGAAAGCTAAAAGTTAAGCTTAACTTATAAACCTTTTTTAAGAGAGACAAAATCATGCCAGCCTTATCACCATGACAGTCACAGTTGTTTGGATTTATTAGGCAATGGTAATCAGGCTATACAATAAATTCGCTATAGTAATGCATTAATCACTTTGCAAAGAAAAATGAACTGCTGAAAGGAAGACAATACATTTCCCTCTCCTCTTTCCCATGGTAAGAACTGGTCCCTAATTCCATTCTTTAAGGAAGGAAGCATATATTTTCTCTTCTGCTGCTACATCTGTGACTTGAGCCAATGGCTCAGCAAGGTCACTCTCATTTTGCTTTCTACATACAGAGTTCTGTGAATATTTCTTAACAAGATCTTCCTTTAAAGCTAGAAAATACTCGGAGTAAAACATTTACTTGACTTGATTGCTGCTTTCCCTTATTCTGTATACACTGTCTTTGTATAGAGAAAGTTTATACTTTAAGATGAGACAACTTTTTAAGTTGATGAGATGATCACTGGGGGAATATGTATGTCCAAAGCAGTTTTATAAGAAAGGGGATGTATGCAATGCAAAGCAGAGGTAGAACCTCAAAGAAGAAAGAGACATTTGTATCATAAAGAGACATTCTTATCTTCCCCTCATAAAAGTATATTTTGAGTATGAACACCCCAACTGTCACCCTTCAAAATCTGTCAAATTTTACCTCCAGAACTGGTACCTGGTCTGAGTGAGGTGGCAGTGTGTGCACATCTGTTAGCACTTTTCATGATAGGGTTTGGTTAAGACTTCAGTTAGGAAGCCAAAGTCCTACAAAACTTAAATCCACCTCCAGGAGATGCTGCTTGGTATTCTGCCATGCAGATTAATCCCACTGCAGAGCAATTTGTGCCAGCACATCTGAGAAGAAAAGTCCCTGGGGAATATTTACTCACAAGTAAATACTTTTGGTTTGTTCCAGCATATCTCCCTACCAACCTCCCAGGCAAGACACTGGAAGTCAATGAGAGAAACAGAATTAGCAGATTCTGTTTCCCTTCTTTTTTTTTCCCCCCCCGCCAAGGAGCAAAGAGAATCTTCACTGAAAAAGCACAAAATATATTTTTCAACTTTTAAGAAAACAAATCAGAGCTAAGAGCAAAGTCCAACCAGATTGCCAAGAAAGCCTCTTCGGTTCACCTTCATCTGTGGCACTTTGGGGCAAACTTCCTTCTATCACAATGGAAAATCCAGATCTACCCAAACTGGAGCTGAGCAGCAACACCAGCAGAAGGAAAGGTGGTGTGCAGAGTATCTGCTTGGCTGCTTTTGAAATTCATGAAACCTGTGGAATAGATTATGCATGCAGCACCTTGAACACCCCAAGGTGTTACCTACAACCACAGAGGCTGAATCCTATCTCCCATTCTTACTTTCATATATAAAATTATAAAATGTTAAAACATGTTTCCTAAAGCCTGTCATTACACTCTGGCTGCATGTTGCACTACAATATTCCTGCTACCAGGGTAAATTCGTGGGGAAGCTGCAGTTAGCACTCCCAGGTAAAGACATGCTCTGTACCCTCCATCCTGCAAATGACAGAATATCAGAGTGAGAATAAAATTATTCCCCTTTCAGATGCTGTAAAGCCTCCAGGCAGCATCCTCACAGTCCTTTTCAACACAGGTAAATTGAATTTCAGCAAGTTTACTGTATGCAGACTCTTCAGACAAGATATTAAATAACAATGTCATGACCATAACCAATGAAGAAAGACTAGAAAACGTGGAGCTGTTTAGTCTAGAGAAAAGGACACTGCTGCAAGCCATAACAACAGCCTTCAAATATGCAAGGGGTCAGAGCAAAGAGGAAAGGCATGGGCTGTCCTTGGTGTGGGGATGTGAGGGACCTGGGCTGTGGGTTAGACAAGGAGAGATGCTTTTGAGAAGGGACTGTGCTGAAGGTCTGACAGGGAGGCTCCACGGACGTGTCACACTCTCCATGGGGGCTTAAACAACAGGTTGTGCAAATATCCACCAGGGATAATGTAAACCTGCCTGCCCCTGCCTCATGGCAAAGGGATGGATTACATCACCTCCTGGATTCCTCCTAACCCTGTTTCACTTATGATTTTATATGACAGAGCCCCAAGGGTAATTTGCCCCACTGCCCAAGCTTTTCCTTTATCTGCTCAGGGCTGGTGCATCAGTTCTTTCCCACCAGCCAATTACTTGATTTGTAAGTGTACATGTGCTCATGTGAGTGAAAAGGCTGATGTCTGCAGGGCAGCCAGGCCGCAGCATGTGCTTACACCGCTCAGATCCATCACCTAATTCTTATGGAAATCAGCAAATGAATGGGAGGGTATTTGGTGTAAGAATGCAAGAATTTGGGCCAAAGTTCGAGGGTTGCCTTTAGATAAATTGTGCTAAAAATATGCAAATAATTCTAAAATTTCGTGAGGATTTGCCTGACATTTTCAAAGATATTTGTCTTTCTGCTGTTTGAAGGAAAGTCTGAACAGGGCCTGCTGCTTGGCTCCTCTGCATCCCCTCTCTTGGAAGGGATGGCGTGGCCAGCAGTCCCAGCCTGCACGCAGGTCCTTTCCCTGCTCACTCCCTGAATTGCAGGTGTGTAAGGAATCGGCGCTGGCTGCATCCCTGCGGCTTTGGGAAGAGGTGGGACTGCTCCACAGAAACCACAGCGAGGGATCCTGTTGGGAGCAAAGTAATCTGTTCCCCTGACAGCAGCATCCACGGGCATGGCAGGGGACCTGACCCCGGGCACATCTGAACACCGGCGCTGCCGAAGGAAAACCTTGCAAAAGGCAGCTCCTGCATCCCCGCAAGGCTGCGGAGCTCCCCAAAATGAGGCACGAGGGACACTGAGTAGGGATGTGCTGCCAAGGAGCAGTGACTCTCCAGATGGGTGACAGTGACAAACACCCTCTGACAAGCAGAGCTTGCTATGGTGTTGGGGGATTTTTGGGTTTGACTCTTGCTCTCTTGAATTAAATTAAATTTTAAATCTTTTGAAAAAAAAAAATAAATAAAAAACCGAACCAACTGCTCTTCCACTTTAGCCTTCCCAGTTTATTTTCTTGCAAACTTTTTTCTGATCTACATGCCATGACATCCCATAATCTAAAGCTTTTTGGTGCATTCTCTTGCCAAACTTGAATTTTTATATGGCAAATTAAATTAACTTTCTTGATTGCAAACTGGGAAAGCTAAAAGTATGTAATATATTGCAAGAAATGCTTAAAGGGATAATATATCAATAAATAATCCTTGCACCTAATCTGAAAACCATTAGGTAGTTGGAGTGATGACTGATTTAACACTACCCATTTAGTGTACCTGTGATAATGTGTTATTTAAACTCAAGACTTTATATTAGATACAATTCAGACTAAAACATTCATTTGGAAATAATTGTATAACTTGAGGGATTTTTTCCTACACTTTTTTTTTTAAAAGAAGATTTAATTAAAAACACAAGATGAAATAAATATTTTAGGCAACCAGCAACAAAATGGGAAAATACCATGTGTTTGGAGTTTTAGTGCCCTCTGAGTGCTGGAATTTATTTGCAGCAAGCAGAAAATAGACAGCAAGCATAAAAATTCAGCAGATTCCCGCTAGTAAAATTATTTATCAAGCTAACAAGGGAGGAACCCTTCTAGTAGCAACAAGCCAGCAAGGAAAAGACGTGCCTTTATATTTTACCTTTGGGTTAGCACACCAGTAAAAATGCCAACTGACAAGCACTTCACATAAACATTTCTTTCTAAATGAGCTGCCTTGTTAGAAAAAAATCTAAGCAAAGGAGCAGTACAGTCAACAGACAGAAAAACCCAGGATGAATACTACATTGCTGCATATTACAGGAAAATATAAATAAAAACATAAAAATAATGTTGATGCATAAATGACTTTAATGAATTAACGCTTCATTTTGCATTTAAATTAACTACTCAGGCTATAAATCTATCTTAGCTACAATCCTTCCAAGAAAGAATACATGTCAGTTGTCTATTATTTACATCTTTCTTACCTCCGGAACTAAACGTATGCATGCACACTCAAAAAAATAAAAAAATTAAAAAAAAAAAAGTGTGAAATATGTGTGTGTGTATATTCATTCATGTGCTGTTGTTAGAGCTGTGCTACCCAAGCCCCACTGCAATATTTATTGTACACTTATTTTACGACCGAAGCCCTGAAGTAGGTTTTACAGTTTAGTTTAACGACACCAAACTTTGATTATAAATTATAAGTGGCTTTATTGCAGCCTGAAGAGGCAAAAAATTTGGAGACACTTGATTGCCTGATCCCAATTAAATTGTAAAGAAATAGTAAAGCGACACACATTGGCTGAATAGCTGAGCTCCAAGGAGCACTGCAAAGTACTCCTGCCGGCTGTGCAGCAGGGATAGACCCTCCTAGGACTTCTTTGCTGGAATGAACATTTGACAATTGTCAGCAAGCTTTAAAATAATACCAAACTAAACAAAAGAAAACAAAACAAAAACAAAATAAAAAAGCACCAAGGGTAGTTCTCAAGCATTATTATTTTCATTGCAGAAAAAAATAGCTCGTGGGAGGGTAGGGGGCAAGATCAGACTCAGCATTTCAGCTGGTTCTGTAACTCAGGAAGTAAAACCTGCCACAATTGTTGACGAAGAGAGAAAAAAGGAAAGTTTTACACTAAACGGAGCAGTCAGAGAGAAGCACAGGTTGGAGCAGCATTTCTGACTGATCTCAGATGGTTTTCTGAACACAGTTGTTAGACAAACCCTGTATTACTCACTCAGGACTCTGAAGGCAGGCAAGAAAGATGGGGAAAGGGAGTGGGAAAAAAACCCAAACTACTGAAAAAAAAATAAAATTCTGTCTAGAGCTTTTGCTCCCCTCAAAGCCTGACTTTCCTCTCGCCTCTGCAGCAGCTCACAGTGCAGGGAGGAAATGCAGTGCCTCCCATTCCCTGCTCCAGCTCCAGCCAGCCCCGGGCATTGCTGGAGCTGAGGGAGAAAGTCCCCAGCTCCAAAATTCCACCTCTGGTCCGGATGCTGAATTCTTTGCACACCCAAGACTTGCAAAAACAATGGGGTTTTTGGATGTGCGGGAAATGCTGAAGTGAGCTGGCATTTGTTAGCTGCTGATAGATTACATTAATATGAATATTTGTCTGTAGGGGACAAACACTTTTGAGAAGTGAGTGCAACATTATGGGCAAAACATCAGCAATAATAACAAAAAAGAGTAGAGAGAAGCATCATTGATGTAAACCATGAAATAAATAATATATGTCAACTTTTATGTTTCTTGTCTTTGATCTGGGTACAGCTGACATTAAGTCCAGGAACTGATACCTTTTTAGCTGAGAAGACACAAGATGTCAAGTTATATTTTTTAGTGCAAGGCCAACACATGAAAACAAAGCTAAAGGAGATGAAGAAGTGAGCATAAAAAAAAACCACAGAGATTATCTCTTGTCATGAGAAAGAAAATGATGGGAGTTTCCATGGAAGCTGAGTTAATATAATGCTGTCTTCACTTTGCCATTCTCTCCTTATTAGAATGTAATTTGGGTCCAAGTAATATGGAAAGAGTTTGTTCCTGAGCACAGCAAGGGAGTGCCATGGGTAGAGCCACTGCAGGATGAGGACTACAAAATGTACTTACGTGCTTATTCCTCACTCCCTGCCTGCCTCTCATTTTAACTCTCTTGTTAAGACGTTTGAAAGTGGAAGCTGTTTGGAAGCGCACATAAAAGCATCCATTAAAAGGCATTACATTACAACTCCATCAGATCCTGCCCAAGTGATACAGAGGCAAGCTGGATCATCACCACAGATCCCAGGGAGGTTACTCCTGCCTTGGCTTTGGTGGCACCAAGTAAATCTGGTCTTTGTTTTACTTTCATGCTTGTTTTTTACTAGCACCAGCCCTCTGGCATGGGACTAAGCCCAGAGTCTCTCTGTCAGCTTCCCCATGCTCCCGAGCATTTACATCAGGTAATGGGAAGAGAATTTGGCCCTAGGTGTCTACATTGGAGCTGAAATTGGGTTAGTAGGTTGTTCCTATCCGCTCTTACAGCTGTTGCTGGCTAAAACCACAGTCAGAAGATTGCAGATAGGCTGTAGAAGTGCCACCTCTGATTTTCTCCTCTTTAAAGCGTGCACCTCTCCCCAGGGAAATTGCCCTTCCTCTGGGAGACTCGGGATGCGCTGCCATGCACCCCTCTCCTTTACAGCCTGGACCCGTTAAGATTTCCAGGCCTTCACATCCCTTTTCCTAAATTAAGCCTGGTTCTGGATCTTGGTGCTTGCTCCGGGCTGTGCTGCCGCAGAGGGGCTGGGGAGCCTGGCTCTGCTGTCAATAACCCAGCACAAAGGCCCTGCACAACGCCGAGCCGAGATTTAATTACCTATCACCGCTAACAAAAGCTCTCTTTATTTTGATTAACTTTGAGGGAACAAGGTTCCCCACCATCAGAGTATGTTTAAGTAATTATGCCATACAGACTAATATGCCTGAAAACACAAAAAGAGGGGGAGTAGGGAGAGGGGAGAGAAGAAAGGGAAGACATGAGCTCAGCCTTACTTCCCAATTTAAACTAGGAATGACCTCAGGGTCAATTTTTCAGAGTATCTCAGATCAATTCAATTCTCACCTCCGCTGCCTACCTGCTAGCAAATGAACTTACTGTGCCTTCCAATAGACAGAAATGACTAAAAGGAAATCGCATTTAGCTGCATCTGAATAACCATGGTTATTAGATGATGCGTGCAGAGGAAAAATTACCATTTCCCTTCTCCTTCTCCTCCTTGTGATTGTCATTCTCACCTCACTGGTGATTAAGATGTAGGATGCTCTCGCAGATTGTTAATTAGGTGTTAATATCTGCAAGGGGCCACAGCAAGCTCCTACACCTGAGGTCATTTCTCAGAAGTCAGGCTGTCTCCGGTGACAATACCTGTAATTCCCATAGCTAGTTTGATTCCCACTCAACAGCTGGAGCTAGTGTTTCTTTCATGTCTGGTTTCATTTCCTATCTGAAATTATATGAGTGCTAATATCTTTATTATCTTTCCCATAGAAGTGCAATGCTGGAGCATGGCACAGCGTGTTGTTCATAGGCTTTCTTTTCTTTTCCTTTTTCTTTTTTTTTTTTTTTCACAGCATTTTCAAAACATTTCAAGCAAAAATCTTTATAGTTAGCAAATTTACAGCTGAGGACTCCATTATGGTTCAGGAGAGGTAGAAGGTAGGAGGGAAACAATAATAATTTGGGGATGGAAGAAAAGAAAAGCTGCACAACTGCTGAATGATAATGGCTTGAACCTTGGGAAAAAAAAGGTAATGGCAGGAAGGGGAGGAATTACAAGGACAGTGTGACCTCTGCATGCCTTGCAGGTGCACAGGAGCTATTCTGTATACAGAGGTATTAAAGATAGATTGTCTTTAAGAGAGAGATGGGGCACATAACTGATTTTGCCTATATTTTGGCATGTTCAGAATCAGGGTAAAGTTATGTGTAATTCAAAAAATGACCAGCCCCCAAAGCACTTTGTAATTGATCTTTGTAATCCTGGCCCAGTGCACTCAGGAGACTAAATTCCCATCCCAGTAGAAATGGTGTGTGGGACCTGGGCAGCACCAGTGATTTCCCATCCCAGAGTATAAAGTAAGGTAAATGACAAGTACTTCAATAAACCAGTTTTCATTAAAAGGCTTCAAGAAACATTACAGCTATTTTTTAACTCCCATGAAAACCTATAAGGTAAGAATTAATTATCTAGGTTTGTAACTATGTAAACTGAGATATAAAGAGATCAACGGTAACAGACCTTTAGAAGAAACCTCAGATAACAAGTTTAAAGTGCTTCAGTATTTTGCTGAATCTAGAATCAAATAAGTGGGTCAAAGTCTCACAAGTGAGTCAGACTGTGACTCCCAACTCCCGTTTTCTTCACTCTCTAAACATTGTGACTATATGTGGAGCCTGAGAAATAATTTTATATGTGGGATGTTAAATCAGTACTTTTCCTGGCTCATCAATCTCCTGTATTTTGGTACAGTGCGAATCATTTGGTAAGTAGCACAAATTAGAAAACCCAGGAGAGATGTTAAAAATATTACTTTTTTTTTTTTTTTAGCACTTAAATCTTTTATTAGATCTAAACAACAGCAAGAACTACATCACCAGAAAATACTTTAGATCTTACTCTAAACACAGGGAAAAGTATTAAATTGACTTTCCTGGGAATTTTAGGGGAGTAAAAGCTGTTACATATGGCATATACTTTCTCTTCACTCATAAAGATTCGAAACATTTTCATACTTCAATTTCATAGGAATGAGCTAAAAAGGCATTTGAGTAAAATCCTGCTTTTTTTAAACACTTGAGAACTTATTTTTTACCTACGTAAAATGATCTGTAAATTGTACTAAATATGTTTGGGGAGAGGAAAGGGAGGGGGAGAGGTTACTCTGAATTTTTTAATCAAGAATAACATATTGCATCCCATTTGATAAAAAGAGATTCTCATTTAGGCTTAATACAGCACATCTGCTTGAAAAATACATACAAGGCTCCCATTGACTGCTGTGGGAAGTTTGCCAATAATATTTCATGGAAGTTATCTTGATATCAGCCTCGGAAAATAGAGACATTTTACAGGGAGTGTTAATTCAACAACGTAAAGTTAAAAATAACTTGCTCATGCACAAAGAAATTTGATTGTTTTACAGTTCTTAGCTTTAGTTTTCAATTTTATCAGATGTACAGTCTAGGAATAAAAACAAGATCTCATTTGCAGTGAAGCTGGGTAGTTTGATATCACAGGCCTTGGCCATGAAAAGAGAAATGATGTCACGAACAGACAGACTCAACTGCACATCAAAAATACACCTGAATAGTGTAAGAAAGAAAAAGGTCTTGCACAAAACACAAATCTCTTAAAAATGAATGTGCAAATGCAGGAATAGCAGTGAAAAGTAAGCAAATGTGTATTTTCAGAGTGCCATGATTTCCCCTGTGTGAAGGGTCTTAGAGGCAAACTGGAAAAGGAACAGAAAATACGTTTCTGTTCTTTACTACTCTTTATTCTCTCCTTAGTTTAGATCTCATCCATATGGGGAAATTAGGAAATAAACTATACTGCAGTGCTATTCATTGCCTGGGTGGACACTCCTACTCTAGAATAAGAGTGGATTTTCCTGGTTAATTTATTCTATTTTGAAAGCAGCTTAGCTGTACTGGGAAAGCGGGAAATCCATCCTTACTCCCAAATAAGAACATGCATCCTGGGAATTCACAGCTCAGCTACCTCTGTATGAGTTCAAATTTTGCTTTTTATTAGTAAAACCTCCCTTGTAGATATTCCATTGTGGTAGAAGTGTGTGCTCCAGGAATTCAAGGGAGATTTTACCAAAGGTTTCAGTGGGGGTCAAAGCCCACCCAGGATGTCTTCTCTCACCTGGGATGTAGGTAGGATGCAGTTTAGATCCCAGGGTCCATCATTGCCTCATCCTGCCCTTGGAGCGCTAAAAAACTCCTTCAGAGCCTCTTTGAAAACTGAGACATTGTTACACACAGTGATGAAAATCAACAGATTTTTTTTTCCTTGCCCTTTTAAGAAAAAAAACTGGCTACATTTTTTATGTCAGAAGCAAATTCGGCTTTCCAACATCATCTTGCTGATCAGGAAATAGAGTGATATTTTATTCCTGTCGGTTCCATGACATTGGAGAATGGAAAAGCTCTTCTGCACCAAATAAAATACACTGAAGCACAGTGAAATACACCTGGGGTTATGTATGTGTTGTAAGGGACCTTAGTTGATGCTGCTGGGAGCTAGAATAAAACAAAACACAGCCCTTGGAAAATAACAGTTGCTTTGTAAAACAACACAATGGACCCTTCGTGGTATTTTATGGGGTAGCAACTAATTTTGTTGCTGGTATAACAGTGTATATCATAAACACAAAATTCATCCTGCAGTGCTTACTCTGAAAGCTCTCTGAAGTGAGAGGACATGGAGTGACATCAGCACTGGCCTCCACCACCTCTGCTGCTGCCTGACCTGCCAGGGACAACATGGTGAGAACCTCTTAACCAGCAACCACCAAATATTCCAGCCACAGTCATTAAATAAATGGCCTTGAAATCCTAAAAGTTTGCCAGAAATAACATAATTCCTTCAAAGGTGCCAAGTTAGTAAGTCAGACCATGGAGACTACTGTCCACTACTATAAATGTACAGTCTTTAATTCCCCCAACCAAGCCACCTCCATGAATATCAAGTGAGCTCTCCTCCAGACAGTGTGGAGGATCGGAGTTTTCATATCTAAGCTTATTATTCCTAATATCACAGAGACACTTCCCTGAATTGTCCTTCTCCTGCCCAAATTCCCCATCTGACCAGATGTCTTTCTCTCTCTTGCTTTCACCTGTCAATCATGTTCACAGCTGAAATTTGATTTCTCTCCCAACAGTAACCTTAGATGAAATATTACCATAGGGGTCAGAACTGCCTGAACCTTGCCGTAAAAGTTTGTTAACTCTTCCAAGACCCAAGAGGTATTTGCTTAAAACTAACAGAATATTGCTGCTGGTTGTTTTGTTGTTTTTTTCTCTCTATATACGTGAAAATGTAACCACAAAATACTGAAGGAAGACACAAGGTATTGTCCCAGAGAGCAGCAAGCTAAGCAAGTATTGAGATCACAAGTGTCGATAACGGAAAAAGATTTCCTTTCCTATTATATCAATAAAAAGAATAAATATCACTAATTTATATAAATCTAATAATCATATATATGAATTACAGGAAGCATGGCAGATTTCCTCATGGGATTATTGAAATTAGAAATGTTTCCCTAGGAGCAAGTTGATGAAACATGTGCTGCACCTTGCAATTGAAATACATACTTCATGTATTTACTTCAGCTGATAGCAACTTTATTCTTACAAAAAAGCATAGTGCACTCAAAGTTTTCACAAAAACCCAAGTGGTCTGGTTTCCCTCTCGTTTACAGTGGTGAAAAACAGAAATAAAACGCAATGCAGGCAAAACCCTATCCAGGGTGTTCCTCAGGGAAGAGGAGCATAAGGCTTAAAATAAAGGTCCTGCAGTGCTCCTTGAGAAACTTATTTCTGCAGCCATCATATTTCTACATATACCATCAAAAACTCCTCTCAGTCCCATTTACTGTACAGTCTAGAGCACCAATTACATCCTCCCCATCCTCACTTAAATTTTAAATAATAAATCCATTACTTAAATTTACTTTCAAAATTAACAAATGGATCTATTATTTCAAATTGGTTTTTACATTTCTTTTAAAAGATAAAAAATAAATCTATTATTTAAACAAGCTTAATTCCATGAGCTAATAAAATTCAGCTGTTTCTAACAGCACTTAACCGTTGATCAAAGCGTGGCAGTCTGTATGGCAGCCTGTGCTCTTAACTAAAACAGGAGGTTTCATAAAAAAATTCACACAGGAATCTGTCATTGCAACCTTGGCGCTCATTTAACCCACTTAGTATTTTTATAGTCAAGGTCAATAAAAGTCAGATTCCATGGAAAAAAAAAATAAAGTGCCTGTTTGAGCCTAACAGGGGAAGGGCTTGAAAGTTTTAATTCCCACATTTTCATTAGCAGCATATTTTTTAGTCAATGTTGACAGATTGAATGAACATGAATTTCCAGAGGAAAGCAGTGCTGTGAATTAAACTCTATTGTAATTTGTAAGTACTGAAGTCTTCTAACACAGACTCATTATTTTCATCAAGATCTGAGGGAGATCTTCAGAAGACCCATCCTTAATCCCTGTAGCTGATGTCTGAACGCTAGCATTTGAAGAAAAAGAAAGAAAACATTTGCAAAGGATTATATATGAGGTGTGGGACACGGGAGAGCTGCCTGGCTGACAAAAGTACAAAGCCCCATCATTGCAAGTGGTTCTTGTAGGCACCTGAAATCAGCCTCACCCAAAAGCCCAGAAAACTGCACCACAGCCTGACATCGGCTCCCCAGCGCTGAGCAAAAAGCACCATCTTAGCAGCAGAAAACAAAGCAGTGAAATTACCACCCCTGCTGAAATATGGCAAATTGCTAATGAAAAGGAAAACATACCTTTTATTTTTGACCTCAGGTAACAGGGATTTTCACATCACCGTTGTAGATGATTCTCTCGGGTACCTAATTTAGTAAATATATTAAAATAAACTATTATTAAAAGGAATATTTAACGTCGTAAAGCCTGTCTCTTGTGCCACTATGGTACAGAATAGGACCTTTTATATGCAAATCCTAAATTAAATTTAGAAAGTCTCTTGTACTGTTTATTAACTCTGACTGAGTGAAGAAGAAATGAACACAGTTTAAAGTGAAACATTTCTAGCTCATGCATCTAGCATTTACTTCACATTAATAACAGGAGATTCTTACTGGCAAATTACCTTAAAAACACATATTTTTTGCCTCACCAGTGAATATCAGTTTCTAAGATCTGAAAGTGTGTAGCTTTCTGTATTTCTTTCTTAATGATTGTTATTAGCTGCACTAATGTAATTGGCAAAATAATAATCAATTTTTGTATACACTCCATTATTTTCAAGACAGTAGTTTAATAACAAAAGCAGAGCTGTCATTTCCCCCTGCAGTTACTCACACTGTACAAATTCATCCTGTCAACACATATTTAAAATCTAATTTAAAAAAAAAAAATCAACATAGAATGAATCTTTGTACAATAAGTGAGATAAGTCAGTGAGTCAATCCACATTTCTTAAATATGGATATTTGTTGTGTCCCTTACTGTGTCCCAGCTTTCCCTCCCTGAGTGTGCATGCAGAGGCATACACGTATATTTCCTATGAAGCGCCTGCAGGAATGCTTGAGCTCCTTGCATTTATTGTAACCGTGCAGCATAATCAGGGCAAGAATAAACCACAAGCCTGATCGACTTGAACAAAAAATAAAAAAGCAAGACAAACTATAGGCACTTTTCCAGCATTTTGATTCCAGATTAGCTCTGCAGCTCTGAAAACAAAAGTGGGCGGCACGTTTAGAGGCAGCTGAATGATCCCTGTCCCACATCCCACCCAAGGGTCCCCACTCGCAAGAACCCCCTCTTTGAAAGGACCCCACATGCCACTGAAAGAGATGTTGCCTTTTTGTTTTGTTTTGTTTTCTTTCAGGTTTAGAGTTTGTTTCTTTTGTGGTTTTTTGTTGTTTTTTTTTTTTTTTTTTTTTGAGAAAGGGGACGGTGCTTCCATAAATGTAATACTTGGCATCTGGCCCGGGATCTCTAAAAGCAAATGACTCCAGTGGACCTTTGGTGTCATTTTCCTCAGGACGACCTCTCCTTTCATGCCAGTCGGGTAATTCATCCTGTTATTAATGCAGGGGGCTGAGAGGAACAGGTACTCAAGGCTCACACCTGAGGAGCATCTAGAAACTGATGTGGTCAGCCTGCTTTTAGTCCTTGCTGTGGCCATCCCTGTCCTAAACCCACACCCATTCCCAGCACAGCAGACCTGGAACAGGAGGCACCAACCCTCTTCCACCGACAAGGTGCATTGCTTCACTCAGCAGCTTTATTTAACTATCAGTTTATTAATAAGGAAAGAGTCAAAGACAGTAAGAGAGTGTGAAGGCAACCAGAGACACTAAGCAGATTTATTAATTTAAGAAGCCTGATCACTTTCCTTCATTTTATCTGACAGAGTTGGTGTAAGACAGTTATACTTCAATAAGTTCTCTACACTATACTGTGCTATTTTAAAAGGATTTCACAATAAAGGAAGCTGAAAGACTGTGCACAGTCTGGAGACCATATCTGGTGTGACATGAATATAGTATTTTAACCAGATTTAATCTTACAGTATTCCCTCCTCTACAATGACTTTGCAGGAGGAAACCCTACGGAAAGGAAAATCTGTTCATCCCACACCACAGAACACTGAATTGCATTGCAAACTCCAGGAGCTCTTCCTACATATTAAAATGCTTTCATCAGGGAGTTTGGAAGCAGTTAAGTTGGGGGGAAGGGGTGGAAAAGGAAAAAAAATACTAGGTCTTGTTCGGTTCAATTTTGGGCTCATTTAATTGTCACAGCTCTCAATGCTTGAGGGAGAAGGGGCTGTTTGCAGTGGAGACACCCCAGCTTTAGAATACAATACCAACACCCCGATTCCATCCCCTTCAGCAGTGACATCCCACTGCCAAGGCCTTGGCAAGAAGTTTTGTTTCAAAACTGGAGAAGCAGGGCTCAGGCTGCAGGAAAGGGAATCTGCCTGCTTTCTTACAGAAGAGGGCTTTAGGCTTAATCATATACACATTCCGAGGAACATCCACACACACTTGTGAAACTCAGCCTCGGCAAACGCCTTTCCCTGTACTTCAGATTCTTTAAAAGCCATGAAATATAAATCCTGCCTGCTCCCATTCTTGCTCCCTGCAGAGAACTTGAGGGCTGATCCAAAAAGTCATTTTAAAAGCTCCTTTTGATTGCTGTTGGGTTTAAATTTGTCTCTGTGTGTGCACAGGTATGAAGGAAAAAGAAAGGAAGGGGGAAAATTCAAGAACTAGAAAAGAAAAAAAAAAAAGGAAGAAATAGAAAAAGAAAAGGAAAAATAACAGAGAAAAAGAAAAATAATGAGGGAGGAAAAGGAAAAAGGAAAGAAAAAGGGAAAGAGAAGGGTAAAGAAAAAAGAGAAAAAAGAAAAATGGAAAGGAAAGGAAAGGAAAGGAAAGGAAAGGAAAGGAAAGGAAAGGAAAGGAAAGGAAAGGAAAGGAAAGGAAAGGAAAGGAAAGGAAAGGAAAGGAAAGGAAAGGAAAGGAAAAGGAAAGGAAAGGAAAGGAAAGGAAAGGAAAGGAAAGGAAAGGAAAGGAAAGGAAAGGAAAGGAAAGGAAAGGAAAGGAAAGGAAAGGAAAGGAAAGGAAAGGAAAGGAAAAGGAAAGGAAAGGAAAGGTAAAGAAAAAAGAAAAGAAAAGAAAAGAAAAGAAAAGAAAAGAAAAGAAAAGAAAAGAAAAGAAAAGAAAAGAAAAGAAAAGAAAAGAAAAGAAAAGAAAAGAAAAGAAAAGAAAAGAAAAGAAAAGAAAAGAAAAGAAAAGAAAAGAAAAGAAAAGAAAAGAAAAGAAAAGAAAAAGAGAAAATTTGGAAGCCCTGTGCCCAAAGCCCAGGGAAGTGCTCTGTGGACATACCTAGGGCCGGGCGGGCAGCGGGAGCCGGCGGGTGACAACCGGAGCTCCGCTCTGGATGCGCGGCCCGACGGATCCATAGTTCCGCCCAGACTCCCCTTTTGTTACAGGGATGGGATTTAGAGAGAAACAAACAAGAAAGAAACAAACAGCGGATGCGGTCCTCACCTTCCATCCCCTCCCGGGCGGCGGGGCCTGTCCCCGCACCCGGCTGAGGTGGGAGCCGCGGCTGGGCGGCCTCGGCAGCCTCGGGGCCGGGCCGGCGGCTGTGCCCCGGGGCAGGGGCTGGGCCGGGGGCTGCGACTACACCGGGGACAGGGGCTGGGCCGGGGGACAGAGTCGTGGCTGAGACAGGGCTGTGTCCGGGCCGGGGCCTGTGCCAGGGACAAAGGGCCGTGCCCGAAGGCAGAGTTGTGCCCAGGGCTGTGCCCGGGGGCAGGGGCAGTGCCCGGGGTCTGGGGCGGTGCCGGGGCAGGGCTGTGCCCGGGGGCAGAGCTGTGCCTGGCCCGGGGGCTGTGTCCGGCTGTGCCCCTGGACGCGGCGGCCTGGCCGGGCCGGGCTCAGGGCAGCCTCCGAGGGGGCCCGGCCGTCCCCCAAGCGACCCCGCCGGCCGCGGCCCCGGTGCCGTGAGGGACGATGAAGGGCTGCATCCCTGCACAGACAGCCCCGGGCCGGGGCATTGGGAGCTGCTGGAAGCAGGGATGTGAAAACCCGTGCCAGAAACCTCCCCAGCGCTGCTGCTCCCCTGGCCGAGGCAGGTGCCGGGCTGGAGATGAAGGTGTGTGGCACTGACTCCGCTGTCCCCACACCCTGCAGCCTTCCTGGGACACACAGATTTAACGCGGACCCCAAGGAGTGAGGCTCGGGGAGACGCCAGAGCCTTCGCTGGAACAGGACGCTGAGGCTCAACGCCTCCATCCACAGCCATCGGCATCTCTGCTGTATCAGGACAAGCTGGGGCAACATTGCTCAGGACTGTGGGTCTTTATGAATTAACAATTGAGAGCAGCACCCAGGGACACTCCATCCTCTACCCCCGCTGGAAACTTGAGGACACTGCTTGATTTGTTATTTACTGGGGATTTTTTTTCTGCATGAAGGAGAAACACCACTTCTAGCAAACTTCTGCTCTCACTTTGATTCTTTCCACATAAGATGTTGTATTGAGATGTATTACAAAACAATGACATTTATTAATTTTAAAAAAAGAGAAAATCATGTCACAAAGTCCACAGGGCTTCAAAACAAGCAAGGAGAGAGGCCGGGCAAGTTCTGTCCTTGTCACTCACTGCACCATGATTACAGGCCTGCACACTTCACTGTGCGTTGGAAGTGACACAGTTTTAAAAGCCAGAATTTGGAGGGAAAAAGGCGGGTGCAGCAATAGTGAAAGAAAATGATCATTTCAGAGAGTGCCGAAATACAGGCAGCGTGCATCGAGGGCACCGAGATGTTGTCACACTGTGCCGGGTCAACCCGATACAGTGATAGATAGCTCGGGATGGAGCTGCCTGTCTGCCAGCTACAGCCTCGCAGATCCCTGGCCTTTTGCTTTTCACTTGAAAAGTTAAGTCACATCCTGGACTATTTTTGCATTGTGTTGGCTTAGAGCTCACAAATCTGAATGCACTCAGCCCTCACAGTGACAAATGTTATTCCCGGTCCTCCCCCGCAATTTCAGGCAGTCAAGAATTAGATGCGGCAAGAGTGTACAGTATTTTAATCTATTGATTTGTACCTGCTGTGCCCAAAAATACTCATTAGAGGAGCCTTAAAATTATGAAGTAGTTCAATGCTATGCTCCCTCCCGAAAAGGCGAGTTCTTTCTTGGCTGTTCACCTCTGCTACATTCTGGGGTGTGCTACATCATGTTATTCATAGCGAGACCTGCACTTAAAACAGAGATCTGAAGCACTTGGTTACAGACAGTGTGTGTGTGTGTGTGTGTGTGTGTGTACAAGCAGGATTGGTTTTTGTCTGAGCTGAGCAAACAAAATCTATCCCACTCTCCATAACTACCCCCGGAATGGCCAAGCCTCATGGCAGCCGCTCACAAAACACAATGATTCAGAAAGAGGGAGAGGAAAAAGTGTATTTAAAAAAATCTTAATTCCTAACATTGAAGTATGTAGGATTTTTTTTTTTTCCCTGCATGATATTTTAAATTCAGCCATCTGAACAGGTGTCAGAAACAGTGGGTCCATTTAGCTCCTCTGATGATCGGAGTAATAAATATAGAGGATTTCCTTTCAACACAGCACATGCTGAAATGACACCAATGTAGTTCTGGCATCTAAGCAGATAATTCTGAAATATGCATCATTTCCTCCCTAAATCCAGGAAGCAACTACACTCTCTATCTGATATTAGTATATTATGTCAAATAGAAATTGGTATTAAAATTATGAATGATTCTAGATCAAGAACTTCCTACACACTACACAGAGGGAGGGAGAGGAAACAGCTGCACAAAAGCTTTCGGAAGGGAAAAGAAAAAAAGAGCTGGGAAAGTTCATTTTTAAAAGAAAAAATTTGCTGCCATGTTTCGCGTGGGGGGAGTTTTCAAGTGACATTTTGATTCAGTGCTGGCGTTTTTGTTTCAAAAGGGTGAAAAAGACTTTCTAATAAATAGAAGCTGTCCCCGCTCAGTTTGCAAACGGGCACTTCTTGCTGCATGCCTAGGGAGAAATAGTTCAGGAAATAAATACGCACTGGTGTGACTGGGATATTTCCCTCCCTTCTCCTGTCTTTTTTTTTAGGATTCAGTCCAGGATGACATTTTTTCAAGCAGGGAAAATGCTGTAGCAAAACCAAAAAAATACTCTCGGCCTCTGCTCAGCAGCAGCCTGGAGGCTGGGCAGGAGAGGGTTGTGTTTCATTTTAGGAGGTAGAAATAAAAACCACTGAGGGACGAGGTGGGCTGGGGAGGGAGGAGGGGGCTGAGCCTCAGTGCACACCATTTCCCAGTCAGCAAAGGACCGCTGTCCATGCACATATCTCCCAGCACTGGTCACATGAAAGTTCTTTGTAATGTAGTTAATAAATGGGAATGCACTATAGGACTATGGGAAAAATAGGATGTTATTATGATGGGCAGATCAAGACCACGCACACCTTTTGACACCCAATTGCCTGGCCTGGGCAGCATTCCACCTGCTTTTTACCTGTGGGAGAACAGTGGGATCCTGCTCCCCTTTGAAATCCCCAGAGACTGTACCTCTGAGTTCAATGGGAGCAGGATTGAGGCCAGAGTCAAGCAAGGGGTGATTAATGAATGTAGGTTATTCAGAGCAGAGCGGTTCCAATTAGTCCTCAGCAAGCAGTCCTGCGGCAAAGGTGGGCGCTCCCCTGCAATGACTCATACAGAGAACCCCAATACTCACTTTGCTTTTGTGAATATTAAAATGTGTACCTAATTTTTCCCCTTCAGTTGGCCAGTTAGCGTATTTCAGGCTGAAATTCAAGTGCAGCCTAAGGAAGGCTGCGTTTTTGTTTTTTTTTTCCTTAATTTGCAAAGCAAGATTGTCATCACAATGCCAAACTGGAAGAAAGCTTTTTTTCCCCTCTCAGGTTGGGGGTATGATGGGAATTTTCCCTTTGTCACCCTATTCTAGGAAGTCTTTTTCTTGGAAGGTTTTCTCTTATCTCTCAAATCATTCAAATAGGATGGCTGTTTTTTTTCCTCCACGAAAGAAGATACTTCAGGGAGACAGCAGTGCTCTCGCTCTTCACTACTCAGTCAGTTCACAGTACTTTTAAAATCCTGTTAAAATTCTATTGTCTGCTCCTAACTTTGCCTGCAAGGAAGCCTGAAGTGGCAGCCAGGTGTGAGGATGAGGCTGGACCAGAAGTGGTCCTGCTCCGGGCAGCTTGGGGTTCTGTGCTCCCTTGGGGACTGCAGCACCACTTCAGCGGGGGCTCTGCTGATGACAGGTCCTGTCCCTTCCCTTCCTTGCTCTCAGCAAGGGCAGCAGCAAAGCTTCTAAGCGAGCCCCTGCAAAAACACCTGGATATTGGTAGAGGCTCAGTCAGGGAAGGGAGGGTGGGAGACAAAATAACGAGCAGCGTTGTCTTTATGAGAGGAGATAATTCCCAGCTTGGCCAATAGCAACCAGTTTACCTACAGATTACACATTAACCAGAAAATGGAACTCAAATTAACTAGAATCTGGAGCTTGAACCATTACTCAAACCCTGGTGCAACAGCAGGTCAGATGCCAAAGGGCAGGTTGGTGCCCCGGCACTGGGGAGCGGTGAGACAGCATCGGCTCAGAGACCAAGCCACTGCTGTCACCAACAGAGGCTTGTGTCCATCCCCGCCAAAGGGACCTCAGCAAGAGCAGAGTGACCTCCAGCACCAGCCACTGCCCACTGACACAGGCTATTGTGGGTGTAGGTGCTGCAGGGGGGATCAGAGCCACACCTTGACCTTGCAGCTCAACCTTTACCAGGGGCTGGACCAGCCAGGCACAGGGATGGCAACAGGTCCCGTCCCTTGAGTGCCACCAGCACCTGGGAGGGATGACCTTACTGCTGGGAAGAAGTTGCACCAGCAGCCGGGGGGAAAAACACAAAGGAGGATAAAAAAGTGTTTGGTTTATGAGCCTGGGACTGGAGATAAACCCCCCATCCTGGAGAGGCTGGAGCATCCTTCGGAGAGGCCTCTGCCTCTCACAGAAAGTGGGCAGATAATCCCATTCAGAGAGCAGGACAGCACTCTGCCGACGGACACTGGAGGCTCTCAGGGAAAGGTGGCTTTAAACAAACTGGGCTGAGCTTTGAGGAGCCTTTCAAAGTTTAAATGCCCTTTGACATGGGGAACTGCAGTGAAGAGGGGCTCAGAGACCTGAATGTTTCTAGCACATTAACCTTTGGGGTTGATTGTTTAGAACAAATAACTCTCAAAAGTTGAAGGAAGTCCTTTGGATTTTTTTTTTCTCCACTCCTCAGTTCTCTCTGGACTTTCTAAGGCCTGTAGCAAAAAAAAAAAAACAACAAAACAAAACCAAAAAAACCCAAAACAAGACAAAAAAATTCCACAGGATAAACAAAAGGAAAAAGAGGGGTAAAAAAGCAAAGAAAAGAAAAAAAGGAGGCAGTATGGACCAAAATATTTTCCAGTCTAGGGTTAAGTGGCTCTGTGACAAGCCAAGTCTGATGCAGTGTCATCTCTTACTAGAGACAGGCATGCTTAGCTGGGATCAGATAATAAGAGGATGTGAAGTCTTCTCTTTCACTTCACTCCATCATATAACAATCAAAATACAGGGCCATATCGTGTCATCAGGTTTTTAAGCAGACCTCCCCTTTGAGATCTCCTAGAACTTGCTGGGATGATCTGAGTCACTGAAACTGCCCTCTCTCACTGCACAACTGAGAAGTCAGAAGCAGCACCTGAAAGCTCACGTTTTTTTTTCATCTACCTGAAAGAGAACTTGAGTCCTAGCGGGTGACAATTTTCCGTTTTACACGAAGCTATCCCTTCCCTTCTCGCCTCCTGAACATTATTGAGTCCAGCTGGTGGGTCAGCATCGCCCCTTCGGCAGGCAGCACGCTGAAGCACTGCGCTCGCAGTTATGGAACTTGGAACTACAGACTAAGAAACTGAGTACGGAATCAAAAAAATGCAGTTTATTATTGTAGATTATTCTCTCTTTCGATATAACCATAGAGTTGAAAATGAAAGAAAAGCACATAGGAACATCACACGTGGTTAGTTAGTAACTCAAGATATAAAACAATTTTGCACAGCAAAATATGTAAAAGAAAAAGTAACTGACAAGATTTTTTTATATTTATTGTGGTAAGATTTACTTTCCATTTTTTTTTTAAAAGACAGGATATCAGTCCCTGAAAATAAAATTTACTGATTATTGCCTTTAAAACTGTGGAATTTTTGAAGTTACAGAAAATCCAGTTCTGCACCACAATACAACTGTAAAAAAATCTGCATCATTTTAAAACTGTGCAGTAATGCCATCTTTATAACTGCATAAATTGTATTAGCGTTCTAAACAGGTTCGTAATTTTTTTGTTGTTTTTGTATTATATGCTTGCAGGTTATATCTTAGTGCAATTCAGTCCCAAATACTTCAATTTTGAAAAAAAAAAAAAAAACAAAAAAACAACCCATACATTTTTAATGTAAAATACCCCTATAGATATAAACAGGGGTGCCTCCCCCTTTTAATACTTTGGTTTTCAAATACAGTCAGTGGTATAGCAAGGACTACATATACCCAACTTATATTTAAGTTGCAAGCACATGCTGCATAAACTACTTTTTAAAACAGTCCCATTGCAAATTCTACCCCCCTTTACATCACGACAGTAAACAATTTAGTGCATCAATCTTTAAAAAAAAAATCTACATCTAAACAGACCTAACTCTTTCGAATTTATCTATAACATTCCTTTATCTGTAGCATACATTTTAACTGGGCTAACAGATGACAGAAACTAGAATTAAATTATATACTAGGAACCCAGAGCATTCCACATTTGACAATGACCAAACGCAAAAGGAAAAAAAAAAATGGGGCAGATCACTTAAAATTAATTTTAGACTGTTTTAGGCAACAGCATGGTTTCAATGTCCCCCCCAAGTGGGATGTGAATTTTGTTTTTGAACATCTTTCCAAAGTTCTTTCTGTGTTTTTGTTTTTTTGATTTTTTTTTTAATTTTTTTTTTGCCACATTAGGTTACCAAAATCCGTTCTGGCAGGTTTTTTGAGAGGGAATGCTTCAGTGCATTTAAAAGGAAGTCTGAAGTTTTGAGTAACTCAAAGCAGTTTTAGAGCAGATGCAAACTTTAATGGGAGGAAGAGGAGGAGGAAGATCAAAGGTTGCACTTTTTTGCTTTCAACCCAAAAAAGTGATGAGGCAATAAAACAAAAGGATGAATGCCATGCCATAATAGTCTCCAAAAGTCCATTTCCAAGCAAAAGAAAAAAAAAATAATTATACCATACATGACCAGCATGCAGGGTTTTTTATTAATATAATGTCTCTTTTTCATAGTCTTTTGAAACAGTTATAGTTCATTGTTGCTAAGACAAAATAGCAAGCGTAATGCATGAGATGAGTATGGGATTCTAATGGCAGACTAAATTCTCACGTTTGGCAGATTAAGGCCAAAACTCACATGAACACACCGAAGGTTGATGCAGGCTTGATTTTGGCAGGTTGATCTAGGCATATTTCTAGTTTTGCACAACAACGCTAAAAACTGATGGAACTCAGCAAGCTGGAGTCTAAAATTTTCACATTGGTTTTTTTTTTTGTATTTTTTTTTTTTTAGTTTAGTTTTTAATTTTTTTATTTTATTTTTCTTTTTCAAAGCTCAAATCTCATATGAAGAACTCAGGATGGCAAAAAAAAATCTGACTTTTTGGACACAGCAAGCTCAAAAGAAAAAAAAAACCTCATGAACTTAAAAATATATATATAATGTGGATGGCAGGTTTCAAAGAAGAGCAAGCTTCATATGAAGAACTGAGTTGGTGGCGAGTTGGATCTTTCAAATTAAAAAAAAAACAACACAACAGCAAGCCCCCACAAAAATAAAAATAATAATAATAATAATAAACAGAAAAGAAACTCATGTAGAACTTTAGGTTGGCCAACACGGAGCCAGCCCACCTTAAAAAGAAAAAAAAAAACCAAAAACCAACCCAAAAAACAACTTTGTTTTAAAATTGTTTTGAGTTTTTTTTTTTTTTTTTTCTAAAAAAAGGTAATAGAAGGTGGCAAGCGGGGTTGTGGCTCTAGCAAAGCCCCCAACAACAACTCACACGGAGAACTTTTAGTTAAGGTGGCAAGGCTGTGGGAACTCACATGAAAAACTCTGGAGAGGAAGGGTTGTCGCTGCTGGATCCGTTTTCTCTGAAGCCATTGCTGACCAGCTTCTCGTACTTTTCCTTGTAGGCGTCCCTCTCCCGGACCAGCCTGGAGATCTCCTGCTTTAGGTGCTCCACTTGCTGCAGCAGCTGGTTCTTCTCCGACTCCAGGACGTGCCGCTGCTGGACCCTCTTGAAGCGGCAGGACTGGGCATAGCCCCTGTTTTTGAGGGTCCTCCTCTTCTGCTTCAGCCGGATCACCTCTTCCTTGCTGACGCCCCGCAGCTGCCGGTTCAGCTCCCGCACGGACATGGTCACCAGCTGCTCGTCGGAGAAGCGGTCGTCGAAGTGGAGGCCACCTCCGCCGCCGCCGCCGCCGCCGTGGTGCGGGTGGTGCAGCCCCCCGGCGCCGCCGCCGCCGCCGCCGCCGCCGCCGGAGCCGGAGCCGGCGGCCGAGGAGGCGGAGGAGGGGGGCGCGCTGCCCCGCGCCGCGGCGTGGGGGGGCCCGCCGCCGCCGCCGCCGCCGCCGCCGCCGCCGTGGTGCGGGTGGTGGTGGTGGTGGTGGTAGTGGGGCGCGCCGCCCTGCGCCGCCGCCGCGGCGATCACCGCCGACACCACGGCGGCCGCCGAGCCCATCTCCTCGGCCGGCACGGAGCCGCCGGCGGCCGCGGCCAGCTGCTGCCCTCTAGCATAGCCATCGAAGGCGCCGGGCAGCGGGTGGTGGCTGCTGTTGATCAGCGCCTCCACCGCGTCCTCGGGGCTGAAGCCCAGCGCCTCCGGGTTGAGCTGCTGCGGGTACCCCGTCATCCAGTAGTAGTCTTCCAGGTGGGTCTTCTGGTCGGAGCCGGAGCCGGGGCTGGGCGCCGAGAAGCTGGGGGACGGGGGCACGGAGCTGCAGGGCGTGCTCATCGGGGTGGAGGAGAGCGATCCCCCGGCGATCAGGCGGCCGCACTGGCTGATAATGCGATCGGTCTCCACCGGCTCCTTTTTCACTTCAAACTTCATCAGATCGAAGTCATTAACATATTCCATGGCCAGGGGACTGGTGGGCAGGTCGGAGCTGCTCATCGCCAGCTCTGATGCCATCCTTTTGCTGCCGAGAGTCCTCCAGAAAGGGTGCGCTCCGGGAGCGAGGGGGCTGCTCTGAGTCGCCACCGGGTGAGCCAGCTTGATTTTTGGCGAGCTCCGCTCCGCTCTCCTGCTCTGCCTCCGCTCCGGTCCGCCCCGGCGGCTCCTCTCCCGCTCCGCGTTATCCCTCGCAGAGGCTCCGCTGATGCATCAGAGCGCGGGGCTCTCGCTATTCGCCTTTTGCATAGAGGGTTTTTTTTTTTTCCTCCTCTCTCCCTCCCTTCTCTCTCTCTCCTCTCGCTCTCTTTCGCAGCTCGCGAACCGCAGCTGGAAGTGTTAGCTGGTGTTGTTGCGAGTAAATTTGTTGTTGTTGTTGTTTTGTTTTGTTATTTTTAACACTTCATGGTGCCTTTCCTCTGGGCTCTCTTGTGCGAAGTGCAGAGCGAGGAGAGAGGTTCATCGGGGGAGGGAGGAGGGAAAGAGAGCGAAGGCAAAAAAAATAAAAAATAAAAAAATCAAAGTCTGTATCGCAACCAAAATAATAATAATAATAATAATGAGAGTTTAAAAAAAAAAAAAAAGAGAGAGAGAGAGGAAAAAAAACAACTCGGCCTCAAAGCTACAGCAAGAAGATGAAAAATATTTAAAGGTTTGATCCGGCAGGAGAGTTTAAAGCATTGCGGAGTTTTATAGCGCCCGTGACGTCAGGCGGGACACGGGCTCGGGGCCGGGCCAATGGGCGCTCGCCGCTCGGCCTCATTAGCATAAGAGTCTAGCGACAGGGAAACTTTGCGGGCTGTCAGTCAGGGCTCAGCTGACTGTCAGCGCCCGCTTAACCCTCTCCTGGCCGCCGGCACCGCGCCCGGGCTCGCCTCGCCTCGCCTCGGCCACCGCCGGCCCGCTCCGCCCGCACCGCATCGCACCTTTGCGCGCCCGCGGGCGAGCGCTCTGCCGCGGGGCGGAGTGCCCGGAGCTGCCCCCGAGCCCGGCCCGGCACCCGAGGGCGCGGGGGAGCTCCGTGCGGCCGGGACCGGGGAGGGAGAGCGCCGGACGCGGTACCCGGGGGATCCGGCAGCGGCCGGGAGGGAGCGGGCGGCGCGGGGGCAGCGCGGGGCTCGGCCGTGCCCGGCGCGGTACCTGCGGGGGGCCGGGCGGGCGGCCCTTCCCCCGGGCCGGCCGCGGGTCACCGCTCCGCACCCCCGCAGCGCCACGGTCACTTATTGATTATTTTGTTACGGGGACGGGGCATCGATCCCTCCATCCCCCACGGCCGCCCGGAGGTGCGAGAGCCGCGCAAGTTTGCAAACCCCGCGCTCCCCCCGCACCCCCTCCCGCCGCACTCGGCGCTCCGGACAGGACTAATTAATTTAATACATTTAGAACTAATTGTATTTACTTTCGCCTCCCACCCAGCCCCCCTTTCCCGTCCGGGAGGGGGCTGGGGCCGGTCCGGGGGCCGAGGAGCGGCGGCGGCTGGAGCGGAGCGGCGGAGCGGCTCGGTTCCAACCTCGACAGCGCCATCTCTCGTCCGCAGGTCAGTGCCGAGCGCCGGGACAGGACGGGACGGGACGGGACGGGACAGGACGGGCCCCCCCCGGCGTGTCCCTCCCGCCCCCGCAGCCGCCGCGGTCCCGCCCGGCCCCGGCTGCGCCCGCCGTGTCCCATCGCGGGCCGGGGAGACCCGCAGCCTCCGGGGCTGCCGGGCTCGATTTTCCCACCGGGCTTTATGGGAATATCGATAGAATTAAAGTTACTTGTAATTCCGTGATAAATGAGATGTCTCTAGTAAGTAAGATTAAGTGCGGTGCTATAAAGTTGTTTATCTGAAAAGTAATTCTCAGAAACCTGACTTCTGACACTTGGTCATATATTAAACCTGCTTCTTGAACATTGTACTTCAAATCCTCCCTTCTCCCCTAGCCCGGTCCCTTCCCCCCTGGAGTTTGCTATTTATAACCCCACTCAGGGTATCACTCTGTAGGTAGCGGGCAAGGCTCTGGGTGATTTTTCACTGACTGTGAAAGTCATCATTTGCAATAGCCAAAGAATCTCTGCTTAGGAAATAGCACTTGGCGAGTGGATTTACGAATGGATAACATCTTCTGACTATGCCATTATCAGTGTGAGTGCCAGTACTAACATCTGAAAGTCATACTGCATGTACTGTTCCTGGCAGCTGAAAGGGGTAGGGCATACTGCAAATTTAGGGAGATAACTAGATCTAGAAAATATCATAGTGGCAATTCTGTAAAGATGAAAAAAATGCTACCAACATTTCTAACAAAATTAAAATACGATTGTGCACCATCCCGCAACACACCCGCACACACGGAGCCGTGCACATCTGCAGCTTTATCTTACAGATCCATGACAAAGTTAATGCAAGTTAACTGCTCGGGCTGACTTTCCTATGTTTTCACTTTGTTGGAATCAACAAAACTTCAGGCTCACAGCATAAATCCCCTCAGGATAGGTCAATTCCCTGTATTTTTTCTTCTTTCCTGAGCAAGATGAATGTGACACTATATAACCCTTAACATGCTTACCTGTCAGAGACATAAAGTTTATATTTTTAAATGAAAAGGTTATTGCATTTCAGAATGTACCGTTGTATTTCCCTAGCCCGTGTGGTAGATGGCTATGGAAATGTGGCTCCAGCTCCATAAAATAGTTTGTTTGGATGTGAAGATTCAAAGTGCTACATTTGCAAACTAGGAAATTTCCTGAGTAAACTCTGAACTCTAGACAAAGAGTATGAAATTGTGTGAGCTAATGGGGACCGTCTCTTAATTGATACCAATGTAAGCAAGTACTGCAAATTAATTGAAGCTCTGACCTACCAGAACAGCGAGTAAAATTATTAGTTGTACAATATTGTTCTTGTGTGATTGTTACACAGAACTGCTGCACCAAAATGCCTCTACTGTTCAGTGCAGCAGAGAAAAAAGATTATTAGCAATTTTTGGATAACCTTCAGAAACAACATTCTCCTCCCTACAGTATATAATTCTCGATTTAGTAGTATTTTTCTTTATTATTTGGCTATTCACAATGGGTGTCTAAACATTTACAGTCCTCTATTAACAGTGTTTCTTCCACAACAATCACACACTTTCATTTCAATTAGAGCTATTCAGTCTCCAGTTTTTCCACAATTATCGCAGGCCAATTCCCTCAGACTGCTCCCTTTTCCCAGCACTGTTTGTAACAATCCTGCCCCGAGCCAGGCAGAGGGAAAACTCCTCTGTCCCTCTCACAGCCTCTTGCTCCGGTTTGTTTTCAAGCATCTCCTTTCGACGACGTACCCGTGGAGCCCTGCTCGCTCCCAGCGTGCTGCTGACCCGGTTCCTGAGCCTCCAGAGTAATGTATATTTATTGTGGGAGAGTTTTGTGACAGACCGTGCAGGGGGATGTGAAACATTAACTGCAGAGCCTCTGGGGTCGGCCTGTGCGGAGCACGCCTGCAGCACAGGCAGAACTTGCACCGCTGGAGCGCGTGTGCCTGTCCCACACACCACATCCAGCAGGAGCCAACGTGCAGCTTTTGTGTTATATGGACTCACACAGTAATTCGTTATAACTTAAACAAGTATCAAGACCAACACATTAAGTACAGTTACTGCTCCTTTTGTTTATCTAGTGTCTTATTTTATGGTGCAGAACTAAACAGTGTCCGCTGAATTTAACTATGAAACCAGCCAAATTGATTTCAGAAAGACTTCTTCAGGGTAACAGAGTGATAAGGCATAAACTGCTCCTAGGTGCAGTGCTAGATAAATCCTTTTAACAGTCTTCAGATCAGTTAACAGGGTAAGTAAATCACATATCACTGTTAGCAGATTTATGGGAGAGAATTAATAGAATCAGACGAGATAATCTGGTAGGGATAAAATTGCTGAGGAAACAGTCCTGCCTTATATTGGAGGGTATGAAACAACAGTCTGATTACTGGGAGTCGTTACGGATTGCTGAATTATGAGCTAAATCATCATAAGAGTAATTCAGTATTTATTAATTCTTTTCTCTTTAAACAACTCACAGATGCAAATAAAAGCCTCTCTCTCTTTGAAGACACATTCTTTGTATATTTTTATTGGATGTAATTTACTGTTTGCATTACCTGTATTTACTTCATAATTGAACATTTTGCATTCAAATTTATGTAATGCATTATGCTTGAGAATATATTTCTCCCCTATTAGCATAAATAGTCACTTACCTCATGAATTACTAACAAAGTTTATCTGAAAATATAAGTATATTTTTTATTAAGTGGAACACAAACATATGTACAATAAATTCTGATTTGCCAGTAGTTGTTACAGAAACACAGAACAACCCTGTATCAGAGAAGAGGGAAAAGAAGGAGCACCGAAGAAGCAGAGCCAATTACTTTGTGTGTATGTGTGACAATAATTTCTTCTGTCGATGTTTTGTTTATTTTTAATAAAGGATGAGTGACTCAAAGGTTTGCTTTAGAAGGACGAGATGAAAAAGGATATCCAGGATGAATTTCTTCTCTCTCTTCCCCTCAAAATTTTCCAGTGGACTTGGCTGCCTGGTGCTGTGCCACTGCAGCCTTTGCTCCGGCCGAGCTCCTGCTGACCCGCTGCACGCCACGAATGGGTGCTGCTCTACACTCACTTTCTCATACATTCCCCTTTTCCCCCCTAATCCTGTTTTTATGCTAGGGTTTACATCCAAATAATCAATATAATTTAGGCCCATTCTGCAGTATTGACACAACTTTGCTTATTCAGAGAAAACCCCAACCCTATTGACTTCAAAAACAGTGGCATTGAATCCTTGATCCCATTGAAACCAATGACAAAACTTGTATTGATTTCAGTGGAAGCAGGATCAGGTCCTTGATGTCAGTAATTTGTTTATGTCAGAGGGCTGATCCTACAAGAAATGAAAGACAGCAGCACATCTGCTGGCAGGAAATCAGGTCTGCTCCCCAAAATCCAAAGGCAAAATTCCCAGCTAGGCTGTGGTGGATCTCCTTTATGCTGAGGTTTTAGCACCGGGATACAGCATGGTGGGATGCCTGTATAATTTTGTCTGGACGCAGAAAGCTGGTCCTCCTGGGAGCATTCAAATGAGCACATCTATAAATGTAGCACAGCAAAATGAGCTACTTTTGCCACTCTCACTTTTCCCAAGCCCGGCACAATCCATTTCTGTGACGACAGTTTTCTGCCCCGTACGCATCCAATACTGCTCTTTTATTTTAAGGCTGAGAAAATCTTCCCTTTAAACTCATGCTGAGCATCAAATTGGACTCCACTTGCAGCTGAACATCTTGGCTGTCTCTTTCTTTCCTCCATCAGCTCCCGTATATTTTATGTAGAATTCTTCCTGTTAATGAAACTTGTTTCTTCTCTCTCCACTTTGCAGTTTTGTATTAGAGTTACTGAATCCACCAGACTCTCTGCATTTCAAAGCTGCAGAAGGAGAGAAAACAAAAAAATATTTATTTAGTCTCCTATTTGGCCATTCTGCCCAGATCATGAATACACAACCTCTATTCATTTGTCTCTGAAGTTTCTGTTGCTAAATTAGAAAAAAAGTAGCTTGAAAAGACAGGCTTAAGCACACATTTTGGTTGCTTTTGTGTCACATCCAAGAGGGCTTGTGTTTTAGCTCTAAGAATTGTGAGGTTTTAGCAGCTGCTTCAATTTTATTCCCCTGGAAGTGCCTGACAGTCACTATATGGAAGATGCAGCATCGGTGCTACACCTGAGTGTGAGTTTTGCTCTGTCTACTCTTGAGTCCAAATTAAGTGATGGCTTTCTGGAAATCAGTATTTTTTTTTGCTCACTTATAACATTCATAAAATGCTATAAATATTGCAAATAACATTGTATGATCTAGAGGCAATTTCTCTCTCTGAAGGGAAGACAGCACAGAGGTATGACTGGAAAGCTGCAAGTGACTCTGAGACGTGGCTAAAGGTTGGTGTCACCAGATTTGCACTGTGCTTACTCCATGATGCATGTCCTACTTTACTAATTCTCATGAACAGCTTTTGCCTAAAGGTAAAAATCAGTGAAGACATTTTGATGCTAAAAAAAATTCTATTCACTTAAAAGAAATAAAGACTTAAGTTGCAATAAAGATTTTTATAAAGCTTTATGGTGGAATTTATCATTTATAACCTGGGTGAACATGTTCAGCTGTACAGTGCAGTGTTTTCTTTGAAATTAGCCAAAGTGGGTAAATGGAGAACCTGGTAAAAACTCTTGCACAAATTAAACTGAAAACTCTACAGAAACAGAAAACTAGCATTAGTTAAGGGGAGAGAATAAAATGATTACATTAATGTTATGTATCTGAGCTATCCTGACAATGACCTGCAATATGCATGCTGCATTTGTACCTATTTTAGCTCAAAAAAATTATTGCTGCTTTTTCCCCTTCTGCTCTGCATTAAGGTTTTTCAACAGAATGGTTGCAGTGGCAGCATGAAAAAATAAGTGAATTTTATATGCTATCTCCTTCTTGGAGTCAGCCATCAGTAAATGGTGAGGAGGGCATGATTCTGACATGATGTTTTGATGTGTAACTGTGAAGGTTGAGATGGTCTTTATTAAAAGTTGTGAACTTCAGTAAATTTTAAACAAATCCGTGATTTAATGTCTTGAAGTGCGAGATGGCACAAACTCATTAATTTTTGGTGATAAACTGTGCTGCATGCGATGGGCTGAGCGCCACGCTCTGGACTTACTCCCTGTAAACAGTAAAATACGATAACTGCTTAAAGTAACTGATGGGGTCTTTAGCAACACAAGGTTCTTGGCTTACATGACCTAAAAAGGTTCATTATAGCAGAGGAGGGCTGGCGTCGAGCCCCGCGGCTCTGGCAGCTCGGTGCGGGGAGGGTGACCCGGCGCAGGGAGGGAGGGGAGAGCCAAGGCAGATCCGAGCTGCAGCTTCTCCCCGCTGTGTGCTGCCGTGGTGGGGTGAGAACGGCTCCGGGAGGGGCGAGGGGACAGCGATCAGGCCAGGGAAACCTCGCATGGCAGCAGCAAGAAGAGACGCTTGGAGAGAGGTGGAGGGCTGATGGCTGCGGCACGGATGGGGAGGGAGCTCTGAGCCCTGCGCCCCCGGGCGCGGCTTCTGTCTGTCTGTCTGTCTGTCTGTCTGTCTGTCTGTCTGTCCATCTCTGGGGCAGGCACGGAGCTTGCCCACACGGCAAAGATGCCCCAGACACGAGGAAAGCTGTCGGATGGACGGTGGTTATGAGCACAGCGAGTTATAAATCCAAACCTCGGATGAGCAGGGTGAATGTAAGAGCACCTAAGGATCTTACGTTACCTCCAAGCCTTAATTATCAGAGTGAATCTGGCCTAACCTGCTTATCTTCTGAGCATTACTCACCGGGCTCTGGCAGGAGGAGGTGTCGGTGAATACAGGACAGCTTTGAAGTCAACACCTTTGCCAGCTGAACTGGCAGGAGTTGAGGCTGAATCACGGGCAGGGGGGCAAGTTTGGGGGGGTTTCCTCCTTCCCAGTCTCTCTCTCCTTAGCAGATCCAGCTGCCTCCAGCTCCTGCTCTCGCCAGCCAAGGTGAGCCAGCTCCCCTCCCAGCCATTCCCCTCCCATTCCCCAAATTCAATATCCCAGCTCCACCTATGGTTAAGGATGCCAGGCTAGAGCTTGGCTGCTGGAGCTGTCTTGACTATGGAGATATAGCAGCATCTGTCAGAAAATCTATGTGAAAACAGTACCCGTGCCAGCAAATGGAAACTGTAGCTTTCTAATCAGCTACATTTGATTTGGTTTGATATATTTAACTTCTTCTTTTTATTTTTTTTTTCCTCCAAGGATTGGCAAATGTGTTATTCTTTCACAGAAATGAAAACAACCTGCAATTTACTGGATTGCTTTACAGAGTCTTGGTGCAAAGAAGTGTATGTCATTACGACATCTGAAATCTTTCAGTGCCATTAATTGTCTTCAAGCAAGGTTTGGAAAGCCTTACACCCTATTTTTTTCCCCTCCTACACCATCAGAACTGGTTCACTGTTATGGGAGTGCTGGGCAGACCTGGTTCAGATTTGTCTCCATCCAGAGTCAGGGTCATTCAGAAACTCTAATCCTTAACTAAAAGGAAATGATAAAAATACCCATGAAATTAATTTTCACACCTGCAGTTGGAATTAATAATGGCAACCAGAGTGGCATCCTGTTTCAGCTCCCTTGAGGTGACTAACAGTCTTGGTCATTAATATAATCCCAAACACCAGAGGAATTCACTGTCTGAGGGATCTACCATGAAAAACAAATGATCCCTAGAGCTATGCCTGCACAATGGAAACTGGCTTTAGTCATGTATTAGTCACTTTATCACAAGATGATATTTTTGCACTGGGAAGTTTTCTCTCTGTTATTAAAAGACAACAGAACAGAACAACAGCATTTGACTTGGTAATTTGCACGCAGGGTTTGATTATGTTTGAGCTTCCTTGCTTTAGAAGGATGTGTGTAAATGACTAAGAGCAATAAATGAAGTCTTCTAAGTGTGAGGCTTTCTAATGCAAAGTTCATATGCATTTATTACTGTCTGTGCTTAGCATCCATCCCGCATATATCTGTGGGCGATGCTTGTACTTCATCTTGATAAGGGAGTGGTCTATTGCTAAAATGCTGCTTGAATTTTCCCCTGATTCTTCTTTTCTCCCTTAATTGCAAGGGATGAAATGTGTCAAGTGTCTGCTTCACTCGGCTGGGAATCACGGTACTGCCTCTGCAATTTCCCAGCCTTCAAAGATGACATGCAGCTAGCAAACTATAAAGCTAAGCGACTGCTCGGTGGCTCTGAGCTGCCTTCAAAAGGCATTTGCTTCTAGCAGTGGAGCAGCATTAGGACTTCAAGCAGGGCACGGAATAGGTGTGCACTTGAATTCTTTAGCAGAAACATCTTTCAGAAGAACTTTCTCTAATTATGTTTGTTTAATCCTGCCCTAATGGCCACACGTGATAGGCTCCGAGTGTCTGAAATGTTTCAGCTTTATTCTCCTCTGCTGTCAAGACCAGCTTGGTGTGTGAAAAGCAAAAAACTATTCCCTGTGCCCCAGGAACCATCTGCTCAGGGTGTGTGAGCACATTTGTACAACTACCTATATTCATAACACAAAGAAGGTGGTCTCTTGCCTCTTCTAAATGTGAAGCCTGATATGTTTTTTCAAGGAAATACACAGCTATCACACTGCACTGCATGTATTGTTCTGGGAGACGGTAATAACCTCGTGGTGCTGCTGAAGAGGTCTTCCTATGCCTGAAGTTGTTTAATTGCATATTTACTGTGTCATACAAAGGGGATTAAAGTTCTTTAGCATTGCTGCAGCACAAGAATTGAGAGAGAGTTGGAGATACAGGCTTGTCTCCCTGTAATTTCTACAGACATTTCAGCCACAGCTTTTTCCTCTCCATTTAGAGCAGTTACTAGGATCAGTTACTGTGAATGTAGCTTGTGTTATTCCCTGTGGAGTAGGAGACAGGTAGGGCAGTTTCTCTCTTTATTCTTTCTGTCCTCTCTACAGATTTACACCTTTTATAGCTGTTAAGGTAACTATCAAACTACTTAGAGACTGGCCTCTTGCAGTGGCAGGCTAGCACTTTCTGGTGTTAGTTTAGCCCCAGCAGGTTTAGATTCCATCCCCTGCAGTCTCTTCTAACAGGGATTCATTTTTTTATCTGCCTGAAATTCAAGGTTCAGCCTAAAGATGATTCCAGCAGCACCAGGCAAAGTCCTTTTGCAAGATACGATCAAAAATCAAGCTCTAGGAGCCACTAATAAATAGGTGATATACCATAAGGTTTCTGTAGTTTTTCCAGATGACTCAAAGGGCCTGCCATTAGTAAATCTAGCCTTGCAAATTTAAAGGAAAGATATCCATTGTGCCACATTATTCTGCAAGTACAGCTGGGAATGAAAAGCTACCTGTAGCTGGGTGGGCACCATATCAGAAGAATCGGGATACCCACACCTTTGTGTCACCAAAATTAAACAAGTCAGTACAAAAAGGGGCACTTCACTCCACAAAGGTCACGTAGTGCCTTGTGTTGCACGGGTCAAGCTATCACATGTGAACCCTGATGCCTGGTCACTCTGCTGCTACACAGCGTTCCTGGTATTAGAAAAAAATTTGCACCACAGTGTCAACCCACTTCAGCAGTTGCCAGCTGCACAGATTAATTTTTAACCTCCTTTTCGTTTTCCAGGACTAAGGCAGATGAGTAAACACTTCATGCCAAGCCTCAGCTGGGCAAACTGTTGTCAGCTCAGTGGAGGTGACCATTCCCGAGTGTCCGTCCTTTTGTCCCTCTTTTTGATTCTTCTCTTTTCATTGAAATTTCATTCTGCCTGCTGGCCAGACACCAGCAAGAATTCCTCTGATGCCTCTTCACAGCAAAGGTGCTGCAAAGCTGCAGTTATCTGAGCAGAGGAGGGCTGCTACAGGATTTCCTCATGGAAAATAAAAAAATAAAAGTTTGGTTTTAGGCTTCTGGTGGCTTCTCTGAAAGATAACTAAACTTTGCATACATCACTATCTGGAACTTGATCTTGGGGTCAGAAGTACAAGCATGCAAACTCTGCCTAAGTGAGAATGCTGTGTAAACCCCCTCGTTATCTTCCCTATCACCTGCTTTAACAATACCCAGTTTGGAGAGAGCCATCCTCCTTTATTTTGGACTGGGATGGCAGCTACCAGGGGTAGAAGCAAACCTTCCTTATCTTCACTATATGAAGCATAAAAATGGGGACAATGTCCTGGATATTAGTTCTGCAAACCCCAGGCAGGGCACCTGAAAGCCATGAGCCCCAACATTGCCACCCAGACTGAAAGTCTGATGAACAGAATGTAGTAGAAAACCCTCTTTCATTACTTAGCAGGTAACTCTTTATTGATGCTACATATGAATTTTGCCTCATCTGAGGCTGGATAAAAACAGAGGAAGTTTTTCAACATTTGGCCATTCATTTGGGAATTTCAGCTAATAACACTCTGTCCTTCCTCTGTTTCACAAGTCCCCTAACTAATATACTGGGATGTGTGAAAATATTGCTATGACTCATAGCTTCACAGCCCAAATCCAAACTTCTTTAGAGGCTTGGAGTGGTTGGGGCAAGGGCAAAATTACGAAAATGAAGATGAGATGTGTGAGACTTGCTTTGAGGAGGGAACACCCTTAGCATATCAATGCTTTTCAGCATCACCAGCCAGGTAGTAGTAACAGATACAAAAAAAGTGCTTAGTACATCAAACTTTCTGATTAGGAGCAGTTTTCGTCACCATGTGTCCAAATTAGTAAGATATGAAAAAAATAAACAGTATCCTGAGAGCTATTGGTATCCTGAAGCTATTGATATCACCAGAAAACTCAGCAGAAAGCTTGGGGATGGGACATCAGTTAGGGGAGTGGGAAAAAACTAAGAAGAAATGAGCAGTACCTGGTACTTAGTTTTATCTCATTTTAGGTGTTCTTTCCTCACAGTTCATAGTGACAATTAACTATGCATTTCTAGAAAACACAAGAGCTGGTGAGGAGGAAAAAGTTGTCATCTGATTCCCTTTGGCTGTCAACTCTACCTAAACATGTGCTAGAGGGGTTTAATGAAACTTTTCATTTGGACAGAACACAGACTGTCCCAAGTATGGCACTCACGTGTGTCCAGCCATGGGCAATTCAAGGACTTTGTGGTAAACACCACCTCTGTAATGCAGAACAATCAAAGTCATTCTCACCACAGCTGAGCCTGGCTCATTTGTGAACAGGGTGCAGTGAATGTTGTATCAAGCCTGTGATGATCCGACTATTTCAGGAATAAACCTTTCAAAGAAGAGAAGACATTGATAAAAAATTGAGGTGCCACAGAAAAGGCCAGATGTTCAACTTTTAGGTCTTTAAAGGGCATGCAAATTTTTCCTCATGACTGAATGTGCATATTACCCATTGATGTGATCACTTATGCATCCAGCTCATCATCTGAATAGGCAAATATCATATCTTCTGCAGCAACCATACTCAGAATTTAATGCAAAATTCATTCTTTTTGAAAATCAGTCCCCTAGAACACAATGGTAAATCATGCATGATGAAGTGATATGAAGAGAAATACTGCACCCTTCTTCTGAGGTCTTTATTTCTTTTCTCTAGAAAAATGTCTCCACCTTGATGCTGAAAGCCACAATTATTATTTCTTCATAGTCACACTGTGTCGCTGCTCAGTGGCTCACATCATTGATTGGGCTCCATTATGCTAAATTCTAGAATGCCCAAAGAGCTAAATATAAAGCAGGACACAACAGATACAAAAATAGATGTAGACCACAAGGTAACCATGAGCCAGTTACCATGAGCCTGCAGTAGATTTGTCTTCTGAGGTGCAGTGAAGCAAAGCTGGGGTGACTCAGGACGTGACAAGAGCATAAAGGACGAAGGGTTAGTGGTGGTTCTCACCATTCATCACTGAATTACCACACTGAAAGGATTATCCTGCATCATGATAGATGACATGACAGCTTTCATGCAACCCATGATTGAATGATACCCAAAAATGAGGCTTCTGATCCTGCATGATGGACTCACTTGTCTTTTTTTATTCTTTTTTTTTTTTTTTTTTTTCCTTAACAAAGATAGGATTAGTCTCCCAGGAACAGCCAGTTCTCAGCTCTGCCATGGCATTTTGCCTTGCCTTTTGTTTCCTGGCAGCTCCAATGGTTCTGGGGTTCCTTGCTCATTTCCTTTCCAACCACATGATGCTTATAGGTACCATGTTTGAACAAACAGAGGAAATCAAATTGCAGATGATATGTAACACAGTATAATGTAATATAATAATATACATGGAATGTACTCTACATTTGTATATCAGCTTGTTAGCAGCAGTACTGACCTTAACAAGAACTGCTTAAAATCCCATCTCCAGGCACCAGAATCCTTGAGTCTCTTTGGTATGGAAAGCTGCTTTCCATTCATATTATGACCCACTGTATTTAGCTGTTCTCTCATACACAGCGACAGATGTATGTAAGAAAAGATATGCAGGAAAGCAAACCTGCCACGATTATCTGTCTCTAAAATGAATGCTTACTCAGGAAGACAAAACACTCTTCCCCTTGCTAGGAAAACCTAAGCTATGTTATGTTACACAAATAACATGCCCGTAGTTTTGGTGCCATAAAGCATAAATCACAATGTAGCCCTCTGCAAAAAGCCTCTCTGCAGTGAGCTGCTGTGCCACAGTGCCCGAGGTCCACCTTCCTGGGAGGAGATGGGCAGAGCTGGAGGAGGAGGCGAGGAGAAACCGCGGCGCTCCTGGCACCGATCTCTGCCCCTGCCACCACACATCATTTCTGCAAGTGCCCAACTGGGAGCAAACTGGCATCAAATCTCAATGTGGGGCTTTGTTTTTCAGGTGGTGTCAATGCAATGCTTGCTTTTCTCCTTTTTAAAGGGTTATAGGAATTCTGGATGTGTCAGGACTGTGATCCCCTGTGCAGGATGGAAAAGGATTTTTAATGAAAACAAGCTTCAGTTGTGAATATTTTAATACAGTGCCGAAGTGGTAACGGGATGATAAAGTTTTGATAGGCCTGGTATTGGCTTTTATTTTTTTAAGGGGGAACTCCTCTCTCACTAACAGAAAAAGCATTTTTAATGCCAACATCAATATAAAGTGCTGCTGGGACTTTTATATCTTTTCAATATCAGGCCTATGTTCAAGGAGAAAAAAATAAATGCAGTGTTCACAACCATTTGATATTATAGCTGAACAGCTTTCAAAAAGCTCTTACCATGTTTTTATGCACAAAGTATGATTTGGAGGTTGGGGATGGAAAATGAGGGAACTGGAGGGGAGAGGAATCTTTTTGTTAATTTATAGATGCTAGCTGAAATGTTTAAGACCAATATTGCCAGGGTCACCAAATGGTGTGGAGATTTTATTTTGCAAATAGCAGAATTTCTTCTTCTTCTTTCCATCTTTTTTTTTTTTTTTTTTTTTTTTTTTTTGCCAGCATCAATAAATTTGTTTGATGCACTTTAAATGTTTAATTAAAACATTATGTTAGCACATTTACTGTAAGTGATAAAAACACTTTGGAGGTGGTCTTAAAGCAATTGGTGGCTCTGAAATTGCTAGACATGCACTAGTAAATCAGATACAAAGTCCATAAATTGGAATGATTCTCTTTCAGGCCTGTGCCATTTCACAGATATTAAAGCTGCTTAATTTAATTCCTCAGTAATGTGGAATGTGTACAGCAGCTGATGTCACTTCTTCAGACTGATTGTTTAAGGTCATATAAACTCAGGCCTACAGAGCACAGGATAGAAATTCTCTCTTATATTAATGCTGTTTATAATTCAGTTCTCCTTCAATCCCTTAATCAGAAAAGAAATGTTTATTGTGTGATATTGCTATAAAATAAGTAGGAATTGTAATGAGTACTTGAAAAAGTAGAAGAAATATTCACTAAATCACAGCTACTGGTACCAAATGTCTCTTCTTTTTAAACAGGCTTGTTCAACTTAAAAGGAAAACTTGTTTATAATGCAAAGCTGTCACTTTTATATATGGAATTCAACTCTATTTTGTAAAATAAAAAGTACAAAAGGAGAAGTAAAAGCTACTGTAAACTATTCCTTGCAAATGACTTTGTTCCCCAGCAAGTAGCACTGCCCCATATTTACTTGATGAAATCTATAGCCAGCTGAAGTCAATGGGTGTTTTGCTGCTTCCTCCCATTAGAAGGGCTCATGCTTTTAGGAATTGCATAGGTAGCATCTTTAACAATATGCAAGGGATAGCATCTGCTGCTCCACTGCTGTTTTAATACCTGCATTCAAAACACAATAGTAATAAAAGCTTCAGAACAAATTATTACGATTGGCTTCTTTGCCTATGTTGGAAATCCTTACTGAATCAAATTAATACAGAATATAAATATCACAATTAGATTTCACCAGGATGAGCGAAGAATGAATCTTCCTTCTTCAGCTAAGAAAGTAGATTTTCTTGAGAAATCTCTGAGTCAGCATTTCTTGCAAGATGAACCTTTTTCCCCTTCCCCCAACAATGTCAATAGCTGAGAAGTCAATGATTTCCAAGGATGTCACGGATAACTTGCAATAGGAAAGGTAAAAGTTCACTCATTTTGATGTGTACATAACCTATTTCAGTCATCTTTAACAATATGTAACATGAAATTCTTAGCATGGAAAACTTGACTAGATGTCATGTCCCCTACTCATAAAAACAAAGCTGTGTGACAAGTTTATCCCAGGATGCAGGAGAAAAATTAGCTCCATTTAGAGGCTTGACTCTGGAGCAGCAGGAGCTCTCCATGAATTGCTCTGCTGCAGGAGCCACTGGGTAGATGGTTTCTTGACATGAGGGTTTCCAGGGCTGTGAATATTTTATTTTTTATTCTCTGCAGTGTCTGGTACTGCCGAGTCCTGACTCATGGCTGAGATCAATGCCATGCCAGGGATAGAGCAGCAGAGCACAACACATGCTGGTGTCAGTGATGTCAGAGGAGTGTGTTGGTGAAAATGATACTGTCGTCTTCAGTGTGTTTTTAATTCATATTTGCTCTCTTTCCTGATGAAACCACGTTTTTACCACCAGCATGAGGTAGAATGGATTTTTATCTCTCATGCATCAACCGAGTTATCAGCACGTTCTAATTACACTGTGTTGTGAGAAGCAGCAAGAGCACAGCTGGATGTTCCCACTCCAGATCTGAGGTGTCTGCAACGCAGACATTTAAGAAAATAACTAAATACTGAGGCTCATTAGACCATGTAATATTTAAAACAGGGTTGAATTTGTCTCATGAACTCTGTCCTGTGTGGTCAAATTCCAACTGTATGTCTGCCTGCCCTATTATTAATCACTTTTTGGATCAAGAGACAAAATCACCTCTCCAACATTCTTAAGCAAATATGTGTTTTTTCCATAAACAAACAAAGAAATCAAAACTATTTATCTTAACTTGTTGATTTGTCCAAGTTATCTCATCCCAGATATAATGACTATCCCAAATATTACCAGGAAAAATTCTTTGTAGCAGCTGCACCTATTTTAAAGCTGTTATTTTCTTCAGTCTTATGTTGTGCTGGTTGCAGTCTTTAATGGTTAAAAAAGTAGCAAAGGAGTAAAACCTGGCCAATCTCGCCCATCTTCACCTGACCTGTTTCAGATTCTCATAACTGTCAAAAGGAACAGAGAAACCAACTGTTGCCACACATAGTGAGGCCTTCACTGATAAACTCTGACAGAGCCCTGTCAACCTTCAAGGTAATTTTCATCAGAAATTAATACTCTGTATTAGAGTAATTTTCAGAAGAAATTAAGTAAGTGCACTGGAATAATTTATGCCACAATTTCCAAAAGCAATAATAGTTGATTCTGTATGTGTAATAACTGAAAGTTACATCCCAGATTATGGCAGTTCAAATTTTGTCATTGTGCTTCATATAAAGAAAAAAGCAAAACATTTCTTGTCGAGTATCAGTCCAGCCAGAGTTCCAAAGCACCTCTTTTGGAAAAATATCATGAGGTGTGCCCACAAGTCATGATCATTCCTAGGTACTGTGAATTCTGATAACATGTAACCATTATCTAAATACATCTACATTATATACCCTTTATATTTGTCATAGGTTAAAATGCTTTACTTAAACATCAATATTTGTACCTAACTGACCATAGCAATCCTCAAGGTAAGCTTAAGGCCCTTGGGATTTTTTTTTTCCTAGAAAACTACATTTTTAAACAGTTTTGATATTTCATGATATATTTTGTGACAGGGCTATTTCACCATTCCCTAATGCGGGCTGCGGTGTCATCACATAGTCCCTAACACTGTGTCAGTGTGAGTCTATGGAGAAGACATCAAGATGTCAACATTTTCCAGAAGGGGAAAGAGTGTCAGTGCAAGTTTGCAGAGATATGGTGGTGTGAGAAGAGGAGGAGAAACGACACGGTGTCTGTGGCTGTACAACACTGCTGGACAAAGACACGCTTATCCCTGCAGCCTTTGAAGAATCATGTGCAGTATTCAAGAGGAAGCAACCAGGTGGCTGGGATATTTTCAAGGATTAGGGAATATTTTAATAATTTTTTTTAAATACCTGATCCATAACAGGAAGTCTCACCATAGTAAGAGCAGGTGACTGGAAAGTGGCACAGTGTTAAAGAAGCGGAGAGATGAACAATCTCCTGGGATGTCCAGTACTGTCCTTGAGAGATTTCCTTCCTGCCTTTTCCTGGTCAGTGGAGGGTGCAGCATTCTCCTGGAGGGTCTGCACAGCCTGGGGGCAGATCAGACCAGCAGCCAGCAACACCAGGCAAGAGTCTTCTCCTGGAGCCAAGGGACTGCATACACCACAACATCAGCACACAGATGGTGCCCGTGGTGCGTGGTGGTACCCACTCATTTCACCAGCTGAGATCACTAAAGGCAGATGGAAAGGTTCATTTATATTTGAGCAACTGGCTGAAGCCCTCAGGGATGCACAGCTCCACCAGTCTGCAAGTGTTTGTCTTTCCTCACCCCAACCATGTCTTGTAAAATATCCAGCCCTGCACCTCCCCTTCCCACGTGCCTCCTCTCCTCCCAGCTGTGCCTAGCTCTGTCCAGTGCTGTGAACAGGGAGCCTTCCACAGCCCTGTTTCCTGCACGCTCTTGGAAAGGACACCCCACCATTTCAGGAGTGCAGCTCTGCAGTGTTGGGTTACATTTTTTTAGCCCAGACATCTGGAATGTATCATATAGAGGCCAGATTTGAGGAGTATCTTCATTTTATGCTGTATGCAGGAAGGAGGGAGGCAGGGGGTTCACATTACTGCAGCACAGATGAGCTCTAATTACTTTTTATTTAATTAGTGGGCTATGTAAAGGTGCATGTTAACACATGGTCCACCAAAGCCCTTTCTGACCCTCAGCAAGGAAGTCCCTACCTCAACATTTGTAGCATCAGAGCAAAACTGCAGCAGAGGGATACAGATACCTGCTTGGTGTGACCTGAATGGGACCAGGTTTCCATAGGTAATCCATATTTCAGGAATGGATGCTTCTTTTCTTCAAGAGCCTTGAAGGTCAATTGTCTAAAGTGATCGAGGCAGCAAAACTCATAAGGTTCAGAAAACTTTAGGCAAGGGCAGGAATTCAAAGCACCCAGGTGCCACACTCTGACTGATTGTGTGAAATATGTGTCAAAATCAGGTGCTCTCTGCCCTCTCCCCAGCTGACAAATGGGACTCTGGAGGACCAACCACACCACTGAGTGTTGTGAAAATAAGAATAAAAACAAAAAATACGTCTTACTACATTCATTTATCAGTGCAAAATGGGAAACAACCCAGAGTTCAGTGCAGCCAAACAGATGAAAGATACAATTGTCCTGACCTTGGGTGGTGGGTTTTTTCCACCCTTTTGCTGTGCTATCTTTGGGAGGGATTTTCGTCATTACCACAGGCGAGGTCTCCTGGGCACGGAGCTGCTGCTGCTGCCGAGAGCAGCGAAGCCAAACCCACCACTGGTGCAGCTCCACCAAAGCTCCCAGCCTCACAGAAGGGACTAATTTGGCCTTGTGTATTTTGAATAAATTGTTAACTCTTCTCAGCATGAAGAAGTGATTATTGAAAAGTTTGCCTCCACATACAAATGCAAATGACAGTCGAAGAACACGTGAATGTTAATCTTCCAAACCAAGTACGTAGACAAATGCTAGTCATTAGAAACATTTCCGTGCATTTATATTAGGCTGTCCTCTAAAAGACTTTTCAGACAAATATGTCATCAAGATATTCAAAACCATGTAATCTTATCCAAAGTTTCATCTATCAACAGTACAGTTTTCATCTCTCGCAGCTGTGTGTCAGAATGTGCAGGCAGATTAGCCAGCTGATAGCAAGGGGGGAAGGGAAAGAGGGGCTCTGTCATCATCAAGAAATACTGCTGGGGAGAAGAGACTCTTGCTGTTGATTTTTAAAAAAATCTCCCCAAGAACCCTTCCTGTGCAGGGATGCAGAGGATATTTGCAAAGACTTTAATTTTCTGATGGGAACTGGTGCTTGCCCCCGCTCAAAGCCCCCCTCCCCCTGCTTTTACTTCTCTATAGAGAGTAAGTTCTCATAACAAAAAACATCCTGAGCACAATTGTGTATCTGGTATCTGTGGCAAAGAGTCCCCCTCCACAGCAGATTAATCCACCAGATTTCTTGTGCCTTCATAGGCCCACAGAGAACCTGAAAAAACCCAAATCCAGATGGTTTTGAATTCCAGCTGCACCCTTCACCTTCCTCAAAGGGCAAACCCTCACACAGGTCCCTTCTCCTGTCGGAGCCAGAGGGATCACTTGGGGGAAAAGGAAAAAAAAAGTTTACATTAACAGTTTTCAGCAAATTCTGTAATTCTGTTGTTTCAAGGAGAGAGATGAATGATGACATATATGGGCTTCTGATAAAGATGCAAAGAGATAGGGCTAAAACATACAGTAAAATGCTGTGAAATGATTCCCCAATATGAGATTCAATATGCTGCCAGTGTTGTCTATGAGACAATGTCTTTGAATCCATGCATATGAATTCATGCATAATCTTTGACTGTATTCATTTTTAAATACATTCTTTCAAGTGGATTTTAGCATTACTGAGTAGCTCTGGCTTGACAGCACTTGAAGAAAATGTTTTCAAATTTGGGGAGATGAGAAAGTTTTTAAAAATTGCAGAAGAGCACTGAGGACTTAACACTGCCTAAAATAGGCTCCTGATTTTCTGGGTATCTTTGAAACCTCTTCTCAAAGTGAAGCCCTGAATCTCCATGTTTAGTGACACAAATCTAGTGCCTTGATTTTCTGTCTCAAATACAGCTTGTGCTGACCATATAGAATATTTAACATGTCTGAACATTACCTGTCCCAACAAAACCATCTTCAAGTTTCAGAGTTACATTTTCTTTTTTGCTTTTGGCATAAACATTCCTCCCCCAGGGACAGACAGAAACAAAGACAGTGCTTAGCCATTTGCCAGGGACTCCGATTTCAGCTTAAAGGCATATTTCATCAGAAAGAAATCTGTTTTGGTGAAGAATCCTACAACATGAGCACCTTGCAGCACCGAGGACTGAAGCCAGCTGATGTCAGTGTAGTCACCAGACCATCTGCAGGGATTGGGGTACCAAAGCCATCACTGAGGGACCTGAGCACTATGGGAGGCAGAGCCCTGAATCTTGATGGATTCCTCTGAGCTTGTCTGGTTCCTTAACTTCAATACCAAATCCATCTTTCTAACACAAGCATGATGCTTACCTGATTCCCCGAATTTTTCCCTCCACCTTGGAAATGTACTTTGGAGGAACTTGAATGAAAGAAAGATTGGAGCACAGAGGAGCCTTTTGAGGGCCAATATGGAGGTGTCCTGTGAGGGAGGAAGAAGAAGTTAGTTGTCCACTGAAACACAACCCTTAAATGTAAAACAAAATTTAACATCTCTGGAAAAGGAGCCCCTGAATGCAATTTCTTAAGGCTTCATTTGAAAAACTCTCATTTTAAACTCAAAAGCATTTTCAAAACACTTATATTGTTAGTTCCTTGCTTGGAAAATTACAATTATCTCCTCTGAAGAGAAATGGAAAGGAAACAAGGAGTGGGGTGGGAAGGGGAAGACACATTATATGATGAAATAAGACACTGCTCCCAGCCTGGGGCTCGCTGCCTGGGCACACACTCCTGCCTGCCAGCCAAGGTCCACCGGGTCAAAACTCGGCTGGAGAGACTGCCCTGAGCCAGTGTTTACCTAGAGGAGCCACTGCAGCCTCTCGGGAAATAATCCACAGCTCCAAATCAGCCTGCATGCACAAATATTTATTTGCTAGTTAGGTGGTAATGGCTCTAGAGTGGTTGTCACAGTCTTTTGGGGACAGTGTACAACTGGTACAGCTCCACAGGGTGTGTGTACCAGGTGAGGCATTACTCTGGTCAGCTGGAGTACTACGGTCTGTCCACAGATCATTAATGCTGGCTCCAGTGCTGAACGCTGTTATCACGTGTACTTCAGGGCTGGTCAGACAGCTCAGTCCCACATAACAGATATTTATCCCACTAAGGTCTGCAGACCTTTCCCAACCCCATCTTTATTGCTGGCCGTGCTGCCAGACCAGCAGAAACCAGTGCAAGGCATGGGACCATGGCAGGAAGCTCTGGAGTTACGGCTTCAGCAGGGAAAGGCGGAGGAGAGCAAGAATCTGCCAAAACAAGCACGGGTGGTGTGGCTTTCAGAAGACAGGGACATTGAGCAGCAGGGAGCAGAGCTTGCTGGAGTGGTTTTTAAAGATGGCTTAGGAAACAGGCTTTGATTTTAGCAGCAGGTTCTACCAACAGAGACCAAACTGCCCTCGGCACAGCTCTGTCCTTTTTCTTCGCCTACACACCACCACAAGCCACAAAGCACTCACCAAGACTGTATAACAAACTTAACTTCAAAAGACCAAAAGCCACAAGAAACACAATGTCCCACAAGAAGGGACAGGAGCACAAAGAGAGATAGTAGTACTGATTTCCCCAGATTCCTTTTTGTGAAAAGAGAGAAGTGGGCAGCAAGGAGGTTTGTGATACATTTCCACATCTTCTTTCAGTTCCCAGAGCCACTCCAGCTTCAGTCAGGAGATACAGAAATACAATGAGGACTCCAAGTAATCATGCAGAAGATTTTTGCTTCCAATGAGTACTGGGAACCTCTTCCTAACCTCACCAGGGCTGTCCTACAGGGGCAAACAAACAATGAATGGCAGGAGTTCTGCTCTCCCCGTGGTCATGGCCGTGTTCAGCTCTAGGAGATGCCAACACAATCTGTGAGGACCCATTCTAAGCATGGTGCTCCCCCTCTCAGTCTCATCATCTGTCTTTTTTCTCAGAATGGATGGAGTCAAGGATGTGATCTTGACTTTGCCTTCACTGATAGCAGCACGGAGACTCCATTAAGGAATCTGCTCTTGGAGGCTTATTGGAAAAAGCTGCTTGCACAAGATGTGACTGCTGGATGCACACCCCGCCTCTGCCTTCAGCAGCACTCACAGTCCCCTCTCACAGGAGAAGAGAACACAAGGGCTGCTTTTTAGGGAAGAACATTTCCCCCACTAGTGCTCTGGTGGTGTCCCTGGCAGTGAGTACAGTGTCATCTGTGGTTTACACGTTGCAGGCAAAATCAAAACAGGTCCCCTCCTAACTCATAACAGACAGCATGTCACTGAGATGGATTTACCATTGGCTGGTTCCCCTGCACAGCCCAGATTAAAACCAAAACAGAAAAAAACCCCAGTGCTGTGTGAATTGGGGATGAGAGCACCGACCCAGAAGTTGCACATCCCACACTAGACAAGCCAAGTCGTACAGAGATAACAAAAGTTCAATAACTCCTTCAGCAGATTGAGCACTTGATTACTCTGAACAATCTGCTTCAAAGAGCTGCAGCCTTGCCAGGGGGGATTCATTCACCCTTCCTCGAGCCAGGAAGCCACCTCTGATGCTGCACCGTGGGCTGGGAATCTTCCAAACACCTCCAGGAACTCTCGAAGGTGCTTTTGTCCTGGAGAGGATGTCTCTTCAGACGTGGGGAACCCAGCCTGCTTTCAGAAGGTTTTACAGGCCAGCAGAGGCACCTGAAGACTTAGAGAAAGATGACACTGCCAGATGGCACGGCCCAGGGAGAGGATGAAATGAAGGCTGCGGGGGATGCGTACACTGATTTCTCCAAAGACTTATAACCACGATGAAGAAAGAAATAGCTCTGCCACAAGAGAGTCTGATGAGAAAAGTCATTTGCTACTGAAATGTAATTTAAAAAATGTATTTAATACCACTTAACAACACAAGCCTGTAATATCCTCTTATCTAAACTGCTTGTGGATTACTTGCTTTTCACTTACTAACCTACCCAATAATTTCTACAAAAAATAAAAATACAGGTCAGGCTTTTGCTACCAGATTTAGTTATTTTACTACCAGACAAAGATGAGCCAGAATGGTTATCAAGAAAAATAAGGGGCAAAAAGAGAATTGGAAAATCTTAGACATTGTATTAAAACAACAGTTTTTAGGGTGTTTGATTTACTATTCAACTGTGTGCAGCTGCTGCTGTGAGAAATAGGAAGCATGCCAAGGGAAAGAGATGGGGGGAAAAAATTAACGGGTGGGGGAGGTTTGCAGAATCAACTGGTTAATGAGATATGAAATTTTTTATGAGTAAGCCCCTGCTGAAAAGCACTTGTTTGTTTGAACCAGCTTACTGCTTACCCACTGACATGGCAATGCGGGTTCTCTCTCCCAACGACTTAATCACCAAATGCGAAATTTAGATAGCATTTGGGTTTTTCACGCACTGGTTTAGATTCTCTGTGCTTCCCCCTCCTTATCTTGGATCAAGCTAAAACCTACTGGGGTCCTGGCACAGGTTTCCTCCTCTCTGCAGGCTGCAGTGTTCTGTGTGAAGGGGAGCACGAAGGGGACCACTTTTCACGGGGAGGGCAGTAAATGACTCGAGTCCTACTATGGGGTAGGGAGGAATCTCATCAGAGTAAGGTAAGAGCTGTGGGTTTGAATGCCTTGAGGAGGAGGTCAGGAGGAAAGTTGTGCTCTCAGCATCCCAGGCTGTGTTCCACCTTCCCTGCTGCTGCATTACAGAGCAGAGAAGAGCTTTCCTTTTTCCACTTTTAGGAGAAAGATTCAGGTTTCAAATGTCTGTGGAAGATACACAGCCAGGGTTTTCTGAGAAAGGAAAGCTCTTGGTCCTGCTTGGTCCTGAGGAAGGCCCCAAAATCTTTTAAAAATCCAGACCTTCACCTGTCTTTCCCTATGAGACCACTTAGGCAGTCCCCTGCTGACTGTCCTCGTCTGTGTGAATCCCATTCTTGGGCTCTGAGCATTTTGCAGACACTTGACCTGGAAACCTGGAAACTTAGGCACCAAAGTCAGGATTATTCAGCAGAAACTATTTTTTTCTATTATACTGCATCTTAATCTCTTCACATAACCTAAACCTTATTTTGTAGTCCTAGGGAAAAAATACTTCAGTCTCCTCAGAACAAGCTTGACTTGCTTGCAATAATCTCTTTGATTTAATTTTTCCCAATTTCTCCTATGAGAAGCCCCATCATACTTAGAGATGTCTTTGTCACTGCTTAGTGGTTTTCTTGTAAGTGTCAAAGGCTCAACAATTTTTGAGAAAAACAAATGTCCCAAATTCTCTAAAAACAAAGCACAAACCTTGAGGCACAGAGCTCAAGTCTATACCAAAACCTGGTCTGTGATTTTCTCCATGAGGAAGAGGGAATGGGCATCACTAGAAGTCCTGGTTTTCCTCTTGGTTTACTCATTGCTGAAAATCTGATGCTGAAGAAACTTTTGAACTCATTTGGAGCTGGTTGATAAACTCCCTCAAACAATGTTTTATTGTCATTTAGATCCAGCCATATCTACAGCTACGAGGCAGCTAATAGGCTTGGCCCCAGTCTGTTCCTCATGATATTAATGAAGGGTTCTTTTCTAGAACCTGTTCAAATAAAAAGCATTTAAACTAAGGGATTAAAGCACTATGCAGCGCTGCTTTACAACAGAGCCCTGTGAATGGCCCTGTTTGCATCTGCTGCATGGTCAGGAGAACACCCATTGTGTCGGCACCCCAGAAGGCCCCACTGCAGAATATTAGACTTGAGAAATCATTTATTGGGATCTTATCTTGCATACCTAATTGAGATGTCAGGACACAGCATTTAAACTATAACTTGCAGACTAATTAAAGGCAGCAACTTAGTGCTTACCTAGGGATTCAGGGAGATTGCATGATGACCTGCCTGTGTTGTAAGGAAAGATTAAACAGACTGAACTAAACAATGTCTGTATTTTTCTGGTGATATCTGATTTGGGGGAGTAATCCCACTTTATCCCCAAACATAAACCTTTTTGTTATTGAGAGGAATATAACCTAGAGGTGCCTTATGGACCTTTTCACCTGGCTTTGATGTCCTAACAGTTACCAGCCTTAAGCTTGTTGTTTTCCTGTTTTATCTGTGCCCAAATTGTTTCCAAGCAGCTATCTAGATAGTGGGAAAGCCTCACTTTTCTGCAGGGAAAACAGCAAATAAAACAAAAAAGTTTAATATATATTCTGTTACCTTTTGTTTGCAAATGCATGTAATCTTATAACTCCTTTATAATTCTAATCTTTGCATTGAATAACAGTGCATGGGATCCTCCTGCAGAATAGCATATCTGAAATGGCAAGTTAAAAGCTGTGGGGTCACTGCTGGGACAAGAGGAAGCAGGGGGCAGTTTTCCTGTCTTCATGAAGATGATGATGATGATGCCTTGATTTCACATGGTGAGGAAGGAGGGAAGCAGACACTAAATATAAACAGCAGAAGTTTATTTGACAGTGTTATGAGGAGGGTAACTGGTTGCAAATATTTGACATTGACACACTGGAATGCTGTAAAAATTTAATTAGATGGGTACATTAGTCATAGTTGTATTAGGGGGTTCATACACTACATGCAAAAATGCATGCTCCAGTACAAAAGAAATATTTAAGTCCTTCCTGTAAATACCATTTCCCTCATTATTGGGAAATGTGGTCTCAGAGGGACCATTGGCCATGTCATTGTATTTACAAAGGTATGGTTAGAATGAGATTAACAGCATTTATGGGAAAGGTTTTCCTAGACACAAAATGATATTCCCTGTTATACAGGGAAAGTCGTGCAGCCGAGCTGCAATGGAGGAGGTATATGTGGCTGCTATCTGGTTTAATGTAGGGTTCACTTCTACACTATTAAACTCCCTTTAATAGCCTCATGCCCCCTTCTACAAGGGCTATTGGTGAGCTCAGATGCATTGAAGCACTTCAAGAAGTCCCACTGCAATTCTGCCTGCCCCTGGAAACCACTGAGGTTTGTTTTATGGCTTCACAGCTGTCCCAAGGTGAGCTCAGCTGACTGGCTCACTCATTCTGGGTAGTCAAAAAAAGTTCTCACAATTTGGTCCTTGCAAGGTGATCCTTTGGGAGGGGGTTTATTTGAGAAGTTCCTCTGAATTCAGTGCAGATCACTCTGGTTGTGGTATCTCACAGCCCCCAGTCGGGATCTTCATGACTGCCATTAAAAATTTTGATAACTTGCAAGACTGATGGCTTTTTCCTTAATTTCAAGCTTCAGCTATACCCAAAATCTTGCAGGGAGATACCTAGATTTCAATTTTCCTTTTCTGCTTTGTGGTGAACAAATAAACTATTTAGCCCATTTATTTAGTCCAAATATTTTCCACAATATTTCCCCCACAGGCTACTGTGGGGCTGGTCCACAGGCTGAAGAACCCAAACCTTCACAGGAAAGCTTTGAATGTGAAGGTCAAGATGGTAACCCAGTTCCAAAACAAAGAATTGGTAAACCAGTTAGAAATCACAGATGAAAGGACATGCTCAGCTCTATTGCTGCATACTAACAGCACTCCCTACATCATAGAATGCCTTTGTGTCTTTTGTTGGAAAAAATGCATATTTCACATAATTTGAAATTATTTCTCTTCAGAAATCCCTGCAGAAAAAGCATTTGGACCATTTCCTTTAGTTTTCTTTCCCTTCAGCTTTGCTGCATGTGGGAAATAAGATAATGTTTTAATGTGACAATGTTCATTTAGTAGTAAATAAGCAAATAATTGGTCATGTTTTATTTCAAAGAGTGTTTCAGTTCTGGTACCATGTGTGACATTTAAAAGCAATTTTGAGATTGAGATACCGGATAGAAAAGGGATAAAAACAAAGGATGACTCAACCAAAATCAACTAATACTTTGTCTTAATCAGTGTTTGGATTGTTCTGATGAATTTCATATCAATGCTACAGAAAAGGAGAAGGCTATACTGGCTACCAGTTCCTTCCCAAGAATTCAGGGAATTTTCAAAGAGAGTAATGTTGTCTGTAACTACCTGTAAGCATATAAAAAAGGAAGAAGAGTAACTTCTGAGGAAAACAATTGTGACCCTAGGAAATCCCATGTGTAAATATCAGGAGTTTATGTTAGAGTAGGGTGTGTATGTGTGTGTGTGTGTCTAGGATTACATGCATGAAACAATGAACAGCAGCTTGTGCTTTTGATTGAATCACCAAAACATGGATCAAAATTTCCCTTCAGTCTGCTGTACTATTTATACAAATTGGAAAAAAAAAAAATAAAAATATCACACTGGAAAGGGAAAGAAAATCAAGACCAAAACCACAATTTTTATTCAGAAGACTGTTTCCTTTCCAAATCCCAAATATAGAATGATGACCTCACAAAGGGACTCGCCCTTTAATGTCATGTTGGCTATTTGAAATCAGTAGATCAGTCAGACCATCTGAATTGCTCTATCGGAGAGGATAACCAGCCAAATGACCACACATTGATTGCAGCACAGATGCATCTACACAGAATGTTTTTAAGCAAGCAAAAAAAAAAAAAAAACAAAAAAAACCCAAAAAACAAGCTACCCTGCTCTAAAACATCTGTAGTCAAACTGCCCCAGAACAGTCACAGCGAGAAGCAGCAAAAACTGCACCTACTCAAACACTGGCATGAGTATCTCAAGAAATTTGAGGCAACAATATTAGTGGGTAAAAGTCCCAAGAGACTTGATTCCAAGGACATATTTAACCATTGATTCTGCTACACTCAGCAAGTGACAAAGTGAGATTTTAATTTGTACAGCTTTGAAGAAAAGGGAGTCACTCAAGAAGAGCAAGACAGAGAATGAAATAAAATTTAAAAAAAAATATTCTGCATAATAATGTGTAAAATTTGCAAATGGTAGCCAATATTATACCAAGCAATGATCTTCAAAAGAAGGTGAGGCAAAAGGGCCTTACTTTACATGGGTTTTTTGAAATTGTATAGAATAAAATCTCAAGAGTATCTTCTGGTGCTGGTAGAATGGTGGCAAAGAAAAGCAAAATTTTATCATGGTAATATTTTCATAGACAAGGAATTAAGTTTAAATAGTATGTAGCAACTTAAACAAACAAACAATGTGTGAGAAAGGTGACTATGAGACTACAGCAGAGTGGTTCAGATGGAAGTAAGATGTAAAATAGGTGACTTGTTTTGGGCTGTGTGCCCACAGACACCACCTAGACACACACCAACACCACCTGAGCAGGCAGCTGGATGAAGTCAAGGTCCTAGCACAGTTTCTCAGTTTACCTGTCTGTTAATCACATTGATGTATTTTTAAGTTCAATTAAAACCAAGGCGCCCACTAACCTACAAGTTGCCTTTCTTTAGTGACTAAAGAATTTCAGTCCCATTTGAAAAAGTCTGACAGACACTTTTGAAAATTGGTTTTATAATTAGCAAACCAGACAACTGGACTCTTAAGATCATTAGAAAGATATTCAGTAGAAACTTCAAAGTCAATGGGATTTGTACACCTTAGTCACATAAGCTCCTCTGAAAATTTTTCCTTCATGTCAATCTGCATTCAAATAATTCCCCCTGCACTTGGATACAGTGTGTTTGTCATGACCACTGAGCACAATAAATTGAATCTCAAAAATCTAGTAGGACTTGGAATTAAATAAATGTCTCCTTAAAACATTTTCTTTCCTAAAAGGTAAAAGAAATTGTGACCATACCACAGGGAGGGAAAAAAATCGTATCTTGTTAAGTCAGACTGAAGCAGTTCCAGCTCATCCGCAGCCTGCTCCCAAGTGAGTGCTGGAAGATCAGAAGGCTGTGACCAGCAGAGCCTAGGCAGAAGCAGATGTTGTGTCCAGAGCCCTGACTGTGGAATTCAATAGCTGGTTTGGTGAATCATTTGAACTGGTCACTTGGGAGGGCAGTGCCTGCTTAGTTTATGGTAAATTTGAACAGTCCAGTGTTTGAACAGTGTATTCTTACCTCTTACTGGAACAAAGAGCCTGTGTTTGTAAATAAGATGATAATTTGTACCATATTAGGGTCTTTTGCAACCAACAAAGCATTCCCATTTTCCATAGAAAAGGAACCATTGCCTGGGAAGAAATATCATCTGGCAGTATTTCTAGAGCCGTGTTTCAAAGAGAAATTTGAAGCCACTCTTGTACAATGCACAGGCATTAATCACCAAAAGCGAGATTCTCATAAACAAAGTAATCCAAACCAGTAACACAAACCCTTGTTGAGCACTGGTCAGTGGGGAGCACATGAAAATCTGGGTTAAACCCCCTTCATCACTGACAGAAAGGCACCTGCCCCCACTGCCTGTGCCCTTGTACCTTACAGCAAGAGCAGAGTGGTATTGAAACCTTCCAGCAAAGCCAAGAAGGCTGGAACGACAAAAATAGCATCAAAGGAAGCAGAGGAAATGTCAGGTGCCCTTGGCAGAGCAGCAGGATGAACAGCCATGTTGTAGGAGTGTCACCTGAGAGAAACAATCAATGCTGTTAACACTGAGTCAATCACTGTCTGTACAATATAGCAGTGCTAGAATGATGACAAATCTCTGGGTCCAGAGGGAGACATCCTTCACCTTGTTGAAAAGTAAGGAAGTGGCTGCTTTGATCAGTCTTGGCAAGGGTTTCTGATCCATACCTAGACTGCTCCCATCAGATGCCGGGTGCTGGAGCTTTATGACTTCCTGTGTGATGGTGCTGCTGCCACACCGAGAGCTGGAACTGCTGTGGACAAGCAGTGTTGACTGCTGCTGTTTCACTGAAATGAATAATTATATATCTCCCACTCAAGCTGATTGTTTGAACATGTGAGAGGGAGAGCACAAGGGAGATGCTACCAATAAGGGAGCTTTTATTGCAGCTAATGTTGCCTCTGAGGAAAACCAGACTGAGGGATGAAGGGTGGATTCTGCTTCTGCCATCAGTTCATGGCATCAACAATGCTTGAGTGTCATATCTGTGAGCTACTGGGGCACTGAAGCAGACAACTTTTTTATGGAGAGGGGAATGAGGGGACCTTTTTCCAAGCTCATTTAATAGTCCAGTCTGCAAACAATCTTCTCCTCTCTCATTACTGTTCTACCCTTGTTTCTCCTTCTTGGCATGGTGCCGTTTCCCCCCCGAGCAGCAGCTGTGCACACTTGAATAGTAAATCAAACACCCTAAAAACTGTTGTTCAAAAATCTTTTCAGATCTTTCTCTTCTCTATTTCTGTTCTCCTTTTTTCTTGCTAATGATTAAGGCAATCGGGTCTTTTTAAAATTTTTAATGTGGTGTGATCTAATTGTGTGTTGCTAACAAGTTGATGTACCCCAATGTCCATCAGTGAAAGGACCTAGAGGTACATCTTGTTCATCTCCCATCAGTGCATGAGGATCTGCAGGGTCCATGGTGAGGGGCTTCACATTTCCCCAGGGAGCAGGTCTCAGGTCATCCTGTGAAAGGCCAGAGAAGATGGTAACAGTCTGGATATCCAGGAGACAGATAGCAATATAAATACACTCCAGTCAGGGCTGGTTTACACTAACCAGGGACTTGAGCCCAACATCCTAAATAGGATCTGTTTTTATGGTTTCAAGACCATTTCCACAACAGAAATGCCTAGAGGATTAATACTGTAGAGGACAGAACAGCAAAATACCAGATAATTAGCACCATGAAGTATATCATATGGTTTTTGTTGAACTCAACAATCATCACAGAGTAGCAGTGAGTTACTCCCTGCATTTGGGTGCATTTTTCCCCATAGAGATTACATTTACAGAAGGTAACTTAGCTGACAGAAATGCCTGAGTCCTGCCCAAAATACCTAGCAGTTTAACTTCTCCTGTATTTTGAAACTATCGCAATAAACTGATGTTGCACCTTAAAAGAGATTCAATTTGGAAACAAACAAACAAAAAAGTGTATAATTCTGGTAATTCCCCTTTTATCTGTGTGATATATTTAAGCCCAGGGATAACTTCTCCCATTTAGCATGTACATCTGTGAAAGGGATGTGATGGGGGAGCTTTGGCTGTGAAAATACAATGTATGCTTTATTACAAAGAAAACCACAGTTTGAAAACCAGGGAAAACTCTGATTCACCAGCATGACTCACACACGCACTATAGAGCCTGCAATCCCTTCAGCAAAGATTCAAGCCCAGCAGCATGTAAGTACTTGCAAAGAGAACCTATTTTCTCTAAATGAATGATCTTTTCAAGTGCCTTATCTTGCTCTTTTTGAAGACAGTGGAAAATCTCTCACTGGACTTTGATTGAGGCCTTTAAATGCAGGAGGAAAGTCAGTAGATGCCATGTAAATATCCATAAAAATGACTCAAAGCCACCATCAAGATAATATTATCCTAGGAGATGGGAAGTGAGATTTCTGAGAAGGCTGTTACAAGCCCAGGAGGACCTGTTTCATTGGGTAGTGTCTGATTGTGATTAGCAAAGCTGAACTTTTCAGGAAATGAATACTTCAGGGTTCCCACCTCGGGAGAGGATTTTGACATGTTCTCAATTTCAACAAATGAAATTGAGAGGGGATTGGAACTAGGTGATCTTTACAATCTCTTCCAACCCAAACTATTTTATGAAATATTCCTGAAAGCCAAAAAAAAAAATTGCAGAGGATTTTTGGATGTCTTCAGAAAATGGAAACAACTAGACTGGAGGAAACAACTTGGTTGACAGCAGCATAAGGGAGTTCAAAAGATTTTCATATCCAGCAATGAAATAATTTTGTTCTATTACTCCAGCTCCTGAGCCCACTGGTCCAATGGATTATATCAAAGTGTAATACTGGAGTAACGTGGTGAGGAGCCAGGCTGTTAGGGCTTTCTGCCTCACAGAGCATCCAAGAGGAAAGAGACATCTTTGAGGTGTAATTACAGTTCATTTTATCAGTCGAGGCTATGAAAATCAGGGTAAGAATGTGCATGGGCCTTAGAGGGAGGAACTTGAGGTACAGATGCAGATAAACTTGTTTATTCAACTCTCCCAAATAAGTGGCTTCACTTTCAGAAATGCAAAGCCCCATGTTGCTCTCACTGAACCAGACTGACAGGGGAAGAAGCTGTGTTAGTGCTCCTGGTTTCTCACTCACCAGCCCAGCCATACCTAATTTATCCATTTCCCCAGTGAAAATAAATACTGAAAAGCTCATTTTTAATTTATTTAACATATAAGTTAAAGAACAGTTCCCTTAATTTGGTTTGCAATAGCTTTTCCTTTGTTTAAGAAGAGAAAACTTTCAGTACATTTTGAAAATTCTCACGAGGGGACTGTCTCAGTTTAGCACACAAGGAAGCTGCACTCACCATTGCTGTCCATGTTTCTGTGGCTGTGCCTAAGTCACATCTTTGCCCTGGATCTTTTCAAAGCCACTGATTCTGGGATTTGTTTCCCCATCCACACACCTTCTGGGCACACCTGTGTGTGCTCAGCTCTGGTGCCTGTGATCTGCAGGCCTTTAGCTGCATGGGCTCATTTTCCCTGGTTTTTTTGACCCTAAATTGATCTTAACATGCCTTCCATCCACCTATGACAGTCCCAAAACAGGTGAAACCTTGGCTTTTTAGCTTGAGCCCCAGGAGCATCAGGGCAGAGCTTATGTTATGCACAGTAGGCTGTTCCTCAGCAGGGAAGTCAGATGGAAGATAAAGTCAACCCAGCGCCTGCACACTCATCTCTTAACCACACTCTGCTCACATGAAAGGTCATCTCAGTCCCATAAACTCTCATGCTCATATTTCCCAAACTGGCAAACTCCTCATTTGGACTCCAGAGCTGCCTGGAGTCTTTCCATGCTGGAATTGCTTAGCTCTGGAGCCAGTGGTGATCATTAATGCAATGTATTGCCTACCATTTCCATGCCATCAGCTACCTTGGCTTTGGACTTCAGTACATTATACATTACTTCTGGGTAAAAAATAGAGACAGTCCTCTCCATTTCATAATATTATGTTGGGCCTGCAATCTTCTGAGAGGCTAGAGTTGGAAAGTATTATTTATCTTGCTTAGAAAGAACAGAAAGTAGATTAGTAACCACGCATGAAGTGTGTATTAAAGTTAATTAATACCTGCGCAAAACCTTGACATAGGGAATTAACGTTGAGCAAATGGTCTTTTGCATTGTCTGGGAAGAAAGAGCTGCATTTCCCTCTTCGTGACTGATAAACCTCTGCATTCAGACTTCCTGTAGGTCTTATTTGTGGTTCTGTAGGTATTAGATCTATGGTTGACCAGAGAACGCCATTAAGCAGAACTGATTTATTTCACAGTTCACATCTTTACTTCTGGGGGAACAGGGAAGGTGGGAGGCTGGACTAGTGGGAAATGTAATCTGAGGAATGCTGCCCTTGATTTCAGTGGAGACAGGATTTTGCCTGATGCTGTTCCTCTTCCTCTCACCCAGCTTGGATCTTCTCTGGAGCAGCTGCCCACAAATCAGGAAATCATGAATACAGATATCTGAATGTGAAGTTACTCAGGACCACCCATCTGCATGATCCAACCCAGGGATGTCCAAAGAGCTGACTTCCTAAAGCACATTTATTTCTAATAAATAAATGATATTTCTATTAAATTAATTTAATTCTAATAAACTTTCTTTCTTGTGAAAGAAAAACCTGTGGGTTTAGAATCTATGCTCTTCTCTAACCAAGCAAACTAAAAGCTATTTCTGTGGCCCAAAGGCCTGTCTCTGGAACCTCAGCAAGAAACTTCAACTTTTTGATTGCCATTTTCCCATTTCTCAGTCATCAGTGACAAATATGCAGGAGAACAAAAGCCAGGGAGGATTTATCTCCATTTCTTTGGTGCTTCTGTGGGGGCACCAAGAGCACTGTTTTTAGAGTATTCCTCAAACACTGAGGAAACACATATAGCTTGTGTCGAGCAGGATAAACCCCCACAGCCCTTTGCTGCCATTACCCCAACCTGGCATCCAGAGCTTCTGGAGCAAGGGCTTTCCTCTGGTGGGAAGAGAAGTGTTCTGCAGTGTTTCCATCCAGAGGCTCCTTTCCTACACTGCTGCATAACAAACTTGTCGTAAGAGGGATCTTATTCAGATAGGCATCAGCGTTTATGCTACAGAAATATCTGTTATTTATAGATGAGATTGTGTGTTCTCCCTCACAGAGCTGGATGGTATCTCAAGGACACACCCCAAGAAAGAAGAGGGAGGAAGGTGTTCCATTCTGAGGCAGCACAGAAACAATTCCTCCCTGTTTCTGCTTTGCTCCAATATACTTATGCCCCCATTTCTCTGTGGACTAGGTTGTGCTGGGGTACTGAAACATATATGAAATTATATATATATATATATGTGGCAAAGACCAAATAGTTGGTCTTTGTCTTTCTCCACCCACAGGTTTCTGTGTCTAAACCCAATCTCATAGCAACCACAGAAGTGTTGTCTGTGCCTTTACAGGAGCTCAGACTCCACAGCCCAGCTCAGGTACTTGTGTTTCTGCATATGGATTCAGGGGAGCTATGAACATGAAGCTGCACGGCAAGATGAGAGAACACACAAAGAGAAACCCCAACAACAATGAACATTTAGAATAAATTGCAAATAGAGGTGCATAATTTGTGGTTAGAGAGAGTGAGTGCTAGTCATTATTCAGTATCACTCATTTCTTTCCTCCAAATATATGTATGAAAGCCAGGAACAAATAATATTTTTATATACAGGGAGGAGGTTTTCTTTTTAAATTAGATTATGTTAAAAATAATCTAGGATGACTGGAGTGAGATTGTACCTATATGGAGAAACTACTATACAGCCAAGTGAATCATTTATCCAGATATAATGTATAACTTCATAGCAAACAAGAGCCAGACATATTAAGAGTGAATTTTTTACAATAGAGGGTTACATATTAAAATGTATATATAATTGTAACCTTCTGTTAACACCCTCTTGAAGAGAAAAAAAAACCCATTGCAAGCTTTAAAATGCTGTTTCTCAGCAATGCTGGGTGCAGAGAATCTCATTGCTCTGTATGTAATGAGAGCAGCATACACAGAAGAGATTCTTGCAGATGAAAAAAAAAAATTAAAAAATTGAAGAAGCAAAATCAGCTCCTACAAAAGTGTTTAGCAGAAGTTACTACTTCATTTGTATCAAAGGAATTCATTGTCATCTCCAGAGACAAACTTGGGGTAGAGAAAATGTGTTTCATTGAAAGCACAACATATGAAATAATCTGATCTCACCAGATTTTCATTCTAGCTCTCGGAAGGTTGCCCTGGTGACATCACACCATGCATGATGTCCTCAGCCCACAGGCATCCTTTGTAAGCTCTAGAAGAAACTTGGTGTTAGTTGGGAATGGGAAAACAAACACACACATTTTGGGGGCCTGATTAGAGACATTTTCCATCTCTGACACTGAAGAAAGCCCAGAACCTTGGCCTGGGTATACACTGAAGAGGGTTTTACTTCTGAAAAGTACTGAACAGTACTTAAGCAGCTGCCTCCACCTCCTCCAGAGAGCTGTCAGAGACAGGACACTGAGCATTTACACCATGGTCCTTCCCCAAAACTTTGGAAAGGACAAGGCAAAGGAGGGTAATCAAACGACTTCTACCATTTAACCTATTCAACCACCACAAAACACTTCTCAGAGCAGCATAGAAAGGAAATAAATCAGGTTTCTATCTCTCTTCCCATTAAGAAGTTTATCAGAATACCTTTCTCATCACTCATGAAGCCTGAGGGGAATGAGAACAGAGGAAGAGCAAAGAATCCCTTAAACAATACAAACCCTTTTTGCTAGCAGGCAGGTTATGTCCTCTACTAACCCACAGTAATAAGTGGCATTACTCTATTCCACCAAGAATCCCCTAAACAGCCTTCTCTGTGCATTTGCTGCTCTTTGTGTGCTCACATAAATTTGGCAATACTGTGAAAATTCAACTATTTTCCTTGTCCCATCAAGTTCCCTGTTTTCCTCAGAGAAAATCCACTTCTCCTGATAAACAAACTTCCTGAACCCCCATCCCCCAATACTCTGTGCAGTGCATCCACAAGAGCTATATGATATTTAATCCCTAGGAGATTAGCAACACAATTTATTGCACTTTTTGGATATTACAGAAACCATGGAATACAGTAGTTCAGGAGACAGAGCCATGGCAAGGTCTTATTCAGAGAGAGAACACCACTGCATCTGCAAGACCTGACAGGAAAATACGAGGAGCCACAGGTAATCACATTTCAATATTTTCCATCTCACAGAATAAATGGATGGGACTTAAAAATCTCTCAGACAATGTGGAGGAATAATTTCCTAACACAGAAGAAAAACCTTGTCCCTCTTACCCCCTTTTCTAGAACCAAGTGAAGAAAAGCTCCTCTGCCAAGTGCTCTGGGCAGGTGATAGACTCACCTGAACAAAGACAATGAGAAAGTGAAGACTGACTTGCTTGTTATCACGAGGTTCCCAGCTGCCTCCCCCTGTTGGGAGGATAATTTCAGAGGAGCTTTGTTGCAAGTGCCCCTCTTTTCCAGTCAGGAGGCATCACCACAGCCAGATAAGGAGCTAACGCAGAAAACCAGCATTCGAGTCATTACAGAAATATGCAATGCTACAATTTTCTGGGCTATTGATTGCTGCTGTTCTGGCATTGCAACCCAAAACACTGGGGGAAGTCAAGTGGGGAATGAGAAGAGGGGAATTTAGCATGATGGAGAGCTGGTTAAAATACCTTCACCGAAAAGAGCTGCTTTGTCAAAATCACAACTTTTTGCCAAAAGGTATGAATTTTGAGACAAAGGTTTTGCAAGTAGTTTGGGGATGTTTGTGTGGGTCTCTGACCTGCCAAGCTAGTTCCCTAGTCACACAGCTATCATTAATGTTCTCTCAGGTTATACTTTGTTTCATTTTAGCACAGCTTCATTCTGATCTGCACGCAACCAAATTTTTGAAACATTTCAAAAAAATTGTGTGTTTTTCTGCCCCCAACGCCTTCTTAATGTTCAGATGGAGGTAAATAACTCTGTCATAAACTCTATGGGGAGTTTATTGATAACATAAAATAATACATTTTGCTTTCAAGACATTTCATATTACAGTCAGGAGAGAGAGGATGTGAGTCAGAAGCTTTCTTCTCATTTTCGCTCAGTTCGTTTGTTCACTCCATTTACTGAAACTTAAGTAGCTGTTAGAGCTACAAGTCCCAAGGCACATGTGTTCTTTAACACATAACTTAATTTCCAAAACAAATAATTACAACTTCTTTTCCGAGTGTCACCCTTCCCAGGAGCGTCTGATGCATATGCTGAAATGTAAAATCCTTCAAGCTGATGCTCTGCTGCAGTTAACTGCTCTCTGTTTCAGGGAGATTTACCCTCTGCCCATTGTTTCTTCCACTCAGGCACTCATTTCTACATCTGGAGTGCTTTTGGATAGTTTACTCCAAGCAGGCAGAGAATGGCAGGTCCCAGCTTTGTCTTTTATAGATCCCTCCAGAAAATGCTTAAACACTTGACAGACCTCCCTCAACATCAGACCGAGGTGATGCTCAGGTGTCCCACAGAAGAAGCTTTCTAATTGAAAGGTTGAGGATTTTGCATCATCCAGGGCTGGCTCCTCCTCCCCTTAGCTATAACACTGACCTAATTATACAGAGCCTCAACGCTGCAGTGCTGAGTAGTTTCAAGTTCGCTTGTTATGTGATGCCTGCAACAATATTTATTCACCAGCTACTCCAAATAAAACGCATTGTTTCACTGCGTTAACATCAAAGCCAAGCTTGTAGATGGTATTGGTTTTATTTATATGATCTGCATACCTCTACATATGTGTATTTATATATATGTGTACATACATGGACACACACACTCTTGCCCAAAAGGAAAAGCAAGGGCTGCTTATAATAACAGCAAACAACAACTGATGCTTGTGATTTTGGATCTTGCAGCACGCACCTTTCGTATTGAAATCCACATGGGGAGCAAAGACAGTCAGCTGCCTGCACGGTGCCCTGCCCAGGGCTCACTCCGAGCACTGCAGCCTGCAGAGGTGCCATCATTTCTGCCCCAGGGGCAGAAAGTTTTCCTCTTCAAACCTTTTTCCTTTTCCAAACACTTTTCCTCCTACTTAGGCTAGCAGGAGTTCAGGGCAGAAATCCCTTTCTTCCAATGTCTCTGTAGGTCAGTAAAGATTTTCATCACACCTTCTTGCACAGGTAGTGGCTCCCAAAACCAATCAAGCCAATCCACTGGTGCACCTGCAGTGTCTGTCTGCTCACAGAGACACACAAATTTTCCTTGTTGTGTGGTTGAATTTAAAAATAGTGGTTGAATTAAAAAAAAATTATCAAAGTATACTAATGGATTATCAACTCAGGTCATTGAATCATGAAGCAAAGCAGCAGAAGTGTCTGTTACCCTCTTTCTCATTTCACTGTTCTCTGCCATCTCAATCCCTTTCATACTTTAAAAGTTGAAACTGAACATGTACAAGGAAAAGTAGATGAAAATCAACATCCATAGTGAGATATAACATAGAACTTTGGGCCAAGACATATAGATTTATAATGAATAATATATATTTGTCAAAAAATATATGCTCATAAAACCAAGCCCTTGCATTTTGATGTGTTCTTACTTTTGGACTCCAAAAATCTTTGCATTCTCCGAAGTATCCACACCCTTCCTTTCTCCCTCTGTTTTGTTTGTTTAGTTTTGTTTGTCTCTGGAGGTCTGCAGAAACCTCCCTAGAACTCACCAAAAGGAGAGCTATGATCCAGAAATAATCCTTAGTTCCTTTCTTCAATTAAGATGTGGGAGTACAAACTATTTGGTGACAAACATTCCAGTGTTTGGGAAGAGGAGGCTCAAATTCTCCTGCTCCTCACTCATCAGTGTGGGAAAAGAAAACATTGGCTAAGGCTGCAGAAGGTCTTCTCCTCCCTGTCTTGGTCTGGCCAGTGCCAAATTATTGTGGGGCACAGCTCAGCACGAGCCAGCAGAAGAGATGTGGAAGGTGGAGCCAAAGACCTCGACAGGAATAAGCTCATAAATGCTGTTATCACGTGTACAAGGGACAAATTGGGATCCTTCAGAGGTCTCCCTGCAGATGCACTGTTTCCCTTTGCCAAATCTGTACCCTTCTTGCACAACAGAAAGCTTTCCCAGCAGAGGTGGCCTGGGCAGCATCTTATTTTTTCATTGCCAGCAAGTATTTCTGAGAAAGGCTAGGCTAGAGTGTGCCAGAGTCTGGAATTAGATACAAATTAATTGCATGTAATTACTCAAGAGCATCAAGTATCTTTTTTGGGATTTTATAGTTATTGTTATTGTAATGATGTTCAATTTGCAAATACAATTATTGTAAATTACTCTATTGATAACTTCAGCTCTCCTATTGTGTGTGATCACCTCACTGGTTTTCTTGTGGTCTTTTGTAAAAAGTTTTTATAGTCTTGATGAAGACACAAGCAGAGCAGAAAATTCACTGCTGTCCTCACAATGGCTTTCTGTTACTCAGAAGTGGAGAATTGGTAAATTATTAGCTTATGATTAAATTACAATGTCACTGCAACATTTGAGAGGTCAAAGTCATAAACAAACTATTTTTGTGTCACACTACAGCACAGCCTGATAACAACAAACTGAGACGTATTTTCTTAGCAGCATTTCCTCTCTGATTTAATTTCATTGCTCATTTTTTCCTTTTATATCCACCTGCGTTGCTATTAAAAATTCATTTAAAGAAGGACTGCCAATGGCTCAGGGAGGTGTTGGGAGGGTTAAGAAAATGATGCTTAAAAGCCTTTCAAAAGCAGGTTTATATATGAAATATGTAAGATTGTTTAAAAATTTTCATTCCTGAGCATTTCACAATGTGTAAGTTGGTATTAATATGTACAAACAGAGAAAGATGTCTAAAATTTTTTAGTTCTGGAGTATGCATTCATCTGCAGTCACTGGTGCTGGTTTGGCCTCAGAAATTCCCTGGGCATACTGCATCCTGACAATTTAATACATTGTTTGGTCAATAAAACCTATAGAAGAAAAAACCTATAACTATAGGGAATAAAAACCCTACAGCACAGTTGGAAAGTGGAATACTAAGAAGCATGGAAAGGTGCAAAAGAGAGAAGCTATAGAGAACATAAAAGGGGAAAGGGAAAAACATTGAAAGGAAAATTCTTACTCTCAGAGACTCTTCCCCTTCCCCCAAGAAAATGTTTTCTTGTGCAGGGAGCTATATGTCCTCCTCTGCCTGGCTTTTCCTCTTGATTTCACTTCCACTCAAGTAAATTTTCCAGTTAAAGATATTTCTTTTCTTCAACTCCCCTTTTCACACCAATCCCTTTCTTCCCACCATCTTTGCCTCGCCCTGCTTTGGCAAAAAGTTTTTTATTTTTCTGTATGGTTAAACTCAAGGAAGTTTTATCATGATAAATATTAGGAAAATCCTTTTTTCCAGTTTGGACATTAGAAGCAGTGAAACAGATTGCTGGAGGAGGTGGTGGATGTTCCATTTCAAGGTGGTTTTAAGGAATGAATTAACAGAGATGTGCTGGGGATTTCCTAAGCCTGGTCATGGGACAAGAGGATGGACCAGTCAAGCCCTCCAGACCTCTACCTATGATTCCTTTCACCTCTCCAGGGTCTGGGGGTGTTTAAATGGCTCAGGGTATGCCAGTGATTTATTAAAACTTTACAGCACAGGGCAAGTGTGTAAACCAGAACATTCTATTCTACTTTTTCCAGGGTCACCATGCTTACATCCAGAAAGGTGCTGACACAGGCACACACAAACACACGTGGTGTTGTTAGAGGTGTGCTCATCAGTTATTTATGAAGTTTATAATCTGACACTATAAAAAAAAAAAAAAAAAAAGAGATTCTAACAGGCTCCAGCGTTCCACAGCTGCTGAAATGTCACCTCTCTGATAGAGATATCGATTAACAGTTTGAGACCAGGCACATTGTATTCTGTGCTAACAAGCTGGTACAGCTCTACCTGACATTTCTCACCAAAGGAGAGGACTAAGTCATATTTGTTGGCTTTTGTTGCACAGTTCTGAATGTGTGGGTGCATTTAAACATTGACTGTGAACTGGGGAGCCTGTAAACTTGGCTCTGTTCTGACTGGGCAACTGAGTGAAGGTCAAATGAGAGTGGCAGGATTTTATTTTAGGCCCACAGGGCTGCGAAGAGGTTTTCTGAAGGAGCTTGGTATGGGGACAACCATAGAAAACAAGGTCTAAATGAAACCTGGTCACATGGATTTCTCTGGTATGTAATGTAACAAGTTTTATATCCTCATTTTCACAGATTTATTGGGATCTCTGGGCACTTGATTCGGCCACCAGATGATTGTTACTCCAAAATATTGCACAATAGTGAGGCTTTTTTGAATAATCACCTAAATGAGACAGCCCAGCTGGAATACATGTTGTCTGAAATGCTACAAATAGGAGTCACAGATCCTGGAGAACACACAAGCTGGCCTACACAGGGAATTAACCCAAGCTGGAGGTGGTGGACAGCTGGCCTCAGGAGGACAGTGAGATCTATGTCACATCTCCATGAAACACAAGATCTCAAAGCAATGATTTTGTTTTATTTTCAGGAAGCTGATTTATAGGTCAGAAGGCAAACATCAGTTCCGGCACAGGCAATGGCAAAGTTCCTGCTGACACTGCTGGGACAGCAAAAAAGTTTTCAAGACTTAACATGAATGTAAACTTCCAAAAATTAAATCCCTAATGAAGGATCTGTGTATTTTTCATCATAGTCATTGACACTGAGACAGATACAAGACATGATTGCATTTGCTGCTACTTTTAAAGTAAATTCATAACTTCAGAATCTGTCGCAGGCATTGATCTCCATGCCAGGCACAAAATGAATATACCATCCTTAATGGCTCCTGTCCCTAAACCACAACATAAAACCAGGGATGAGAGTATTGGCCATGACCTGCTGGTTACTGAAATGTTAATTACTGTTTTCTAAAACACACAGGCCTGGGTGTTTCACTCGTAAAGTGCTGTACACTGAATTGATAAAGCTCACAGCTCCAGCAGGATAAAATAATTTACTTTTGCTCTGTGTGCATATGTTGATAGAAACACAGCTCATGTGGAGAAAAACAGGTGAGTTCCTGATAACCAGGAGGTATTACCGGATTGTCTTAAAATTTCCATCTTTCTTTCTAAACTTCTAGCTTGGCTACGGGCTTTATTTCAAAACAATAGATTTCCTTTAGATGCCTTGGTCCAAAATTTCTCCTGCTTGTTCAAGGAAATGCTTGCTTGTTGTCCAGATTATATTTTGTCAAAAGAAAAGCTGGAAGATCTACTGAAACCTTCTTATTGTATTTCTATCCCGAAGCATTCTGACGTTAATCTTTCTAATATTATACTCAAAAACTTCCACTCAGCCTTTATTTTTCAGAAGGGCTTTTAATGTTTTGCTTTCTGGTGCCATCCTTTATTTATTGATTTATTTATTTAATTTTTTATTTTTTATTTTCGGTGGTGCTTTGTGGTGGTGGTGGGTGCTCGATTGCACCAGTGGAAGGATGTGCAATCAAACTTGCAATGAGACAGTAGTCTCTGATTGTCATCAGCTGCAGCTCATTATTCTCTCAAGGATTCCTTGTGCCAATCGATGATAAACAATGTGTAATCACTTGCAATTGATTGCAAATCAGATTGCATAGACTGGCGTGTGGAGTCCTTGAGGGAATAGCGAGCGGTGCCTTTTGCCCACTCCTGGCGCTGTCGGGCCCGCGCGCCGTGGGCTGAGCTGCTCTCCTCGGCTCCAGGCCCGAGCAGGTCCCACAGGGTGACACGGGCCGTGTGCTTGGTACATGGCGCTCTGGCTGCTCATTCCACCCCTTCTCTCCCCCCAGGTGTGCTCCAGGGCCCTGTTCTCCTGGGTTGTCACCCTCTGCAAAGTTACAGAGACAAAACCTGAGGCATTACGGGGAGGTTGACGATTCAGTCTGTCAACGGGGCACCAAACCAGTTCCTTTTCTGAAGATTCCTGGTTCCCTCTATTTTGCCCTTCAAAACTGGCTCAGTTTTGAAGAAGTTGTTAGCAAAATGGTCTGGACAAGTCACAAGCAACAGAGGAATAAGCTGCTCCAAGGCCAAGTCAGATACGTGGTGTGCTCAGCTGGGTTTTGCTATTTAGACTTTTACATTCTAAGGTAGTGCTAATCAGATCTGGTCTGTTGACCATCAATGGCCTGAAAAACGCCACAAAAAGTGGTCAGTGAAATTAGAGCAAAAAGTAAGAAAATGTGGCAGGTGTCTTCAGTAGCTCTTTTGTGATTAATGTTCATGGCTGCGCCAGACAGAGCTGTCAGTAATTGAAAATGTTGGTAGCCAAACAATCATGTTTTGACTTAAGAAGAACTTTGTTTAGTCCATTCTTAAATGCATCGTTATTTACCAATCTCCCTCACAACTGCTGTAGGACAGTAGTTTTCTGGGCTAGAAATACTTTAGAAAAAAAAAAAAATGTTTATTTAATTAAAGAAGTTCAAGAAAGATAATTTGAAGTCAGTTCTCTTTCTGGATATTTTAGTTTTTCAGGTTGAGGTGTATGTGAGACAGCAAAGCTCTCATTCCAAGTATTGATCTTAGAACAGGACATGAAATCACATCTGAATTCCACATTAAAAAAAAAATCTATTAAAAATATTCATGGAACAGTTTGCTCAACTGATAGTGTGTTTTTTTTTTACTTCAAGCTAGCAGGGTCTTGACTTGATCTTTATATTTAAATGAGAAAAGAATAACATTAGCATTCACTGAATATTTTGATAGAGATAATAATCTCTATTGATAACATACTTCCTTTTAAACATCTGTAAGGCAATCAATTGGAAACTGATGCACTGCTCTAATCTTACTTCGGAAACTGGTTCATGCTAAAGACTTGAAAATCATAAAGGACCAAAAAGTAGACTTTAATGGAGATGAAGTTCTTCTGGTAAGTGCGCTTTTAAAATATATTTTAATGTGGCACTTTTTATTTTTTTTCTGAATAAACTTTTCCTTGCAGTTTTATATGAACCAATAGAGCTCCACAGATTTCAACAGAATTAATTGATTTCCCCAAATATCAGTGAGGTCAGGGAGAAAATTACTGAATGAAAAAATGCACAGCTAATAATTAAAGAGATGGCCTGGTTTTGTAAATCTTTTTCCAAGTGTTTCATTAATAGTAATTGATGTGTTAAAGTACAACTTTTTGAAGCTGCAGTGTAGCTTGCAACTGCTCTTCTGTGAGCTTCACAACAGCCATCATTAAAGAGATAAAGCACATCTATTATCTGCAGCAGGCTTCTAGAAAAATAATATTCCCAAGGGATTTCCCCCTTCAGAAACAAGAAGGGTCACAAATTTATTTCAAGTCATCTTCCTTCACTGACCAACATTGGTACTTCAACGAAGGATGCAACAAGTTAAGTTTGAGGATTTTTGCATCATAATTTCAGTTTATAAACAGAAACAGAAGGAGATATTTTGTTAGCTTTCTGGTTTTGTTTATTTGTTTTGCTTTTTTTTTTGGCACAATCTTATCATCGATCTGAAATATGACAAAATCCACCAGTGTTTTCAAAGGTCACATATTTGTATAGTTGGTTTAAATTACCTATATTAGAAACAAATTCCCAGCAATTCACCTCCCAAAGTTGAGAACACACTCTAAAAATATGTGAAAGTTTTGAAACATTAGACACAAAGTGTGAGCCAAAGGGGTCTGGAAGGGAGGGGGCCAATTCTCACGGGTGTGAGCCAGCCCCACAAGGCAACGGCCCGTGGCAAGTCATACTGCTCGTTTTAGGGGCTTTTCAACCACGCCCTTTTACTCCTTCCAAATGAATTTTGGTTGTTGAATTGAACACCTCCAGCTCTTCATTTCTGAGCAGCATTAGCCCAGCACAAGAGCTGTGCCTTTAGCTGGGATGTTCCCAGGCCTCTTTGTTGCTGTGAGTGGGACTCCTCCACGGCACTCAGCTTTGGGGGCCCCAGCGCCAGCAGCTGGTTGGCATTGCCTCTTGAGCTACAGATGTGTACAGTGTACACCTCCTTCACAAGCCAGGGCACTCCTGTGTCCATCTGCTCCATCTGCTCTCCAAAGAGGTGTCTCTCTGAAGGCAGTGCTGCAGGAATTGCCTGTTGCCCTTGAGCACAGCACACAGTGCAATAAACCTGCCAGAGGTGCCAGGGGAGCTGAGTTTTGTCTGCCCTGCTGAAGAGGAAGGTGCTTTATACATGGTTTGTGTCTGCTCAGTGCTGGAGCTGAACAGACAATTTCTTGTTGGCTTTGTTGTCTACAAAGAGAGCTGTAACCAGCCTGGTGATAAACGGATGATGGAGGTGCAGATGGGCACGCTGGTATCTCTGCTGTGCCTACAGATCTCTTGTGTAAGAGGGGCTGTGATGTGGTGTAAACTGTGGGAGACATCCCACATAGTCTTATTTATTTACAGTGAGGTTTCTGTACAACAGATATCCAGCATTTTACATGTGTCTCTTCTGTGAGTCAGAATGTTGGCCAGTTTACAAACAGAGTGGGCAAGGGTGCTCTGCAAACTGCTCAGTAAATAATTACACCCAGGTTTGTATTAACTGCTCTTGCTTTCTGCAGTGTGCTGATGGAAATGTGCAATTGGTGAGCATTTCTGGTAGGAGCTTGGCTTTTTTCCTCTGGTTTTGTCTTAGTGCAAGAAAAAGCAATTTAATTACAAGCTCTGAAATAGATAAAACATAATTAATTTCTGCTTTGACACTTGTTAAGGATTTTTAAGCATTAAGCAATAAAACAAGAGCTATAGTTCTGACTATAGATAAATAATTGTAGCAACCATGTAAAATTATGAAAACACTGAGGTGGGACTTAAATCTTCACTGTGATAATAAAGAATATACAAGCTCTCCTATGCTGAGAATTCTTTCCCTAAGTATCTGTTGTTTGGTGGGTTGAGCAACATTTTTAAACCAGAGGTGAACAGCTGAGTGCACATCTCAGAATAAGACAGGATTGTCCATACCAAAGAAACCAGGCAGATTTTAACCAATGTCAAAAAAAAAAAAAAAATACAGGATAAAATATGGAATGGAGAGTAAATGTTCATGCCTGGAAGTGCATTCAATCTAGGGCTTGTCTGGGTTTTGAGTTGAGAAATTAAGACAAGGGCTGTGCTCAACCACAGAGAAATCTCAATCTTTAATTTCTCTTGGCCAAAATCTTCTAAGAATCCCTGTTTTCATGAGATTAGATTTATGACATATACAAATGGTCCTCTGGGCTTGGAAGTGACTTAGAACCAAAAAAAACACACCAAGTTCAGATTTCAAAATCTAGCTTATGTCATTCTTGCCTAATGGTAACAAATTCAAGGAAGAAAAATATATCAAAACACCATGAAAGTGTGAGAAAACAGATTTAAATTTGAACCATGGAAAGATGATGGGTCTGTATCACTGGCCCATATCTATTTAATTTGCTACCAATATACATGGTCTCCTGTCAGACAGTCTTAAAATGTTGAGAAGTGTGATATATTGTTGGAAAGTACTTGGAAAATGTTCATGGCTGAAGTGTGATTTACAGGTCTAGGCTTACCAGCAGCAGCACTCAGTGCACGAGAGAACCTTTTTACAGCATCTTTGAGCAGACACTTTGCTGTTTTTACCTGTGTTTTGCAGGTAGCTTGGCACATCTCGCATCCAAACCAAGTTAACTTTTATTTTCTCCTCTGTAAATCTTTAAAAACTTTTCCTTGAAGATGAGGCCTCTATTAAACAGCTTGTGTTACAGAAATTAATAAAGCTAATGAAATCAGGCACTGTTAGCTTTTGTGTGATTCATCAGTCACACATCTCTGTTTAATGTGCACAGGTTTGGAGCCTACTTCTCACTTGCACAAAAGTCTCACTGTTAGTTTAAGAAATGCTCATATAAATAGAATCCATTTTCTGATGCACCATAAAATATCTAAGAGCAATGAATGATTATAGTCACAAGAGCTATTTTGGCTGGGCTTGTGCTAGCTCCCCAGGCCCAGGATTAACACTGCTTTCCCTGCATTTTGAGAACAGAGGAATTGTCAGTACACTGCAACCAGCAATGACTAAAACCAGATGTTTCAGTGGAAGAAACCTCTCATTAGGCTTGTAGGGAATGAGCTTTGAAAAACTGGTTTGCTTGTTTGTTTGTTTGTTTTAACAAAGGGGAGTGCAAATGCACCTGAGTGTAAATGCAAATTGGGCTTTTTGAGTTTCATGTTGATACAGCAAAGCCTAAAGGAAATGACAAAAATATCCAACCAACAAACAATCCTATTAAGTTTGTGGTTTCAGAACTAAACTCCAGCCTTTGAGGATCACTGAAGGTAAGTTCAGGTTAGAAATTCTGTCCTTTGGAAATTCTGCTTTTTCTGCAATCTCAGATTGGTAAGGGAAGTTTCGTTGTGAAGAGCTCACGTAGGGCTGCCTTCATTACCAGGTATGTAGGTTATTTTAAATGGTGTTATTTTGGTTATAAAGAAACAAGAGATGATAAGCTGGAGCCCTAAACGCAGCATTGACACGTGTCTTCAAGTTGGACAGGTTTTTAAACAGTAGCAATAAGGCAGGATAAAATGAAGCTCAAATCCAGCAGTGCCTCCAGTAAAAACACCACCCAAGGATGGAGGGTGGTGTGTGCTCTGGCTGTGGATGAAAGAATCTACTTCAGAAAGCAGTCCTGAAGTGAGGCATCCTGGCTACAGCAGTTTGCTTTGAAAGTTAACTCCTCTCTCCAGGCAGTCCTGTTGTGTCCCAGCTGCAATCGAGGCATATTTGCCTGACAACTGCATTGAAATCAGGCTTTACAAATGCTGAGGTAAAGATCCAGACCTCTGCAGCCAGGGACACCGACTTCAGCACTTCTTTTCCCCTTGTCTGATCTCTATCTAGACATCAATACAATGTGGGGTTATGGCAAATTAATAGAGGTTGAAGGTTCAGCTCCAGCCGGGCTGTTGGGAGCTGGTACGAGCTGGAAGCAGCCTCTGTCCTGGGAATGGGGATGCCAGGACACCCTGCCCAAAGGACAGGTGTGGACACACACAGCACCATTGCCCTGGCTTGCTCAGCTCATGCTGGGGCAGGGTGAAGGTATGAGAAGCACAAGCACCCACGTGGGCTCACAGCAGCAATCCCTGCCAGGTGTGACTCGGTGCCACCCAGGCACCTCTGCAGGTTGGACATTGCAGGGCCCTCCCAGAGGGGCTCAGGGCAGTGGAAGCCCTTGAGTGCTCCTGAGAGCTCCAAACAGCATCTGCAGAGGGCTGTCCCCCACCTCCTTCCTCCTTGCAGGGCTGAAAATCACTGACCCACAAAGTGAGGCTATAGGGAGAAATACCCAAGCCAGAGGAAAGCATCCCTCAGGGATTACGCATTTTCTGCATGAATAATCTTGTGTGCCCCCATTGTGGGGCTCTGCCTGACATTGTGTTCTAGGTTTGCAGCTAGAGAGGTGTACTCAACAAAATACCTCAGAAAGCACACTGAACAGCAGTGGAACTTAGTGAATTTTAGATTTTTTTTTTTTTCCCATTTAAAAACAAAATTCCAGTGAAATAACAAGTCCTTAAAGCATGTATTATTTATTTTCAGTGGACTAAAAGAGCCCCTACAGTATTTTGAAAGAATGTCTGCTTTATAGGTCTGCAGTGATAACATGTTGGAAGTAACTAACAATTGTGTTATTTTTGTCCTCACTAATAATGCGCAGAGAGCAATTGATGTTTCTTCTAGAGTTAATAAGAAACATTTGCAGCAAAAGCAGGAACTGTGGAGATAAAGCAATTGGCAAGAAATAGTATGTTTAAATACCATAAAACAGCCAGTATCCAAACAGGTGTGAGATAAAGTGGTATAAATAAACTGCTCTGTATGCAGCCCATCACACAGCAGAGTTGGGTAAAAAATTGCATGAAATAACTTCACTTCTTTTCGGAGGAAAATATAACAAAACTGATCCTTGTGTCTCCTAATTAGCTTTAGCAGCTGAGAAAACATTTCTCATGCAGAAATTTCTAAAAAGTTGTTCTTTCTAAAAATGGAAGACAAACAAAAGAAACAGTCAGATTTCCAAACATTTTGGAGAGACTGCTTCTAAAGTTTGTAAACCTCTTTTCCAGTTAAAGCTGGTATCCTGAAGAGACAGTGGAACTTCTTTCAGCCTTGCAAAGTTACAACTGGCCCTTTTAGTTATTCTGCATTGTCTGGTGGCATTACAATCTCAGATGGTGCCTGTGTTATTTTTATTGGTGCTGCTTCCACAAACACACAGACATTTGCCCTTTCTTCATCCAAACATTTGGTTGCATTAAGGGTTGTTTGGTTTAGATTAAAGATTTTCTTTTTTTAAGACCAGTCAAATTCAAAGTAAATCAGTACTAGCAAACATGACGTGAAAATAATTGCCCATGCTCACATGACTGATAAGCAGAACTATGGAAAATTTCTTACAACAAAATCCACCTGGTTTCTGTGGCTCTTACAAATGACAAGCCACAATGGGTTCATTGAAAGGTTTGTCAAGATCCATCAGCCTCTTGGAGAAGTGGAATGGCTGTATTTTTTTGTTTAATCAGCATGCGAATTTGTTTAGCATGTGAATTTTAGGTGACATGAGTTTTGCGAGTCTTACTCTCTTTGTGTTCATATAAAGAAGAAAAGAATTTACACATGTCCGTGTAGACATTACCCACAAAGTGAAATTGCCAAATTTCAGATGGTTTTAGAAATCAGAGCTTTCAAATGTTGCTCACTGTAACTCTCTCGTGTGTGAATCAGGTCCCTGAACTCAGCTCTGTGCAGTCCAAGATGTGCAAAAAGCCAAGATAGAAACCACAGCATCTCTTTGGAGACTCATTCTGTGACCTGTAACATGTTGTGGCCTGGGAAAAGGAGCCTCTCCACTGATACTGTCTGCTGACAAAACCATCCCTGTAATTTGTGTTCTGTATAGCCTGAGGAGTCCCTAAATACAGTGACTTGTTCTCACCCAGTGCCTGGACTAAGTGAAACACAAAACACACTCCATGTAACACCACTGCTTGCTTCTCCTCTGCCATTCCGTGCTGGAAAGATTCAGAGGGGCTGATCTGGAGAGTGCCTGTGCTGTTCTACCTCCCTCTGTGTGTCCTACACTGGGATTGCTCCAGCCTTTCATAATCAGGAATAAATACCACCCCATCCAGCTGGACTCCACTCTTATTTTGGAGTCCTTTGAACCAAACATGAGCATGGCTCCCTTGGCCAAGTCACACCTAAATAAATGTGGTGCTACAGAAGGACTTGGCCCCATGGCTCTTCAGGAGCTGATGTTTCTAGCAGCCAAGCTCTGCTGTGGCAGTGAGCAGAGGTGATGGTGGCTGTTTAAGATGCTCCTGGGAGATTCCTCGAGGTGCAGCTGGAGCAGCCCCATTCTACCAAGCCTTGAGGTGCACGTGGGGCTTGCCCTAGTGCAGGACCAAACAGACAGCAACTTGCTTTGGCTGTCCAAGCTGGTGCCCCTTTCTGAGGTGCACAGGTTAAAAAGCTGCCAGGGAAGCTCTGACCTGCCCTGCGTGACAGCCATGGTGTGTAAATGCTCTGTGGGAGCAGAGAGGTTCAGAGAGCAGCTGGCACCACACAGAAAGAAACAGAAATGGGAGCACCTCTTCTTCATGTTGGCCCTTTTCAGTTAACCACTGATAGATGTGATAAAATCCCAGTGCTGCTGCTAATAAGCAAAGGAAAGGAAGCCAATGTTCTTTCATCCTCTGACACATGGTGCGTTTTGGTTTCGCTCAGGGTAGCAAACCTTTCTGTCTCGTAGCAATCATTATAAATAAGCCCACTCCTTATCAGATCCTCCTCTGAGTGTTTTTCATCAGAAAACCACAGTTAATTTTAGATAATTGTTTGAGATAATCTCAAATTTGTGTGTAATGTATGCCCCAGTTCTAAGAAAAACATGACATTGGGGAAGGTACTGCCTGCCTAAGAGCTTTTCATTTACAAGAGTGGTGTGAGATCTCTTGTTCTTGTCAATTGAACTCTTGTGTCATAGACATTCAGACCCCTATGTCTCAAAGCACATAAAATTTTAACTTGCTTAGTATTTATTGTCTTCTGCATTTTGTAACAGCTCCTGAGCAGCGCGTTCAGGGACTGAGCACATGTCCTGCCAAACAAGAAGAAAAAGGTTTCCAAGCAGTCTATGCCAGAATTTGTGATGGCATATCTGACTCCTTAAGCTTTCCTGTGGGAGTCAATTTTACTTTATTTGACAGCAGTGGTGTTTGCTGCCAGAAGAATAAAGACAAGAGTTGTTTAAAAAATCACGTGTGTCACGCTGCACTATCAAACAGTCTGCTCCACATTGTGAGAGTTTTGAGATGAAACGAACAGATGAATTCCCAGGACCTAGGAGAAGAAGTGTTTCTAACACCAAAGGAGGAAGGATGTTCATTTACCAATAAAAAAGGATTAAAATCAGACTGCAAGTAGTCCATCAAAGCTTTCTGGAAAGGACAAGGAGCAAAACCCACACATGATCAGATTTTAGAAAAAAGCATTGTGCATTCAAGTCCAGTTTTTGTTCAGTATAACTTCTGGATATCTCTTGAACAGCATGAAAATAAACATAAAATATAGTGGTATTTGGGCCTATTGTATGCAATACATCATAAAGATAAAAATAACAAAAAGCAACTTTTAATCTCCCACTTCAGAAACTCAATAAGAGAGTGGTGCAGGGATTTCCTTGAGATGGTCAGAGAGAAAAATGAGGGACTTAGATACCCTGGTTTCCTAGTCCCTGGCAAAGACATCCATTTCCTGAGCAATGTTTGCTTTAACAACCAGGGCTGGATGTTGCAAATATTTGTAGCTGAATTATCTCAACATTTTGAAAACTATGTACCTTGATTGTTGTGTTTTTTTCTGGGAAACTGAGTGGAAAGACTTCTTCTTGGCATGGAGAAATGCTAGGAAATTCTAACATCATGCATGAAATTTCAAATCTGCCTTTAGGAAAAGCCAACTTCCTTCATAAATTGGCTCCTTCTCACTGGTAAAGGTGAGCAGGGTCAGACAAAAAAGCAATTGCAAGCCTACTTTAAAATTTGTGAGGAAATTTTAAACCCCATAAATTTCAATACATTTTGCCTTTTATTGTGAAGTCCTGGCATATTTCTCATAGCAAGTTTCTCAAACAAAGTTTAGCCCTGCTATTCTATACTCGATGATATGTGTGGATGGATATGTATCCAAGTTTAGGGCTGACACATCCATCAGAATGTTGGCCAGCTTGGAAGTCTGCAGATTTTTGGGATCATCCCCACTTTTCACTTCCTTATGGTCCATGGAAATCCATGGTTTAGAGATCTTACTTGGGGACCATGGTGTTTTCAACCAGCATTAAATGCATTTCAAACCATCAGCAATTATGTTTCCTCTGATACACACCCAGAAAAACCATCTCACTTGATAACTGGTGAGGGAGAACAAACTGATGGTTGATCACTTTATTCATACACAATATCTCTACTAATAAGCCTCATTTCTTGTCTTGTCATTCCTGTCTGGCACCTCAAATGAACAGAAAGTGCTGGTAAGATCAGAAGGTAAAGTGTTTTTAGCAATGTGGTGTATTAAAATAATTTTCACATGCAATAAGGTGCCTTTCCAGGTAGACTTAGAGAAATTAAACGTCAAGTGTGTATAACGCAGATTAACTAGCCTGGGCTGTTGTGGAACACAACACTCTGCTTTTGAGTGTATTTATTCTTTTATTCTTGTGGCTGCATTAGCAAAGTAACAAATGAAGGGGAAAAAAGAAAAAAAAAAAAAAGAAAAACACATTTCACACTCTTTAAAAATATCCATTAGATCACAATGTATCCACAGCAAAAGCAAGTTTTAAGACCTCAGAAGTCAGAATTAGTAGGTTTGCATGAATTGATTGGTTCTTGCTGTCACTGCAGTGCTTTTTAGATCAGCAAGATCAGGATAGCTCATGTCATGAGTGTGTCCCTCATCATAAGTTGTAAACCACAAAAAACCCCTATTTCCTGTTTTAAAACTTCAGGTATCTGTTTGACAGCAAGATAAGTTTGGCCAGAAAGCCCATACTAAAAATCCCCAGGGTGAAATTTAACCTTTATATAGCTGATTAACCCTTTAATAAACATGGCAAAAAGGCCAAGCCATTGCCTGCACCCTTCTGGCCAAGGAAAAGGACAATATTGGTTTTTAAAGCCACATTTTGCTTGCTGAATTATGCAGCATGCTGCTAAACAGGATCCTTTTCTCAGGGCAGAGATCACGGGAAGGTTTGTAACTTCCTTCTCTTGCCTGCACAAAAAATCTGGTAACAAACTTCACACTTCAGCAGTGCTATTTGCTTCGAGCATCGACAAAGTGACACACTTGCAGAAATACAGGTGGGGGTTCCTTCCCCCTCTCCTTGCCCTTTTTGTCCATGTTGAGTTGAACTCCATGACAAGCGTGAACCGAGACCACATCTTTGGAGTGAGTCCATTCTATTGAGGTGATTAGAGGATAAAATCAATTCTGTCAACCCCAGTTGGCGCTTCTGTGCTCTCACTCCCAGCAGCTGTGAGGGGATAAACCTACTGAATAACCCTACTGGATAACCCTACTGGATAACCCTACTGGATAACCCTACTGGATAACCCTACTGGATAACCCTACTGGATAACCCTACTGGATAACCCTACTGGATAACCCTACTGAATAACCCTACTGGATAACCCTACTGGATAACCCTACTGGATAACCCTACTGGATAACCCTACTGGATAACCCTACTGGAGCTTTCCTCATTGCATGGGGCTACAGAGGAGCTGGGGAATCCTGCACCCAGCCCAAGCTCCTGAGCTGCCCACAGCTGCAGGGACAAACCTGCGACTCATTGCCCACCTGGGCTGCGGTCCTGCTGGGCACGACCCAAAAACGCATCCATCCCCCTTCCCAAGAGCAGCAAAGCAAAGAGTGGTTTTGGCTTGGCTGCTCTAAACAAGGCAGTGATTAGCCAGTAATCAGAGAGCGATTAGCACAGACAGCCGGGTCACTGGGAGTTCAGCTGAGCATTCTTTGCTGGGAGGCACTGGAAGGCTCAGCCCTGCAGGAGCTCAGGGGCTGATACCATTGTCCACCGCAAACATTCACTCGACAAACCCGGTCTGGGTAATCAGCTTGAGTCCCATAACATTGTAATCGTAAAAATGTTGCAAAATAAGAATCATGGTACTGACTGGCTGTAAGAAGCGTTATGAGGTCATTAATGGTTTGGATTAAACAGCTCCAGTTTGTCACACGTAGTCAGGAACACTGGGATATGATGAAGACCCATCTTTTTCTTTCCCAAATATTATAATAAACAAGCTGTACCACGTTGTTCCACAGCTTAGCCACGATCGTTCAGTATCAGATCAGGAGGTACCAAAGCTGCTGATAGAAGGTTTGCATAAAGGATAACTACAGATCAGTCCTTCCAGAGGACAGGCACACAGGAGTCACTCACAAACCACAGCCGGGCTCAGCCAAGTCTTCATGAGGGGCAGCTGACACCTCAAGTGTTTGTAGACTTCCTCCCTCTCCAAACCAAAGCTTGTATTGCCATCGAGGCGTCAAAGCTACCTCCCGTGAAAACTGTGAATCCTAGTTCAGCATTTTTATTCTGTGTGCCACCACCTAGATATCAAGGGAAATAAAAGACAAGTTTTCTACCTCTTAAACAACAAGGATAAACTTGTTCCTGACACAATTTCATTTTTTCCACATCACCCGTTGCAGTCAGTTTCTGTTAGGCTGCAGAACCCACTGTATCTCAGCAGCTCATCACCAGCTATGTTTGAAATCTTTGTGTGTGGGGTGCTGGAATGGAAGTGGTCTCACCTCAGGAGAGCACAGGCAGGCAGTGCCAGGGATGGCATTTCTGGAAGAAAGCAGGTCTGTATACCAACACATGTATCCCTTCTTTGTTGCAATGGTGAACAACTATTCCTGCCAAAGGCAGAACACGCCATTAGTTTGTGAATTTCTGTTCTCTGCTGAAAGAGCTCCATGCAAGGATCATAGTTTTGAAACTCAAAAGTCAGCAATCACAATACCTCCATGGGAATGATCTTTTCCTCTCATGCGGCCTCTTCCTTCTCCCACTTTATTTCTCTTTCAGCAATAAGACAGAAACTGAAATGCCTTGCAACCAGCAGAAGCCTCAAGTGTGGTGATGCTGCACTCCCCAGCATGCTCCTTCCCCTTTGCAAACACAGAGCTTATGATCTTTCCAGACATGATTTCCACTGAAATCTGCAGCCAGGCTGGGCAACACTGGGGTCTAGCAACAGCCACAGTGCAAGTGTGTGTGCACACATGCCATATATGAACATTTATTTGTGTCCATACATATATAAATAGCACAATTAACAGTGACAGAGACTTGACCCTCAAGACTCCAGCTAAGGACTTGAACACACTGCTGTGCGACAGGCCTCTTAAGTAGTTTGCATTTCCATATAATATTAATTTGAGCGCCATGGGACCTCTGTTCTTGCTTCGAACTCTGTAATGGTTGACTTTAACAAAGATTATAGTGTAAACATTTAAAATTCACATTTTTGCCAGGTTAAAAACCAAAAATAATAATAAAAATTTCCCTGTGAATCTGACCTCTTTTTCCCGTAGTGCCTTTCTGTGGGTGTTGTAATAAAGCAGCTATTCAGTTATTATAAGCAGGGAATGTTTTGCTAAAGCACAATATTTGAAGTAAACAGTTATAGCAGAATAAGTGTATGTCCCAAAGTTAAGCTAAGCCTAGAAACTGGATGTACTGAATTCAACTAGAGTTAAATTAAGCTGGAACAAATATGGACAAATCCTCCAGCCAAGACAAAATATTTTTTTGTTTCCAGTCTCTAGGACAGTAAAAATATCCTGGCATAGCAAGACTATATAATACTTGAAGCCTGGTATGATACAAAACAAAGTCTGAAGATGCTGTCCTGGAACCATTCCTTGCATGACCTCTGAATTTGATCCATAAGCATATGTTTCATCAGAGCGTGACCCCAGAAACACTTGGGCAGGCAGCTGCTGGTGCAGGACATGGTTTGAATTGCCAGAAGAGTCCCAGTCCAGTGGCATTAGAGGGTGACATGCTGTAGAAATGGGACATAGAATTTGAGACACTTCTGGTCCCATCCTGTCTTCAGTGTCTTTTCCTTCTCAGGGGAGCAAGTGGGACAGAAAGATAAGGGGTGCCACTTCTGTGTCCAAAACAGGGCTGCTGTGCTGAGTGGAGCAGGAACAGCTCTGATTATGCCACATCCAGGCTGCTGTAACTGAACATGTGGAGAAATGCGACCGCACACTGCAAGGCAGAAATGAGGTGTAAGGAGATTAATGGGAGATACAGCAGAGGGAGAGGAGAAATGTTTGAACCTCTTCTCCTTGCCAAAATCATACACATCCATAAAGTCACTGCCACACCAGTGCCTGCCCTCAAAATAATGCCTATAGGGCCAAGGGAAAACATTGCTGTAATTATTACAGAATGATTAAAGAGTCTTTACTCCAGAAAAAAAAAGTAGGACTGGAAGAGCAGGGCTTCTCATCATGACTTCATGAACAATTTTATTAACAGAGACAATGCTCCAGAGGTGGCAAAAAGCATCAGGAGAATGCAGAGCAGAGAAAGAAGTTACACCGGCAAAACTGTGGCTGCAGGAATCAGGTGGTGCTGCTTTATGAAAACCCTCTGATTTTTTCAGAGGTTGGAAGTGGTTAAGGAAACTAACCAAACCTCTCAGGTTTTTCAAGAAAAAAACACCTTTATCTACTGTATGTGAAATGAGAACAAGGCTGATCAAGATGGCAACTTCAGCATGAAGCACCTTGTGCCTGTGAATAACATCAGCCAAGCTGAGATGAAGAGCTGCTACAAACCCTTGTTGCTCAAGCAGAATGTTTATGCTCTTAATTGCAAAACATCTGCATCTTGTTGTCCATAAAATGAGCAAACATTTTGAAGATACCCAGGGAAGAAATGAACTCATAAAACGAGAGGATTAAGAAATGAGAAGCTATTTAATGGCAGCCTTTCAGGTTGGAGAGTGTCTGGGCCACGAGATTTTCCTCAGTCTCATGCTTTTTAAGATCACATAGACCAGAAATAGGAATTTCTCTGTAGGAGACAAACTTGATAATTTACTGATCCCTGCACCTTACCCCTCTTACAAACATCTTCAATCCTCATGTTTTTGCAGATTTCCAAGCAGATTACCCTAATTCTTACAACACAGCTGGAAGGAGACTGAAACCATATAGACCATGGAGCCCTCCATAATTTTTATTATATACTTTTAGGTGAGACAAAATTGTTCTTGATATTACACCAAAGCTCTTTTAGAAACAACCCATTTTGGCATTACTTTATTTTTATGTTTTTAGCCCAATGAATCTCTTTTTCCCCCTTTGGAGGCCGGCACTGGAGCACACAGAGCTCCTGGTCAGAAAGCAGAGGCCAAGGAAATGAAGCAGAGCTGTTCCTGCTCCCCACCATGCACTGATGGTGGGCTCACTGCTGCACACAGGAAAGCAAGCAGCTCTTTCAAAGCTTCTTAAGAGGATTTGGATGGCTCTTTTCCCTTAATTCCAGAAAGTAGAAGTGTTTTGGGGTGGTTATGCAATGACCCCAAAGCTGACATAAGTGAAGGAAGAAACAGCACAAGGGCAGCCACAAAGGGGAGTCTCTCCCAAACTTGAGAGATTCTGGCTTCCTACTGCTCTGGGATCAATGCTGGGATTTTGGCTTTTGATTACTTACAGTATTAAACAGCTTGATGTATTCTACTGGAAAATACAGCAAACACTGGGCAAGGATGATAATACATGCATGAAGCAAAAGGCAGAGCTTGCTTGCATCACTCCTCAGCCTGTTAACTCACATTTGCCTCATGGATTTCCTTGCCTGCTGTTGTTAAAATAATCCCAAAATTACAATTGAGCATATCTACTAAGAAATTCAGGCAGAATATCAGCTTACACTGTGAGAGGCTCCTGTGCAAATAGAAAATGCTGGTTTCTTGGATACTGGAAATTCCTATCTCCCAGCCTGCAACCCCGTCCTGACAGTCATGTGTTTCCAGCCCATCAGGGCTAATAGGCTCTACAAAACCCAAGGACTGATTATACTCAGAGCACAACACAGCACTGACTATTATGCAGCAACTTAGCCGGTATATAATTACTTTTGAGGAAAATGCATTGCAGAACAACATCACTTCTCAAAGATTTAAGTTATTAAGGAAGATTAAGGAATTTCACTCTGGAAAAGAGACTTCACTGTGACCTAATTGAAGTTTTTAACATTCTCAAGGGAACTAATAAAAATTGGTTCATGCAAATTCTCCATACTTTCAAAGAACATGAACACAAGAGAACATTATTTAAGAAAAAAAAAATTAAGAAATTGAGATCAAAAAGAATTTAGAAAAAAAAGAAAAAAAAAAAAGAAAAAGGAAAAAAAGCCAGCAACGACAAAAATAAAAACCCAAATCCAACAATAAAAAGAAACATAATCCAAAACAGAATTATTTAAATTAGAGGGAACTATTCTGCCAGATCATTTGATCCATTCCCTCCTCCCCATGAATCACAAAAAGATTGATTTCCTTATCCTTAAATAATCCCTAAGAGATGGGTGTCTAGGTGAGCCAGTGATGACTATTCCACAACCTCTTTTGGCAGCCTGTACTTTCAGAAGAATAAACATATTGAATAAATTATTAAAAAAAGGCCATTGTGGGCAAGGAGAATCAATGAAACCAAGGGAAAACTTGTTAATACAGAGTGGGGATGAAAGATAGGAAGTAAAAATAAGCTCATTAGATGAATAAGAGAAAAAAGTAGCAGAAAGAAGCAGAATCTTGTAGCACATTCTTTTATTCTTGAAGTACAGTTTTCACTCACTATTTAAAGAAGCTGCACAGAACACCTACACATTTGTCCAAGCACGAAGCAATTTCAGGAATGATCACATGAAAACTGCAGCCAGTGTGCTGTCAGCCTCCAACAAAGGAAAATGAACAAAAGAGATGCCCAGCAGTACAAACAGGAACAACTTTCTTACAAACTGAAACCAACACATTTGCAAAAGACAATTTCAGGTAGATTCATAATGAACTCATATTAGGGGAAGCACGCAGAGGAACAAGCCACATTAACCAAGTGCTTACACGTGAAAGCCAGTTTTTCAAGGACACAAGGTATAAATACATAAAGCCCCTCACCCTTCAGCCAGGCACATATTTAACTTCACACATAAAAGCAGCCCTGGGCAGCTCATGGGCATTAACCAGCTCCACAAAGTTTGCCAGACTAAGTCCCAGACAGTGCACGGCTCCTCCCTCTGTGGCTGCTACACATCAGTTAATCTTGCCAGTGTCTTTGGTGCAAGATTGTAGAAGAAAACCAAGTGTTTTCCCCAAAACAGTCACATGAATACATCCTGCCAAAGCATATTTATTGTGCAGGAGACTTAGATGGGTGCTGTTACAATCCCTTGCTTCTGGGGAGAACGTGGGCAAGGGCAGCAGCACCCCAGTGCCCATGGATCATTCTGGGACTGCCTTATCAGGAGAAAAACTCATCCTGTTTTGTCATGGCTTTTCCAATGCCAACTTGATGTGAAATCCTGCAGGAGATACTCGTGCAGGACAGCAGGAACACTTCAGAGGTTGCAGAGCAGGGTTTTTTCGAGCCTTCTGAGCTGCTCATACACAAGTGGCCCTGCATACTCCACCTGATCTCTGGGTGTAATTCAGATTATTCACATAAACTTTTGCGCTGGGGTGTCACCAGCTGATGCACTTTCACCAAAATGCCTGGAGACAATTTGTTTTCTAGAATGGGGTCAAAACTCACAGCTCCTCCTCACTTCCCTTTCCTCAGAGTGCCCGTGGTGGGTTATTATTAGATGTACGTGAGTCTCCAGGGAGGACAGACAAGGATGTGGCTTGACTGCTTTTGTTTGGATGGATTGAGTAACTCCTCATGGTTACATTTGACATTCAGATTATTTGCCTTTATGCATTTTGGGTGTTTGGATTTTGAGTGGGATCAGAGGACTTCTGATAGACATTTGAGACTTGAAAAAACCCACAACAAATATGAACGTGGAAAAAAACCTTCACTGCCTACAAAGTCCTAAACAAGCAGGCTGTGATTAAAGAGGGACAGATCTAACTACCAAACATTTAATTTTTTTTGGTTTTTTAGATCTCTTCCTGATACTCATACTTAAAGTCTGCAGTACATGCTCACTTGTACTCCTGAAGCTCTGGACTACTCTAATTCTTACTGTCACTCTCTCTTCCTAACAGGAATGTTTATTTTTCATTAGCCTTACTTCTATACCTTTTCTATATATTCAGTCTCTTACTCATAGTGCCTGGTCATATTCTCTTTATGGACTGTCCATGCAAGTCATTTAAGTGACCTGCAAGCTGTAATTATAACTGTATAAGCATCTTTTGTCACTTCTACTCCACATATTAGTGTTTCACACATGATTGTACCTGCTTTATTTTTAAATGTAGCAAAATTTTCTTTGGGAAAAAAACCAACTCTGATTTAGGAACTTTTCCTCTAAATTTAAACAGTATTTTCTCAGTCTTTAGCTGCTGCACAGTCCTTGCTGGGTTTATTTTCTGTCTATGAAATGGATGTAGACCAACTTTATTTTTTGTTTCTCACAGGTAAAACTATACTTCCCTAGGCACTGAGTGCATTCAGTCTCATGCAGTTTCATATTTTTGCTAACTCCTTTGTTTTTGGGATGTGAACTCTTGTTCTACCTTGAAATATATTTTGCACTGTACTTGGACTGGTTACTAAAATCCAAATGACCTCATTTCAGTTTAGGACACATTGTGGGAAAAAGATGACAATTAAGACATAAAAATTTTGGTTTGTGCATTTATGTTTTCTTTTTCTCCTAAGGAATATTTAAGTGAAATTGAATGTAACTTGACTTGAGGTTTGTTTAAGCTCAGCAGTCATTGGTTTATTGCAGTTACTTTCAGAGAATTTTTATCTTAGAAATCTTTGGCATTAAACCAGAAAGCATTCTAGCTTTCTTCTCCTTCGTCTCTAAGCTTATGACTTGCTTGTGCAATTGTTGCATGAAAGCAGTTCTAAATTTTTTTCTCTTATAGGAAAACAGATGGAGAAGAATTTATCTGCAGTTGGGATTTGCTGCTTATAATTTATTTCACAGGATCAAGCAGAAGATAACTGTGAGCTCACACTAGTCAAGCTTCCAGGACACCGTCACTTCCAAATTATATATATTTTTGAGATTATAGTTATGGAGAGACATGGGTAGAAAGCCATTGAGGCATTTTTCAGATTTCCATGAGGTTTTAATGCTTCTTTGCAACTATACAGCACATTCCTAGTGCTCTCTCTTGACTGGGTGGCTCCCATTAATAGAAATATCTTTCATATTCTGTTTCCCAGCTTTCTGAAACACTTGATATAGAAGAAACAGTCTACACACCTATAGCAGCTGCTCCCTTCTCCACAGCCTGCACAAAGTCGTGTCACTCCACCATATGCTCAGATTCTACAAACAGGATGGAAATCATTCTGACAAGAGCTTATTACAGAGCCCCATTCCTCAGTGGAAATTTTTCTGGTATGTCCTATTGTTTTAGCATTACATTTTATTATTTTTTCATTAATACAGTAGGAAAATCACATTGCTTCCAGGACACGTTGATGCTAGTCAGGACGCTCTGGAGGCTAACAATGAGTCAGGACTCTGGACTGAGACCAAGCTTTTCTTCCATTGAGCTCTGCTCTTTTTTCTTCCTCCTTAAGGAACTGGCTTTTATTGGCCTCTTTAGCTTGGGATTAACTTACATCATACATTTCATAGTATATATATTCCAGTAAAAGAATACACACAGCACCATGCAAATTAACCTCCTAATCAAATTAAAAGGTTGAATGACTTACACAGAGCAGCTTGGAGGAGAGGCTGCACACGTCAACACGATGGTTCACATCATGAGCCTCAGGAGACAGGCACCTACAGTGCACCCAGGGAGTGATAAAGCCAAGCTACCTCGAGTCAAAATGCTGAAAGAGCTGTGGCAAAAAGTTGTGCAGGGAGCAGTCCTTCCTTCCCAGTGGGCTCTGGCACATCAAGTGAAGCACCAAGTTTTGGGGAACATGCAGGCGGTCTAAAGGGAGAGGAGGAAAGGAAATAAATTGGTTTTCTGTCAATAGCAAAAGGGACATAAAGGGACAACTCCTTTCATTTTCTCAAGCACCTTCAAAACCTCCCTGGGAAAGGTGTAGGGGTGTAGCCATAACCAGGCACTGGGCTGCTGAGAGCAGCAGCTGCTTGTGAGCATTGCCTGGGATTCTGGAGCTTGGGCATCCATGTGCCCCTCTGCTCTCATGCTGGGAAAGTCTCCTACACAAGCAGGGTCTGCATTACAGCCAAGGTGGAAGATGAAATAGTGCCAGCATATGCTTTATGGCAGGCAAAATCCTCCCAACACCACTTCTGTGCCAACAGTGCTGTGATAATTCCTCTCTCCTCCACACCTTCAATTGTTTCACTTCTCAGCAACATATTTTAGCTCTATGGCTCCATTAGCTTTTTTGTCCCTTTTTTTTTTTTCTCCTGCTTCTAAGCACAGGGTCATTGACTGCCTTAATCAAATCTCATGCCATAATGAAAAGTAAAAGGCATAATGTAGCATTTAACAGACCGACAATCCCTCGTGCTGACTGGCATATGATATTTCGAAAAGAATGAATCTTCAGTGAGACCTGAATGGTTCAGCTCAGGAAGAAAGAGAGGCCAAATTGTCTTTCTAATCATAAACCTTTGCCCCATGGGGTCTAAATTCTCGCTTTAAGGACCACATCAGGTTTATGAAGTTTGCTGCTTTGTTCCCATTTTTAGGAACCACTCCAAATCACACTGAATTCAGGGGGAGTCCTTTCATTGACATGATCAGGCTTTGGAGCAGGTCCATAGAGAATGTCACTTTTCTGTGATAAAAAGAGAACTGCTCTGAAACTATCTGCATTTCCCCTGATGCCCATGTAGAGTGGAAAGTGTTTCTTTCTGGATGAGTGATCATCCTGCACAGTCTGTAGAAACACTAAGCAGATGCAGCACATGCCCAGTTCTTCATTCCAGTTCCTCGAAGTGAGGGAGTACAACACCACAGACACTGCTTTAAAGGCACTTTAACTTAAACTTTAAGATAAACTAAAGGTCTCAGCTTCTCAACTAGACCCTCACAATGCTGAACTCAAAGGGAGCAAAGTGAAGGCAGCTTTCACTTGGTCAAAACATCACTCTTTATAAAAATAACACTGAAAAATTCATCATGAGTTGCCGCCATGTTTGCCTGGGTTTTTGTATTCTTTGGTGGCCCAAATAAAGGTGATAAAAATCATTCTGTTAGTGTGTATCAGTTTTCTAGGCATGAAAATCAGATCTGTGTAATGCCCTAAACCTCTGCATCCCAGGGCCCTAGAAACACCTCAGATGTGATACCTGAGACATGAGGAGTAAAACAAACATGTTTTTTGTTGTGTTTTATAACCACCCCTTCAAAGTCAGCTCTTTGTCATAATTACCAACACCTTCATTCACTAAATGAGAAAAAGTTACCTGTTTCCTACTGAGCTTTTTAGTAATGGGAATGCAACTAACATTGCTTCAGCTGGGCAGCAGTTTCTGTCAGAACCTCAGACACTGAAGATCTCATCCCCTTCGCCAGAGGAATCCTGGACAGTGAAACCACTTCAGTCATTGCCCAGAAATATTTTGTGTCCTTAAAAGAGGAACCTGAAATTGGCCAGAAAGGAAGCCAGTTGAATTCCTGGTGCTTTTACCAATGTAATAAAGAACAGAAGATCTTCACTGCTGGAGCATCGTGTTACAGCAGCAGCAGCAGCAGCAGCAGCAGCAGCAGCAGCAGCAGCAGCAGCAGCAGCTGGGCTTGTCTCGTTCTCAGCGAGCAGCAAGAGATTCCATCTTCTCATTTCAGTGGGGTTTACAAGTCCAAGACACCCTGTTTTTTCACTACACTGATAAAAAAGGATGTCATTAAAAAGAATGTAACTGATACACATGGAGGACAAGAAACAAAGTTGTCCGTGGGAACACTGTGTTATCTCGTTCACTCCCGGCTATAACGTGCAATCAGTATTTATTTACTTGCTAGGGGAAGGTGTGCCATTTCAAATACCCTCCCTCTGATGGATGCAGGCCGCTGCTGGATCATGCTATTTAACTCTCTCTTTGGGGCTGTTTGTCTTTGGTTTTCAACTGTCTTATCATGATATATATGTGCTGTGCATACCATGGCATGTCAGGCTAGATCAGACTACAACTTGTCACACAGAGCAACAAATTAAGGCAGTTTGAGTGAGCTGCAGATACATATCGCCTGGCATTGGGGAGTTCATAAAACTTAGTTTGGTGGAAAATATTTTGGTGTGTAGCAAGCATCCTTTGGATCATGTTTCCTTCTCTCTTGACTGGTTGGAATTCTTTTTCGTGTGTACAGTTTGAAACTTAAAAGGTAATTATGCTATTTAGAGGTACATGTTTAAATTTATATCTTTGTTGTTCCTGCTGTTCCCTGAGCAGATTAATTGTTTAAGTCATCGTTGCAAAATTATTTCAACTTATTTTTGTTTTATCGCTTATTTTGCATTATTATGAGGAGCTATTATAAGAGGATGGGAAAACCCTTGGCAACCAGGAGAACTTATCTGTGTATTTATTTAAAGGAAGTTATGCTCATAAGAGTGAAAAGTACATTTTAAACTAATATAAGAACCACTGAAAAATGTATCCCTGATCTCAGTTTCAAATCCACCCAGGCATTTCTTTCAGCTTACACACTTCCCCAATTTGGGTCATAAGCACTGAAAGCTGCAAAAGAAAATAATTCCCCTTTTATCCCCCATCCTTCCCTCTTCAGCCAGATGTGTTGTAGGGAGCTCTGCAGACCTGGAGGATGAGAAGGGTCCCGAGCTCAGCACTGAAGGGCCAGCCGGAGGATTCTGGGGCTCCCTGCCAGGTTCTGCCCATCACCTGGTTTGACTTCCCAAAGTTTGTTTGGGCATGGATTCAGGGAGACTCAAAGCCACGTGGCTGACTCCCAGCACAGGTAGTTTCACAGGAGTCAAGTGAAAACAATAGAGCTGTTAAACTGCTGGAGCCAGAGCTGTAGGGACGTGTTCTGGTGGCTGAATGGCAAACTGGAAAAATGATTCAGGTGAGGTTCAACCTGAAACACACAAAGTGTCAGTAGAACACACATAAAAGCCCCCCCAAAGTTTCATTTTGGGTCAGCTCAGATTGCATTACTTGATGTAGAACGGAAGTTTTCATACTGCTTTTAACCCAAAACTTAAACAACAAATATTCTAGCTGAGCAAACCCTCCATTTCAAAACATCAAAATGAAACCTTGAGCAGTGACAATTCATTCTCTTACTGAGCAGTCTAACATTCAAGCCAAGGTTATTTTCAAAATAATAATGAAGTAAAATGGTTAATTTTGAAAACTAAGTGGTATAAGAAAGGTGAAAATTATATTGTTTATTTTGAAAACACTGAAATGAAACATTTAAATTTCCCTGAGATAAGCATTTCCCCTGATTTTCTTTCTGACAAAACTCTGCATTACATTCAACCAGAATTTGTGACTAGTTTTCCACTTCAAATTGCACTTTTGGCAAATGCTGTCTATCCTGGAAAGATTCCACCAGCTCTGTTGAAACTGGCACATGCTCACATACTTTACTGGATAAGAGATTTCATCCTATAAAATGGGGAGAGGAATAAAACTTCCACACTGATGAAGAAAAAACTATAGGTTGAGCAGCTAGTGCCAGTAAGATATACATGTCTAAGGCAGACACCAAAGTTTTTGGGTTCCTGGGGTATAACACTTCACAGAGGAAGGAATCCTTTTCTTTGTCTTAATGGGAACTAGATTAAGTCTTCAGAACCTTAACTTAGTTAGATGAACAAAAAGCTAAAAGACAGCACAGGCTTAAGTGCTTTAAAATGATGATCTAGAAGGCCTGTAATCTGCAGTATTACAGTGGAGCTGTTCAGCTTGGTTTGAAGTGATAAATGGGCAGGGACATCCCACAGAGCTGTGGCAGTGAGGCATAGAGGGGCTCCCACCGCGTGGGGATCGCGTCCCTGTCCCGCAGAAAACCACCAGGATAACACTCCTGCTGCTGGAGGCCTCAGAAAACCACCAGGATAACACTCCTGCTGCTGGAGGCCTCAGAAAACCACCAGGATAACACTCCTGCTGCTGGAGGCCTCAGAAAACCACCAGGATAACACTCCTGCTGCTGGAGGCCGAGTCTGCCCCTGTGCAGGTGTCACCTACCACTGTCTCACTTGTCCTCCTCGCTTTCTGGCCAGGAGGGAATTTTCCTCTGGAAGCCAGCAATCAGAAGGTTTTGCGTGGAGTTTTCCTGGTTCATTCCATGTGACATGCTCGAGACAGGGCTTTGCTGCAGCCGTGGGCAGGGGAGATGAGGCTTCAGTGAAATGTGGAGCAAACACACATGAGAAGGAAATGGATAAAACATTAAAATGACAGCTTGCTGAGGTGGCTTGTTGTCTCAGTGGCTTTAGCATGATCATAAAGTGATGTGCAGTACTTGACGTAGCTAGCTCCTACATGGTGAAATAAAATTGATGCTTAGTTTGCCCCATTAGACCTGGATTTGCTAAATGCACAAAATTTCCCACCTGGGTCACAAAAGGTGTGCCAACAAAATTGTGAGTGTGGGAAGAGGTGTGTCTGTGCAGAGGGCTGGAATCAAACACCTGATCAAACTCTCTCAGATGGATTCAGAGGTTTGATCGATGAGCCATGCTCTGCAGCTCAAGCCCACTGGTAATTTTAAAATGCTCTTGCACCCCATGCAATGTGACAACAGAGGTGCAGAAAATGATGTCAGAGTTGATAGAAGAAGACTCAGAGCCAGAGGAAGTGTTAGTGTCTTGGGCAAAATTCTGGCATCAGTAAAATCAATGGCAATGCTCCCACTCCCTTCCACAGTGCTGGGATTTCACCCTTTGCCTATAGAGAACCAATGAATATGCAATCATAGGAATATCCATTACACTGGGTTCTATTTTGCAAAAGTGTTGGGCTTAAATTCTGAAAATAATTTTGGCTGAGCTTTTGTTTGGCTCACCGAGGTCAATTAACGTAATTCCAGAACTTCTGGATGAAGTTTTATATAGATCATTTTCTCTAATGGATTCATCTGTCATGAAATACTCACATCTTCTAGTTTCACTTAATTCCCTTTGAAGTTACCTGTATGCCTAAAGTTAAGCCTCTTTTTAAAATCTTTACAGAATCAGGGACATAGTTTTTGTAATTCTCCATTCAGCTGCTGTGGTAAGAGTAATAAAAAGGGACTGTGATGTATGTAGAATTACATGCTGTGCTCTTCCTCTGAGCTGCTGCATTTCTATAGCTGTACAAAAAAATCCTGTCTGCAGGGAATCTTGTTGCGGTTAAAAATCTATATTTTCGTTTTCTCCATTTGTTCTACAAAACTGAACTAACAGGCAAAACAAACATACATGCTAGCATGCATGGAAACATTCAGGAACAGCAATCATACTGGGGAGGATGCTGAAAGACATATGCACTTGTTTTAACCAATACAAAAAGTTTTTTTTAAAGTCTAAAAAGGAAAAATACTATGTGCTAATTACCACAAGGCGTGAAAATATAAGAGGGGATTTTTCATGTGCTTTGAGAAAGTATACAAGGAATGCCCCGTTATTCAACTCAAAACTAGCATGAAATACTAAATTTACATTCCTATTCGTTCCAAGAAGATTATTTTATAATCTACAGGAATAATAAATACCCACAATTATAATAAAACCTGCTTGCATAACATGCTCCCTTTAAAAGGAAAAAGATAACTTATCCTATCTGCTGCCAACTATTGAAGTCACCTCTGTTTCTAGCATTCCCTCAAAGCTCCAGCTTTTCCTTCAGCTGGGAAAGCTCTTGGAGCAGTGCAGGCACAGACATGCACACCCAGCCCAGCCTCCCCACGGGAGAGAGACCATACCCACCGTCTGCAGCTGCAACTGTACATGAGCAGGGGGAAAAAGATGGTTTAAATGACAGATGCAAACTTCCCAGTGTCTCATCTCCTATGGACAACAGGAAAAATTAATCCTCTACGTTTTACAACTTCCAGCGAGAATTTGCCCAGCTTTTCCCACGATTTATGTGTGTCCCTGGTGTGTTGAGGATTTCATGTTCATCCACAGGCAAGTGTGGCATGGCATTGAACACAGCCCCTGTGAAAAAGTGCAACTTTTGCCTTTTTTTGTAGTTAGGCAGCAGAGAAGCCCAGAATTCCCAGTTTTTAACCCAAAAGCAAGGCTTTGTGCACACGCTGTGCCAGGGAGGGGTGTCAGCCCTGGCTGGCAGTAGCACGTGGTGGCCTGGCTCCCCTCTGCATTGTGGAGCAGCCAGGACATTCACCTCCTCCCATGCTTTTACCAAACCTCTCATCTTCTGCCCCTCGAATTGATGCTTTTGAGCATCAGCTTGGAATGGCCTCAACCCGTGCCTTGAAAAAGTGGTGAGGGCTCCTGTAAACCAAAACAGGGGATCTGCTTTTCTAGCTGGGGTTATCCTACAGTAGCAGTTTCAATGTAAATCTTTTCCATCACTGCTCTCCTTTTTTCAATCTGTGTTTTTGAAACCCAGCACTTTATTCTGGTGTTCCAGAAATACCTGAAATTGCTCAGGCAAGAGAGCCCTTTCCATCCTGGAGGTGAAGGAGTTAACAATGCCCTTTCAAGCAAAACCACAAACAACTGGGGGGAAAGAGAGAGGGGGGGAAAAAAGGGAATGAAAAAGAAAAAAAAAAAAAAAAAGGAGTTTTTAACTGAGAAATGGAAAGGATCCAAGTTCTAACCGAGAGTAAAAGCACAGAGAGAGTATGAAACACACAAATCATCCTGGGGTTCCGAGTTGATAAAGTTATTAAAAAAGAAAAAAAAAGGAGGGGGGGGGGAGAGAAAAATCCCTTTGTTTCTGCCCTATACCTTGAGGCTGTGGGAGCAGAGGGAGGGAGAGCAGAACGAGTCCGACAGGAGCCCGGCGCTGAGCCCCATCCATCCCCAGCGGGAGCCGGGCTCCGGCTGGTGCTCCCCGGTTCCCTTGCGCTCTGCTCCTGGCAAGAGCCGCGGAGGGTGTGCTTGCACAAACTCCCCACTTTTTTGGCTTCTTTTTTTTTTTTTTTTTTTTTTTTTTTTTTTTTTATATATATATATTATTATTAGCAAGTGGGAGAAGAGGAGCTTTTAATAGCGGCGGGCTGGAGGCTGGATGCGGCCGGAGCACGGGTGGGGTGCGGAGGGCCCCGCCGGCTATTGGGCCATCAGCTTAGCAACAGCGTGGAAAGGGCCAACCCCTGCGTTTGTACAGCTGGGCCACCTTCCAAGGATGGGTGCCAAACGCTCCGCTCCTCTGCCAAGAAAACAAACAAGGGCACTTTTAAAAACTCCAGAGTTAAAGAGTGTTTTTTTGGTTTTTTTTTTTTTTTTTTTTCTCCTTTTCTCTCCTCCACCAACTCTCCTCGCTCTCAGTTAATGATCTCTTTCCCTTTGTCGCCGAGGTTCAAGCTGCGGGGAATTGTCCCTTGTGCAGGTTCCAGGAGTCGTTTTCCCTTTGCTGAATGTGGCAGGTTCCCGTCTCTGCAGGCTGGAGCAGGCGCTGGAGTCAGCGAGCCCATTTCTCTTCAGATGCTGCAGGTTTCCTCCTTTCTTCCCGAACGGCAGAAACCTCTGCCGGCTGCATTAGCATTGAAACCTGCTTGCCATTGCCACGCTTTTATGGAACTTACATAATTTACTGCCTATGTCACTCTCTCGTCTGCTACCTCTTCATTCATTTCAAGCCTGTTAAAGAAGTGGAATAAGAAGCACAGAGACTTAAATAGGCAAAAAGTGCCTTGTAGCCACAAACCTTTTTTTTTTTCTTTTTCTATAGAGGAAGAAGGAAGAATTTGGGAATTCTGGTCTCATTTTATTAAAGATATATTTTTACTCATATTTTTAGTGCAGTCTTTCTTATTTATTAGTCCTTGTGATTGCTGAAGTTGGTGTAGTGCCAAATTTTGCTGAGAATATGGACTATGTTTTTTATCAGCTGAGAAACATGCAGGTCCATACTGTGTCCCAAAATCCTTTCTTTCCCTGTGAAGGAGAAAAGAAGCAGAGAAGTCAAAGCCCATTTCCAAGAAACACCAACTCTCTTCAGATCCCCGTGGCTTAGCGCCTGCCCAGAGAGAGCGCTCGCCTTGGATCCTGATTTTAAGCACTAAAGAAAGAAAATGGAACTGACTTTTCTGTTGCTGTTGTTGTTGTTGTTGTTGCTATAAGACACTCTGTAGGAGGCGAAGCCAAACATACCTCTGGGGAAATATTAAACACTTCACAGAGAAAGGCCTAAAGAGGCAAACACTGCAGCCCTTTTCTCACGCCAGTCATCCCATTAACTTCAGAGACACTGCTCATATGAGTGAGGCTGGTGGGGTCAGGCCTTTGTACACAGTAGCACCTCCAAAGGTTAAAGGATGTCATTTGCAGTCATGATCTTGTTTCACTTCCTACCTCTACCTCTGATTTACTGAGAAACCTCAAATAAATCACTTAACCTCTCTAAGAAAGAGTTTACTTAAGTACAAGAACATTCTGAGCCTCCAACAATATTTGTGGAGTGCTTTCAGGTCCTTGGAGGAAAGATGCACTTGCAAATTATCAGGGTAGCTGCTTGCATGGAAATAAATCTCAATTTCTGTGTCTAAACATATGTCCCAGCTGCATCCCAATCTCATGTCTGCATAACTGGGGTTATGCACCACAATCTAAATGGATTTCAGAGGGAAAATATACGGGAAAACAGCTTGAAAGGGCATCTCAGTCATTTGCAAGCAGGTTCTTGGTTCCAGAGAGCTGGGCTTTGGGCCTGCTCTAAGGTGCATTTCATCCTCAAAAGCTTGCATCTGATGCATTGAGGAGTGTGTTTCTGCAGCCACATTCTTAAACTGAGCTGCAGCTCACTGATGTGGTACCCATGGTCCATGCACTATTTGCTTTCTCAAACTGCCCAAACATCTGTTATTGAAAAAATAAAAAATAAAAAATGGACTGGGGAAGGTTTTTTTCTGAATAGCAAAGAAACACGATGATGGGAACTTGTGTGGCTGTGACTGCACTCCCTGTGCTAGGCAGAACTAGGAAATATATGAAAAACAACAGGAACCATACGAAAAAATAGATTTTTGGGTAAAGGTTCAGTGCCAGGAGAAAAGGAAAGAGGCTTCCTTTTTATCTGTTCTGGTTCTGCTTATCTTTTACTAGAGACTGTTTTTAGTGATGAGGAAGTAGAAGAAGAAATCCATTTGTTTTTCTCATGACACAGCAAAATACACAACCTAATAACTCAGAATAACATCCCTTCTGCCCTAAAGAAATAATCTCACAAAATTAAACCAAGACTTTATCCAGAGATTGCCCAATTCAACAGTAAATTTCCATTCAACTGAAAAGGCTTCGAATAAAGCCTTCATGTGGGAATCCAGCAAATTGAAGCAACTTCATAAATGCTTGGTAATAATTCAGGACTAGTATCTCAATTATTTTTCATTCATTACTTAGGTGAGCAAAGAGGTGCACATTTTGGTGGGAATTTGGGACTACAAACCAGGACAAAATATCGTGTCACACAAGGGCAGCTGGATCAACCTGTAGGCTTTGAGCCAACTCAGCCAATGCACATTGAAATGCCATTTATCACTGTGCTTTCCCCAAGAACGGCCTCCCCTCTTGTGCTGCTGGCTCCAGCGTGTCCAAAATAACTTCACCACCCCCTACAGCACCTTTTACAGCTACCTGAAATTGTATTTTATTTAAAGGGTACATAGTTTGTGTCAGTAATTCCCAGAGACACATAATTGTTTTTATAACACCTGGTTATAACAGGTAGTATAATTTGCCAAGAAGTTGATATGAATGCATTTCATAACATGCTTTATATAATCCATTATTAGAGGACATTGCTGCATCTGTAATTATGTTTGCAAATGCATTTTATTGAGTTCTACATAAAAGTATGCAGGACTGAAACCAGCTCTTAGGCTGCAGAAGTATATATACACTTTGCTTCTTTCTAAGTATTTTTTTCTGTAGAGGCAAAACTACAAAGGGGAAAGAACAAAATTTAACTTTGATTTCCTAGCAGACTCTAGCCCTTAATCTAAGAATCCTTGAACCTGGGGACAGTTCAGGCCTTCACTGGAATCCTGTCATTTTTATCAGCTTTAGTTTCTACATAACAAAAGTGATTATGTGAGTTCTGGCTTCAGGCTGATCAAATCTTTCAGTGTCTCTTCTGCTGCTGACACCATTTTGAGAGGACAAATTACATTTGGTACAGGCATGCATTTACCTTCAGAACCCACACATCTTCTACAACTGGTGCTAGAAATGGTAAATTTAGGCAGATTTCCAAACCTCCTTTTGGCAAAGTGTGAGCCAGAGAGAACCTGGGTTGATTGTCACATCCCCAGATCCACTCTGAGTGACCAACAGCCTTGGGAAGGGTGCTGCCTTCACTGCTCCCGAAGCCTGTTTGTCTCAGTGAAAGCAGTGGAGTTTAGCTCCTTCCTACAGATTTCCAAGAAAACCTCTCCTTTGGGTTGTTAATTTGCAGGAGTCAGGCAGTTCAGACAGCAGCATCCTGTTTTTTCATATTGCCTTTCCAATAAATGCCCTTTCAGCCTGGGTTGATTATTTCATCTGAAGCAGAAGTCTATCACAAGGCCTTCATCACTCTGGGCAAATATACAGCCAAATTAATCTGTTGTGAGCCAGTTATCTCTTGTGTACTTAAAAAATAACGAACATATGAGTTTTGGTGCTTTTTTTTCTCATGCATGGAAATGTGGTAAAAAGCCCAGACAAGGTAAATTAATTATAGTTCAAGCTTTTTTCCATTTATGGTGAACTTTTTCCTTGCTTCCCAGCCCCCCAAAGAACCACACTGTAAAACACTCTCTCGAAGAGGTTTTATCTCATTCTGCCTTGCCTCCATTTCTCCAGCTCCTCTAGTGAATATTTGTCTTTTCTACCTGCTGCCCAGTTAAATCAGCCTCAGAAGCAGTGACATATGCCAGATCACAGGGGCTGTCACTTTAATTCCCTGTGCTCATATTTTTCTCCTCTAGTGGGGTGCTGGGGGCAGATGTTTGGAGAAGGGACCCCTTTGCTGCCTGGCACACTGAGGTCCTGACGTTGGCTGCTAACTCTGGGAGGTGAATCCTGGCCCTGCTGACAGTGCCCAGAGTTGAACAGGCGGTTTCTCCCAAGTGCAGCTGAGTGCAGGTTCTAGATGCTGGAAATGAAACCTTACACCCTACCACAGAGTGCTGCAGGAGAAATTTCTCCCAGTTTCAACTCAGCTCTCTAGTCTGATTCCTGCCTGAAGGCACAGACCTCCACAAGCTGTGCGTGTGAACGCTGATCTGCTCCCATCCTCAGCCTCTGAAGAGCTGTTTCCCCACCTGGAAGCAGTGAGACTGGGACTCAGGGTGTTGTTACATTGCATGAGCCCTGATGAGCTCCAAAGCACTGGTGACTCCGGGTCACTCCACTGCTGCACACCTTGCTCAGGGTGAGCCTTCCTGGGGACAAAAGGCTGGGCAGCTGGCACATCCCTCCCAGGTCTCTGCAACGGCTGGTCCCTGCCCTGTGGCCACACCAAGCTGTAGATAAACCAACAGCTGCATCCTCTGCTCCTTCTCTGCTCCTCAGAGGGAAAGAGAATCAGGCCCCCTTCCCCTTTAGCACAGATCTGCTGCTCAAATCCATCTAAGACAATTTGTGAAGAGCCTGTGAGATCATTACTCTAATGGCTTTCATGGGAATCTTGATGTTAAAATCCTCACTGGGTCAAAACTGTAGTTCTTACCTGGTTTCTTAGGGGTGTCAGTAATTTTCTACCAGTCTGAGAACCTATTCTTCTTCTATCAGCTTTTCTCAGGAGCAAAGTAAAACCCTAAAGCTTCTGATGGGTTGCTAAAAACCCCCAGCTGCATAAACCTTCCATTTCTGCTACCACATGCAGCCCTAATGAAAGTCTTCCTCAGGGCAGTAGAAATTTAAGGCTTAACCAGATGAAAGCATGATAGGACAAAATATCCATGATTTATTAATGGGCTATTCTAGGTTTTAAACTGATGTTTATCACTAAAATACTGGAAAGAGGAAAACTAAAATCACATTAATGCAGGCTCAATGGCAGAAGTAGCCAAATTGTAGGAGCAGTAGCTCCTGATTGGTGGTCAAGAGTAAAATGGACCATGCCCTCTCTTTATCCTGACACGTCCCCCTACACCCATATCAGGGAAGACCCTTACACACTTCTGTCCTGAAAAAAATCCATTTTCCTTTGATACCCTGTCAGGAAAGATACAGCTCCCAACACCACACCTTTCTTTTCAAGCTGGAACTTAACACCATCTCTAAACAGACAATGATATAACACACATTTCTAAGTGAGAGTATCCAGGGAGTGATAAATTGAAGGTCTGGGTTTTAGTTACATTAATAATGCATATAGAAAAGCTATTTGAAAATAAGAAAGTGATACATTTTATGCTGTGCAGTTTGTGGGGCAGAAATGGAAAGAAGAAATTCAGTTTTACATTTCCTTTGTAGCTCTGGGTCAAGGTGACTCCCAGCACAAGCTGGAACAACCCCAATGGCAACCTCCCACACTCATGTTGCTCCAGCTCCTCTCCCCAGCTTAGTCACTTCTCCAAGCATATGGTAGGGGAAGACCTGGGAGAGATAAGGCTCAGGATTGCCTGTCCCCTCCCTAGGATGGCCTGGGGCATAACATGGGGGCTCTTTCCACTCCTGTCATCCTGCCTCCTGATGCCAGTAAAGGATTTCAGTGGGAAAACTATGCCTAAGGACGTAGCTGTAAATTGTGGAAGAAACGGCTGGAGCAGAGCCTTCAATTTGCTATTATTCAAAAGAAAGCAAACAAACTGTTTCTACTGAGCTTGGACAAGCACACAAATCTGACATGAAAGCACTCTGCAAACGTTGGCATTGCTGCATGAATTTGCTCCAGCTGTCCTGGTACAGGATGGAAGACCACAGGATTGGATCCTGCAAGGATCATGCATGTCCAGCTCCTCTCTTCTGCTCTGCCTTATTGCATGAGTGCTTGGTCCACCCGGGGGATGAGGAATCTCAGCACAAGACAGCTGGGAATGTTGCATCTTTCGCAAGAAGGGCTGCTCACACACAGGGCTGCTTTTACTGGGGGCTGTCAGGACAGAAAACTGCACTTGGGGATACTTTCCACGAGATGGGAAAGGGGCATTGCCTAACAAAGCAAGGCTACAGGCTTCCCAGCATACCACTGCACTGGCAATTAAATAAGCCTCTGAGCCACATGTGATTGTGCCTTAAGAAATTAGTGTGATTCAGAATGATTTGGGTAGAGGAAAATATTCCCTTAAAGGATCTTGCCTGGGCTTCTCAGTGCGTGAAGGGTGGGAGAGGAGAGTTTCCCAGTCCTTGTGCAAAGGTGAACTCTGCCCAGAAAGAAGAAACTCGAGCCCACTGCAGCCACCTAAGGGCATTCCACCAACCAAAATGGAAAATTAATTAAGAGAGTGAATCATTTTCTGAGACTTACTCAGTTTTGTACTGCTTTAGTGTTCGTCTCTTCTGTCAGTAGAGCAGCTCTTGATCCAACACGGTGTTTATAGCCATGTTTCCATAGAGCCCTGGTGTACAGAGCCAGCTGGTGGGAATGACCTGCAAGACCTGTTTATAGACCTCCATTACAGAGCCTCTCATTTTCTTGGATGATTACTGTAGGTGTCAAATAAAGCTAGATTACCTGTTTTATGTCTTAGAATGATAAGCAAGCCAAAGCAAGTCATTTGGCTCATGCAGTTATACAGGTATACCTAGATGTACGCATACATACATTATTTCAGGCACTCAAGGCAATCTTACAGCCTTTCTTGTTGGGATTTCGAAACCTTTTCATTTCACCAAAACGTCCCTCTTGGAAAGGTGATGCTGGAATTTTGGCTTCTCTTGCTGGGCTGCAGAGCTCATCTGCAAGAGCTAACAGAGCATGGCAAGGGCACAGCACAGTGGTTCCATGGGGGAGAGAAGCTCCTCTCCCAGAAGCCTGGTGAGGAAGGGGCATCTCAGTCAGCACAGCTGGGCTCGACAGCGGTGCCTGCAATGGCAACAAGGAGGTGAAGCATGTGCTGACAGAGCTCATTGCTGGGGAAGCTTATAAATGACTCCTGGCACTACAGTTGGCACTGGCCAGTGTTACCAGTCCTACCATTGCACAACATCTGCACTTTACCACAATCACCAAAACAATCAAGAAGAAAAGCAAGCTAACGCTTGTTGGGGAATAAACTCAGCAGTCACTCTAATATCACACATTTTTCCAGCCTGCAGCTCCACCTCCCTCCCTTTCTCTGCCTGGGATGAGTGGGCTCCTGGCTGGTACCCGGAGGCCCCACCTTCCCGGGCGTGGTGGGGAGCAGCCCTGCTTCCCCTGGGCAGAGATGTGCTCAGGCTTCGGGATGCGCTGACTCAGTGATGCAGGGCTGATTGCGAGCGGCAGTTTCAGCCAGCCCCAGCCGGTGCATCATATGCATTTACCAACACACAGACACAACCACAAGCTTTTATAAATGGATTCCAGAGCCCGGCCAGCAGCGAGCTGGCTTGGGCTGGAGCCTCACACAGTGCAAATGAGGGTACGTGGGAGGCCTGCGCAACGATGGCCTTTGCGCTCCCACAGCTTGGGTCAGCTGAATTCTCGGTGGAGTCCCATTCCTCAGCATAATCAAGAGATGCTCAGAGACAACTCTAATTAAAACAGATTGTCACGGCCCCGGGGAGGCTGTTACATGAAATGGAGTTCAGTGGGGCCTAGGGAAGCTCTAGGAAAATCCTCTTTCTCTTCCACCTATTCCAATATATCAATTTGTGCCCTCAAAGGATCCACTTCTCAAAGGTATGTCCTAAAAGCCAACAGATTCCAGTTCCCGCAGGGTGAGTCCGAGACCAAAGTAACCCTTGCAAGAGTCTCAAGTCCTTGTTTGAGATCAGCCCCTTCCCAAAAGGAGCTGTTCTAGCTGCTCCTGACATGCTGCTCCTCTCAAAAGATGAGGCAACATCCCCAGAGAAGAGAGGGTGTCTCTCACACAGACAAGCTATTCCAAGGCTGCTGGGCCCCATCCAAAATCAATTGAAGTACATGGAGAGTCCTTCCACTGATTCCAAAATGATTTGAATTAGGCCCAAACGTCAAAGCCAACACCATAAACTCTGCCTGGAAGCCAATACACAGCCAAGTACCAACCCCCCAGCAGAAGTGTCATGTGCTTACAGTGAGATACCCAACTTACTCAGCAGGATGCTGCCTTCAGTGCCGGCCCCTCACTTCCCAGGGGATTTAGCTCCCTTTACTGCATTGCAGTGGATAACAGCACCAACATCCACAGCCGCAAGGGAAGGTCACAGCCCTCATTGCCAGGCTGAGATGGGGGAGGAAAAAAAGGACAAAAATCAACAACCAACAAAGTTTCTATACATAAGGAATGGGGGCTCCGAGCTCTGTGTTAAATAGTGGAAAAATCTTTATTCCCCCACAACCAAATGGAGCAAAATGATGACACAACGGCCTCAGTGCTTTAATCAGCAGGACAAGTCAAGCCTTTTATTCCTTTGTATATTCCAGTCAATGGAAAGTTATTGCTTAATTAACCCCCTTGAATGAATACCTGATAATTAATAAACCCATATACTGTACCCCAAGGCTTTGAGTTTAAGAAATCTCTTCTGTTCAAGTATGAAAAAAGAAAACATGCTGAACTAATGGGAAATAATTCTGGTAGAAGGCAAACCAATTAGGATTAGTGAATTCCATTTCATTTAAAGTTCCAAGATAGAGAAGTAATTTATCTAGTAAATTAATAGTGTTAGTGACTTTCCTAATATATTAGCAAGTCTTTCGTATCATATTAGTGAAAACCAAGATGGCTAATACAATAAAAGACTTATTATAAAGGTATGAAGGTTACTAATGTGATAAGATTTTTGCATCCAATTAGTATTAAAAGAAGGCTGCTCTAAAATGGACTTTTACATTTATTTATATGATTACCCAACCTACTGTAGAGACCACAACTTTTATCTTAACAAATCATTAATCCTCCTCCCAGATTTGGAGCTACTGTGTGTTATGTTCCTCATGCAAAACTGCATGTGTGCCTCTATCTGCAGATCTGCATGGGTAACTGGCCCAGATTATTTGGTCTGGCTGCATTGTGTTTAGCACAACACTACAGTGGTTTTGCATTCTCCTAACCTTGGATCAGCGAGAGACTAGTCTAATCAGATACAGCAGCCTGAAGGCAAAACAATTACACTGAAATTATCATATGGAATCAAGCCAAAGCTCCTTCTTGTCTGCTATCCTGTCTTCATCAGTTGCTAGATCCTCCCACCCTTCTCTGGAGCAAGGTGAAAAATACCTGCTGCAGAGACCTGATGGAGTAACCTACTTGCACAGGCATTTCTTCAGAGCATAACCAGATACTGATTTCCTGAATGAAACAGCAAGGTTTAGGTCCTTTATAAAATCCTGAATGATAAATGTTAATCTTATGATACATACCTGTGTAACTGTGCCCAATGGAAATTATGTTAAGGTGTCAGTGAGTTCCAGAGGTGACTGTTCAATGGCACGAGAAAGAAATGCTTTGGTTAACCTTAAAACATGCTGGGTTTTACACTGAACTATTAGATACTGAATTAATACAGCTTTTTTTGTTGTTCTGTGAGAAATCTCAGCTGCCTCCCAATGTCTTTGCTGTGGTTCAGTAGCAGAAAAGCAGATTTGACTTCAGTGCTGGCTTCAGTGAGGTCTGCACATGGGAGCACACAAAAATGGAAAAGACAAGAACCAAAGAGAGGGTTGGCTACATTTATTTGGCCTACTGTGGTAAATATGGGTAAAATTTTGGATCTGAATACAATTAATCTTATTTATTCAGTTGTGAAATATCTGCCTATGTACATAGCTTTGCAGTGTGTTCATACACAGTCTTTGGAAAGAAAGTTTTCAAACCATCATAAAATCCCTTCTTACTGAGTTGGCAGTAGAATTGTATAGAATCAGAACCGTACACACGGCTACTAAGAAATCAATTGTATTAGAGAATATAATTGGTGCTATTTTTCATCTTTAGTGTTCCTGCAAGAGTGGTTTCCTTAGGTAGATCAAATTAGTAAAGTAGAAACAGCTGCAGTCGATTGTCCATTGTTCAGGTCGAGGTTTGGGTGATAAAGACTGATCACAGTCAGGGGATGTTAATGTGGGAAGATATACTCCTGCACATTCCTCTGAAACCAGAGCTGTGACTGATCTGATTCATTTTGTACCCTTAAATCACTGGAAATTGTCATAGTCTGGATTTCAGACTTATGTCCTATCATTTCACCCCCATAAAAAACCCAGAATCTTACACATCAGCTTGGAATTTTGCCTAACTTTGCAATTCTCACACCTCTGCACCTCCAAGGCAGAGCTAATACAGAGCAAGCACAGGTGTGTGCAGGTGAGCTATATGCCAGGGTTTGTACTGATTCAGGAGTATAAGGAGTGGAAAAGCTTAGGATAAATTCCACCCAAGAGGACATCAGGCACTTATTTTTTTCAGCCCTGTCCCATAAATTTAGACCAAGGGAATTCCTGGTGAAGTGCAAGGTCAGTCTTTTAAGAACAAAAAAATTCCATGTTTTGCTGAAACAGTCAGCCTGAGACATCCTTGAGACAATTGTTACAGTTAAATTTAATACAGAACCTCTACCTCTCAGAGTGTAGGAAGAATAATTATGCAAGTGTAGTAACAGGTATATTTAACTTCATAACACATTTATTGCCCTTGTGGGGGTGAGAAAGGATCCCACATCATTAAACCAGACTCTAAGCACAGAGGAAGCCAAATTTCTGTGCCTCTTTTAGAAGCACCAGATCACAGTTGCATCTGAATGGAGACCACAGCAAAAAAAATTGAGTGATTTAAATTATTTCAAGGCTGGAGGCAAAAAGGAGGAAGCAGAGACAGAGGAGGAGGAGAGCAAGGAAGCTGGAGAGAAAAATAGGAATGGAGAAGCAGAGAGACAAGCAGGAATGTGCACATAAGGGACATTTTACACCTACAAGGAACAGAGACATAAACAGGGAGAAGGTAGAAGGGGGTAGAAGGGGGGGATGAAGGCTGGGGCCATGGTCACTGACAGGTAGGACAGGGCCTGAGCTGAGCCCCACAGCAGACACTGAGGGACCCTGGATCCTGTGGTCACAGGAGGCACCAGAAGAGCAGCTGGAGAAGGGGGAAGATTTCTGTAGTGAAAGAGTTAGGGATGCTGTAGGAAAAAGAAAAAATTACTGTGTCAAACCACCACAAAAAAGCAGACAGCTAAAGAGAGAGGTCATGGGAACAACAAATACCAGGGTGGCTGTGGGGGCCAGGGAAAGCAAGATGATTTGATAAAGGAAATCCAGATTCAGAGGTCAAAGGGGAAAAAAGCTTTTGGTGAAAAATAGGTCAAGGGACCAGTCTGACTTCATTATTTTACTTTTCAAACCTTTAATTTAACAGTTGCTAATGACAGACAGTGCACAAAATGACAGTTGTATTACCCTACAACTGATGTAAAAATAGGCATAATCCTGTTTTTGTGATGATTAATGCAGTGTGAAAAAGATAATTAAACGAGGCCTGGTGTACTTTTGCTTTCCATGCCTCACTGCTACCTTCCGTGGCTCCTGCTCAATCTCCTTGAAAATCTATTAGGCTCTGCTACCAGCATTTTATCACTTTCCCTGTGTAAAGTTAGACATGCCCTCCCCGAGCTTTAGACAGGAAGCAATTCCTGGGAGCAAGAGCCACATCGTGCCACCTCCCACTCATGTGATTGCCTGACTCCTAGAAAAAATCCAGCACAGAAAGGTTTTACTCTCTCTTAATTAGCTAGTTCATGTAATAATAGCAACTTTTACCCCTTCATCTGGTTAGAAAATCCTTTGGCAACCAAGTTCACTCTTGAAGGTGCTGCACTTAACCAGCTCCCAGTTTGAAGCCTCATTTCTGAGAAGCATGGGAGGGCAATGGGGGACAGAGGTGTTCTGAAAACATTAAAAATACCCAGTAGAAAATATTTGCATATTTGTAGAAAGTATAGGGCTTTTTTCAAGTTCTGCTTTGGAATTTTATCCCTATACTTTTTTTTAATCAAAAAAAAAAAGAAAGGAAACATCACTAAATGCCTGAAAAAAATATTTTCATAGTTATTTTCTTTGCTGATGGCCCAGAAATTTGCTGGATTTGATCTGAAATAAACTGCAGGCAAATGTCAGCTTACTCCTGACATTGTCAAAAATGGATTTTCTTGCTTTATGCCACCCCATACACAATCAAATACACATTCAAAATACATAATGGTCTGCTGGTTTAAAATTATTGCTTGATCCTATGGCTGGGGAAAAGCAGTGGAGTCAGCCAGTGCTGCTTTGGGGTGCATCAGCGACAGAGGCAGAACTAGAACTGAAGACACTGCAATACCTCCCTCTTCTCCTTCCAACTCCCAAAGCAATAAAACCTCTCTATGCTAAATTAGACTATTGATCAGCAGCTACCATTCCTAATGGACATCCTGTCTCTCATGTCTGGGATTAGGATGTTCTTTCTACTGCTGGATAATCTTAGTACTGTACAATTGCTCTTTCTCTGCTAATGACTGAATACAGGAAGAAATGTTTCCCTGTTGAGTTTGGTTTTTGAAAATTTCTTTGCACAGGCTCACCTGAGATGAGCCAGAAAGGCCAATTTGTGACCTAGTGCTGTCTGACCACATTCAATCTTGCTACCAGGTATTTGGGTTACTTTTTGTGAAGGGATGTTACATCATTAAACCACTATCTGCAGCACACTGTATAATACTCTGATAATTCAAGGTATCGTGTCACAACATTCATTAGAAAGAATAAGAAAAACAACAACAAAAATAAAAAGCCAAACCTTTCTTCCTGTTCTGGTGATGGTCAAATGATAAGCAGGAACTGAAAGTCACACACACCAAACCTCTGAAAAAGTTTGAGCAGCCTGAACATTTGCTGTACATGCAGCCTGTGTGGGCAACTTTTCAGCTGGGGTAGCCCCAACACAACGAATCTCAAGTTCTCTGTGATTGCACGAGAAATAGGGCAGAAGACTCCCTTCCCTGTGACCCAAAACCCACACTTGCTCTCACACAGCCAGAGGAACATTTCCCACGTGCTCAGCAGATCCTGTGTTTGGCCCAGCGCGGGTGATGGACGGGAGAGTCCAGGCAGAAACTGCTCCAGCCCTCGGCCGTGTCTGAGGGTGCTGGGCAAGGAAGATAGCAGCAGTGGCAGACAACAGTACTTCTGTCAGTACTTCTCCAGACAACATCATTCTAACTCAGTTCTTGCAGATCCTTTATCTTTTGGACAGGGAAGAAGATCAAACATCAATCAACATTTTGGTATCTCAGCTGTTACCTGAATGTATCCCTCTGGCCAAGACTGGTGGCAGTTTTTATCCACTTCATTGAAATCTCCAAAATTTGCACACAGCTTTTGTGTGGGCATGCACTTACTCTATTTTCACCCATCTTTTCCCCAGTCAAAAACACAGCTTAGCAGTAGTTAGCAAGCCAGGCTCCCAGGCCATATGACACAGGACAGCCAAGGAGAGAGAGGAGCCCTTCTCTGGTTTATGTACCCTAAACTCTATCATGCCTTGACTCTATAAATGTCAAGCCCTGGTGGTGAATGAGCAGCCTGACACAAAGCTGGAACAATGGACATATCTGAGAGAGTTCATAGCACTTTTCCTGCCTTTTCTATATCCACAATCAGCATCCAAATGGATGTCAAAGTTCACTGGTTTTTTTTCTTTCTTTAAGTGTAAGCTGTTTTCTATCGCACTGTGGCCTGCAACTCGGTATACAAGATGTGCTATGGCATGATGAGATAGTGACAGCTGCTGAAGAAATGCTGTGTTATAAACATGCAATGATGCAGTGAACTGGCAAATCCATATGGCTGGAAAAATGACAAGGAGCAAAAGGAAAACAAATTATTTCAGAGTTCTTGAACAAAATAGATAGGCAGTAGTTTGCTTCAGCATGCATGCCCTAATCACAGCTCTTTCTTTAATGGAAAAAAGTTTATATTCACTTATATACACACACATAAATATGACTCTATATAAATAAATATATATAAGTAGCGTTATCCTCGGGATGATCTACATCTGGCTGGAGAAGCACAGGTGATATTTTCATATACTACCGTATTTCTTTCTTGCTTTAAATTTCTTTGAGCTCTTTGGCTGAACAACCTATGTCTTGAATCATCCCAGTACAAACTCTTTCAGGTACCCCACACTAAAACCTATGTGCCTTTTCCCCCCCTCTGTGTGCAGATGGGTAATCTCTGCACATATCCACCAGGGAGAGGTCAATCACTCACTTTTGCAGCATCATCAGTCATGGTGGATTCTCTATGAATCAGAATAAATGAGCATGGACAGGATGGACATCAGACATCACTGAGGGAGACCCCAAAACCACATGGAAATGTTTAAGCAGCTTATATATGCCCTCATAATTGATGGATCCCAGCAAGCAGACACATCCATTGCTTTTAAAAATGCTGATAAATCCAAGTCCATGACACATGTTTCTTAGGGAAGCAAGTATTATGGCTTTTTAAAAAACTGAATGAGAAGATGGAAACTTGCAGCCACATCAATCCCCATTTTCAAACCTGGCTGCTGCAGTTTGCTTCCCATTTCTGAATGAAATTCCTAATGAAGGGGGCACAGCTTCATGAGCATCATGTGCTAATGGTGGCGACACAGCCCCTCCTCAGTCCAGCCACTTTTGCTTGGGCCCTAAACACAAGATTAAAAATCCCAATTTTGGTACACGGATCTGCACTTACAGCCCCAAAGCAGATGGAAACAGGCGAAGCTGAAGCTCGTGAGTCTGCTCTTTTTTATGGCATTTTTCCATCCACCTTTAATCAATGATGTCTGAGAAATGAAGGCTCAACGAGCATTCAGTCCAGCACTGGCAACATTTCCCAATGCTCCATAATAATCCTCAGACTTTTATGGAGAGTTTTCTCCCTGGTGATTTTTTCCCTTGTCATTTAGTGCCACTATTTCAGATTTCCTGTTGCTGAACTGCTGGAGTGTCATCAGTGCATCTATATAGAGTATGAGAATATATTTGGAAAGCTTATATCCAAGGGCCATTGGAGATGACTAACATTTTTATGCTGCACAAAAGAAGAGAAAATAAATTTAGGAATGGCAAATAGAGCCACTGTGTTATTTCCTTCCCTGTAAATAAATAACTGTAACACTTCTACTCCAATCGTGGAGCTGGGTATCCAGCATCTTTGTGGAGAAGGAACATTTCGGGCAGCCATAAAAGTTCACCCAAGACATTGACAACGAAGGCTTAAGACAGCACAAATTATAGGGAACATGAAAGAAGCCCTGCTTCCCTTGAAGACACCACCTGTTTAAGCACCTGGGAAAAATTATTCATAGCACTTTACCACTACACAGACAATAAAGATCCTATGGAAATGTCTTTGTTTAAAATCAACATTTATGGCCTCAATTTCATAGAAGGCTATGTAAATCCTAACTGATGCAAGAAATGCAAAATGGCATCCTTGAAAACATGGGCCCCTCACACCAGGCTCCAGCACAAGGCAAACCATTCCAGCTTCAGAATTTCATACTTTAGGACCTGAGAACCAAGACCAGAATTTTCTTCCTTCTAATCTTCATTCTTGTTTGCTTCACCTCAGTACATATTTATATAATGAATTTTTCCCTGCACAAAACTGCCCTCCTCAGCTGAATACCTATTAGCTGAAAAATGGGAGCAGAATCCATTGGCATTCGTCCTAATGCTGCCACTCGGTTCTGTGTCCTTGTCCAAGCCACCAGAGATCTGATCCCACAAGAGCAACCAAAGCCTCTGTAGCTGGCCCCCCTCCCTTTGCTGTGCAGATGGATGATCTCTATATTCACCAGGAAAAGGGAGGCAGGAGACAGACATCAATCAGATGTGAGCCCAGGTGATGTGTGTCCTTACACCCATCCCCAGGAAACACATCCAAGCCTTCAATCTTCTGCATTGTGCCTGATTTACTTATCTGCAGAACGGGAGCCAGACCATTTCACATCACACCTTGATCACAGTTATAATTTAGAAGCCCTATGATGCTTCCACAGAAGTTTAAAATATTATGTTTAACAAGTATCCCATAATTTAATTTTGAACAATAAATTTTACAGTCACCTTGCATGGCTTTGATTTGTTTCTGAGCCTGTTTTGAAGATCTCCTGAAACCAATTAACATGTGTTCTCCAGCCATCTCATTTGACTCTTTTTGCTGGCACTTTTTGGGAATAACCATTTCACCAAGGGGGAGAAAGGGTTTGGGTGTATTTGTGTCCCGACAGGGCAGATGAGGCCCAGATGTGTTGAGAAAGTGCAGAGGACAGCACACTCCAGTGTGAAGGATTCACAGAGCACTGAGCAGCAGGATGAGTGGAGTCAAGGACCTTCCAGCCCTTCCCTGAATCACTCAAGCGTCCAACTAGACTTTTCTCCTTACATTCAGGGAACAGCACTGTGGGGTGAAACATGAGCAAAGATTTCTAGTCCTGACAGCCTTCACTGGGGCACCCGACCCTGCAACATGCGGTGCAGAGTTCACACTTTCCGTAACACTTCTTCTCAGTCACGTGGGAAGCCTGGTGACTTTTGTCTGCTTTCTAAGCTGAGGAAAATACCAGGAACTGTCCTCTCTCCCCACCCCCACTTCCTTTAGAGAAACCTCAACAGGCTTCACAGAAAAAGGAAATTACTGTTATCTTCAGACTGGGTTTTTGGGTTATAGCCTTCTTTCTCCTTTGCTTCAAAAATTGACTCTTCCTTCCATTTCTCTGTGCCTCAGTCTTTCAACCTTATTTGAATTGAGTGTCCTCTTTCTTTTTGATCCCACTTCTAACTCAAGAGTGCTTCAATCACCACAGAAGAGATGCCAGTGAATGAGACAAATAAATGAGTACAGTTAAATTTTGTTATTTTTATTACAAGATAAATTCCCCCTCTCAAATATTGCTTCTTCAGGAGAAGAAACCCTGGTGAAGGGATAGGGAAAATCTGGCTAGAGCAAAACTCTGGCCTTTGAGAACCGGGTGAGTGGGTTCATAGTGGGGAGAGGAGTTTGTCCCTGGTTTGCTGGAGTTTTCATGGACACATCAGGCTCCCAGAGCTCTTGCCACGTTATAGAGGAGGAGCATGTGGCTTCACCAGAGCAGTATTCACAGAGTTAGGCTGCTTATCAAGGAGAAACTTACCCTTCACCTTTGCTGCTGCCATAATTTTAGACTAGAGGAAGGGACTAAAAAAGAGTAATCAAGACATAAGAAGTTGCAGCATTTTGATTTTTCCTTTTCCATTGTATTTTCACTGAGTAAATATAAGTTCTTAAAATATTATCTAAGAAATCATGCAATGTTTAATATTGCAGTGAAAGATTTCCACAGTGTTTGGTTGAGGATACAATCTGCCCTGGCAATAGCTGTGGCTGGTTATTTTTCCAAATGAATGAAAACACAGACACAAGCAGGAGTTACTGCAACTACTGCTGCCTCATTTATCTCTGCAGTCAGGTTGCTACTGGTACAAGTGCTCAGTTTTATACAGGAAACACAATTGCAGGTGCAGAACTCCAAGCTCCTGTTTACACCCACCAGCGGGAGGCTCACCTTCTTAAATGCATCTGTCTATGTGCAAAGCACTAGAGAAATTGCCATAATAATGATACCTTCCCCAGAGCATACATAAATATTACAATGTCCCTTCTGCAGAGAAGAAAGTTAGTGCAGGAGTAGAAATACATCACTCCAGGTCACAACAATGGAACAAAACAGACAGGGGAGTTCAGGAGCTCCTGCTCTTTTAGACAACATCTGCTTTAACTTGCTTTTTAAAAAAATAATTAAAAAATTGAGAAACTTTATAAAAACCCACAAAAGCTGCTGTGAATCTGTTTCATATTTGTTTGTTCTGCAGTTGCCAGAAGGTCTTTCGGTCTCCTTGTCATTTTGCACTATATGACCTAAGTAACGCTGATATTTATTGCTCATTTTCATTTAGCTCTTTGAAGACCCATCCACTTAATGATCAGAAACCTCACACAATTTAGCAGATAACATCACTGCAGAGACTTGTTGGGAAGCTTTAATAAGTAAAATGAATGCTAAGAGGTGGGCTGGGGTGATTGCCATGTTTTAATCCTCGATGATAAGAATCAGAGTCATACCTGCCCATTCTTGCTCTGTGATTACACAGACAGAGCAGTTCAAGTGGACACAAATTCTAGGGGATGTTGTTGCAGTGACTACCTCAAGCACTTGTAAGACACACATTATGATAATAATGCCTGCCCTCAGTGTCACTTGTATTTACCCCCACCCAGCTTCTCATGCAGGAGGTGATTCCTGTTACCTGAGACTGCTTTGGAGCAGGGAATTATACAGGCCCCAGACAGTAGGTCCAGAAGCTGCAGAAACCCAAACTAGAGTCACATTTCTGGATTTAAAATACTTAGAAGTATAAAAGGGAGTATCACAGATTACAAAAGGAAGAATAACAGGGTACTGCCTGTACGCAGAGGCAGTGAAACAGTAACTTGTTCAAGGTCATAGAGGAAATGGGAAGGGGAGCAAAGAGGACAATCTGGTTCCTCCTAGTCCTCAATTCATGTCCCAACAGCTGGACGTGGCTCTGTGACACATGGAAATATGCCTTTAGTCCCACAGCAAAATGCTTCAAATTACAAACTTCCTACTGTTCTCCAAGAGTGTTTTATTTGTGGAAACTTTAAAAAAAACCCCAGTCTCTATATAATAGCAAACGTGGAAAGTTGTTTTCTTGCAAAATTGTAAATGAAGTGGTATTTATATTATTGTTATAATCTTTCTGGTCCTCAGTAACAGGGTGACCCCCGTTGGTGCACGGAAATGGAGCAATTAATGAGTAATGGACCATTTCCTGATATGCAGATGCTGCAGCCCATCTTTTGTTCTCAGATCTTCAGGGACTATCTCTTATCACAGGGCTTTTCCCCTGTGGAGAAACACTTGGAGGTTGCTTTAGGTAACGCAGCAATGGGTAATTTTCAAAGCCAACTTAAATTAAAAAGTCTTTTCAGCAGTTTTGAGTGAGCTATTAGTGAATGACTGCATAGGTAAATGATTTGACTCACTCTCAAAGAGATTTAGGGTTAGAAATTTTATGGGTTTCTCACCTTTTGTCAGGAAGGCATAGGAACCACCACCTCCTTGTCATAAGTACCTTCAAGTCTCATTTGAAACCGCTGGGTTCTTTCCCAATATTGCAGTCTTTGCAGGAAATTTCACTTTGAGGGCTGAATACATTGCATTGCATATCAGAAAAGGCCAAATCCTGGGGCTGTTTGTTTGCTTGTTTCTGGGGATGTTCACCTTTTATATACAAACAGATGGCATTGCAACAACAGGTCTCTGTGCATAAGGCAGGATTTTGTGGATGTGCAGCTCTCCAGCGAGCATAAAACAAAGTAAAACCAGATTGAAAACTTTCATTACCCAGCAATGCAAGTCACAACAACAGGGTTAAATCTGTTTCTATTTAGACAATATCTGGAACAGCGTTTTATTATACAGCCTGTAAAGCACTGCCTGTGCATGGGTGGAAAGTACATTGTCTCCTGAAATAAAGAACTGGGGCAGGATTGTTTGGAACTTTCCTTTTTTCTTATTTTTCGTTAACCATAAATACAAAGTAACCATTTCTCCGTAACATTGAACTCTTTGTGGCCTTCCTATAAACAATAAAACTATCCAAAAATAAACATATACTTAGAATAAATATTAATTCAGAGGCCTTTAAAAAATGAAGCAAATAGTCTCTGCAATATCATCTCTTTCCTGATAATGTGAAAGCCACCCCATGGGGTTTAAAACTGAGGGATTTCAGGGCTTCAGGGTGTCTTATGATGCTCACTCTGAGCAGGCTGAATGCCAGGCTTTGTGAAAGGTTCTGTCTTAAAAGACAGAGTCCTAATCGCTTTCAACTTTTCTAATTCTTTGCATTCCTTCCTAGAAAAATAACTGCCTGCCTCATAATGGCAGAAACATTTGGAGACTAAAAGAAACAAACAAAAAATAATCAATTTTCAAGGTCCACTTGCAGACGGAGGAACTGTTTATGAAGCACTTACTGCTCAGTTGCAGAAGAAAATCTTGTCTTAATGGCAAAAAAGAGAAGCATGGAAATACTGGGGTAGGTGTGGGCATAGAAACTCCCCTGCCCTACAACTCAGATGACTGATTTTCTCAGCAAACAGATCCCACCTTGTGCCTCATCCAAGTAAACAGGGGCTTTCAGCTGTGTGGAGCAAGGAGTGGGTGCTACCACCTCTCACACAGCACAGACCATGTTTGCTGTGCTCAGAGGGGTCAGTTTGGCTTGTAAAAACATCCCCATTTTCAAACTGGCCAAATCCTGATGGAATGAGCAGAGGTCACCCAACTTCTGAGTGCTTTTCCCAGGCCTGTTTTGGTTTCTGAACCAAAAAATCTCCTGCTGTGTTTTGGCTCACCATATTTTACACATTTCTCACCGACAGGGAGAAGAAACTGAAATTCCAATTTCAATCTTTCAACATGAGGCCCATTCCCAGCTTTTCTCCATGTTTTGCACAAAACTTGGCGTGGTTCTTGCAGCAGAAGCTCGTTCACATGGCCTTGCACCACTCCCAGCTCTGCACACCCTGTACTCCCTGTCACCAAACACTGACCCCACGTGGAAATGCTCCTGATTAAAACCAAATGGATCCACCGTGCTTTGGATCATAGCCAGCCATCCTCTAAAATAATCCATCTCCTGCCATGAGGTTAGAGGTTGGGTATTTTGTTAGTCTTATCTCCTCCTGGGTCTGATTTTGATCTTTATCTTCTATAGTAATACTCCAAAAATTAAAAAAATACAACAGCTTTTATCACCTTAATTTAAAAGTAAGACTTGCTTTTCAATTCCAGTTAAGTAATTCATTTAGATCTTGCCAGAGATGTTGAAAAGCAAATATGCACAGATGAGAAGCAACCTTTCTAAAAATATAAATGGAAAACATCCAGTCTTTCCTGTTATGTTTATAGTTTTCCCCTTACAGCATAACATTAAAATTACCAGCTCTCATGTGGTATAATTTGGTTACATTCCCTAAAGACACATGAAAGTAGTCCCAAAGGAGCTACTTCAGTGAGAATAGAAGGTGCTGAGCACATCACTCAAGAACCCTTTTTTTTTTTGGTTATTAGTGGGTGGGAATATTGGTTTATTGCCTAAATCTCCCCAGACTGTCCTTCCATACAATCAAGGAGGAGTCAGGTGGGATGGTCCAGCTCACATGACACTGTGACACAGAGGTTTCACGTCTCTAGGCCTTGGGGCCTGTCACCTTTGCATGCACAAATTGGAGCTGGGACGGCAAAATACAGCCATCCCCAGAGCAGTGGTGCAGTGAGAGGATTTGCACAAATGTAGAACATCCACAAGTGAACAAAGACCATAGCTCAGCTCTTCTGTCTGCCACAGCCGCAGGGAAACCACAATGTTCCTCTTACTATTCCCAGCCCAACGAGCAAAAGACTTTCAAAACCTTCAGCAGTGGCCTAACTCTGCTGCCCTGGAGGCTAAAACCAGAACTAGTGACACTTGCCTGAGGGCTCTGGAAAACCTGATCTGCTGCTGGGGCTGGGGCAGACCTGCTTTGTGCATTTCCCTGCCCATATCCAGCCCCATCCCATCACTCTGTCCCTGCCTGAGGAAGAGCTGGGCTGCACTGCTGCTCTAGGCCTAGACTACCCTGCTTGGTTGAGGGCAACAATTTCTGATGCACAACAACAGGAAGAGTCCAGAATAAACACATTAAGTATCTTAAATTTGCAAGTAAGTGTACAAGCCATTAGGCACTGATATAGTACAACAGATAAGTTCAGTGGTTAACTTTGAACATACAAAAAATGACTTCACTTCAACAACATCGTGTTGCATGCTTAACATTAGGCTTATGCTTAAGTGCCTGACTGATTAATCCCCTCCCTGTGTACTTCAGCTCGAGTTTGTTTAGGGTCACTGGATGATAGGCAAGAGCACAGACAATAAAGCAATATGCTGGAACCAGTCTTCACACACTGGAAAGCAAACAGGTAAGTGTCCTAAGAATTGTTTTCCCATTAAATATGGCCCTTAATACATATCACTACATCACCTGAGAAGCTGAACCTGCTGGTTCTGGATGCCATCTCAGTTCTGCCAGGGTGTGGCTACGGTACCAGCCCTTAATGGAGAGAGATATAGAGTAAATGTATTTCTGAAAATTTGTTTACACTCTTGCTACAGTCACTAAACCAAAGAGAGCTAAAAGAGTCGTTTTGCTTAGCTTGGTACTGTACATTACACTTTTGTGGTCTTCACACTTTAATGGCAAGTTTTGTCAGCTTTGTCAATTGATCCATGATGAGTAGACAGAAGACTTGCAGGAAGCAGAGACTCTTTGGTATTGTCTTTGGGTTTCTGCTTAGAAATAACACCTCTACAATTATATAGATTTCAAATGTGACATGGCAGGCTAGAAGTGTGAGCAGATTGATCTTTACAGATTCATTCTCCATGGAGGAGTCAAGGAGTTAATTCTCAGCGCAGCCATGTGGGCTTCAGTGGATTGTACTGGGCTGACAAGGAAGAACCTGTTCCTAGAGATTCTTGCCCTATCTAACCTACACTACTTTCCCAGTAATTTGCTTTAAGGCCACTTCACATTTGTGACTGTAACAAGAACTGGTTTTTAACTTGAGCCCACATTTCAAGCCACCACCACTGTGGAATTTCCACAACTACCAGCCAGGATGGTTTTTGACTCTCATTACCCATGCAAGGGAGAATTCTATCTACAGCCAGGTAGAAAACTCCACTTTCTGGCCTAATAAACAACTGTCCCATGTAAAGGGACAAATCCCAGCTCTGTCACCCACCTTGCTGCTGTGGGTGAACTGAAACAGATGAGCTGCAAATCCCTTCCCTTATGAAGTGAAGAAACTGGGACCTGTACAGCAATTCTCCTCTTGCTCTGTGGAAACCCTTACCAGAGCTCAGTACCAAGACTCAACCAAATCCCTGTAGCTGTTCCTAAAGAGTCAGAAAATTATTATAAAATTGGATTATAAAATCCAATAACTAGCTGCAGAAGCTAATTGCTGATATTTGGTTAAATAAAAAAAAAAAGCAAAATATTTTAATGATTTGTGTAGCACAGTGCTTTAAATGTATGTTAAAATAAAGCATCTATGTTATTGAACACACCCCATACTGGACCCTTCATTTGTCTATATATATTTGTTTCTAGACAAATTACCAGTAAGAAAAGCTTTAAAAATATTGTCTTGTGAAATACAGTGATATTCTTTTAAATAAAGGGGTTTGGCAGTTCTGTGAGGCAGTTAGCTTAGCATCATTAATACAAAATACAGTCTATCAGCATTTAGTGAACTCTCAGCGACCCTGGTGGAAAATAACTCCTTTAGCTTATACTTATGAAAAATATTATTAAAAAATGTTGTTGAAATGTAAGCATAATTTATAGTCAGTGTTAAACTGGAGTGCTATTGCCAGCTCCATCAAGCATTTCACCAAAGATGGGGAGCACTCATCTTCTTTTCTTAAGGATGTAGAGGAGCTCTGAGAGATGGAAATGGGAGCTTCCCAAAACATTTCACTTGCCTCCTGCCATGTGCACTCATGCATTTCTCTTCTATTTGCTATTTCCCTTTTTAGCAAAAATCTCTTAAAATTGGCCTATGTGATAAGTTTTTTATTCCACCTGTTTTGCAACAGAGCAAGGAACGTGTGGTGTGGACATGAGCATGTCCTGATGTGCCAAGACACAGCCTTGGAAGGTCACGGCTCCTCCCTTGGAGCAGGGCATCTTGGTCAGGAAGGATCTGGGGCAGGAAGTCCAGGGCTGTGTCTGCTCTTCCTGCTTTGTGGAGGAGGAAATTTTAATACTTCTGTGCCAACAAAAGACAGTAAATGACTTCATTTGGTCATTCAGACAGAGATCTTTGGACTGCTGGACTCACCTCTGCGCTACCATCCACAGGTTTACGTCTGCATGCAATGTCCACGGAGTAGCACACAAGGTTGGATGAGAACCTAAGCCCTTTGAAGAAGCAGTTTGAGGTAGTTTTTGACATGCTGTAGCTGTCCAGCACCACATGTGCCCAGCTAAGGTCCCTGTGTTAGGATGTTACCTCGGGTTCCCTGTAAAGTGGACACGCACACACGAAGGACAAATGAGCTCCCCAGGGTATCCCTGGGAGTGCCTGTCTCTCCCAACTGGAAATATAAGGGAGTTTAAATGCATAATTTAGGCTCCTAACTTACACATTTCATTTAATCCAGACCTTAGTCAAAGCTTTGGCAGCTGTGAACTGAACTGAAGAAACTTACAAGCTCCTTCTTTGTGTAAAATTCAGGAAATACATCTGGAAACAGGGGCTGAGCCCTCGGCCCGCAGCATCGGTGCTCTTGTGGACCAGGCACATGAGGATTGTCTGAACCCTCTATGTCAGAAAAAGGGGTTTTCCACATCTGGAAGAAGGCCACCACTGGAAGCTGAATCTGGCCAGACCACTTAGCAACATTTTCGAGATAAATAAAGCAGTGCATTTCTTGGGCCACTGGCTGATTATAATAGCTATGAAATTACCCAAGTTAGCTCACCACGTCAATAAAATTCATACGAAAATACCACCAGAATCTTGGCTAGCATATGGATAACTGTACAAAAGCAACCCAAGCCAATGTGACAACCATTTAAGAGGACTAACCTCTGTCATACGGTTTTCATTTTATGTGTATGCTATACAAACACAACCACCACAAATATGCATTACAGGCTGCCTGGGACTCACTGCTGAGGTGAATTAGCACTGTAGTCTGACCTGTTGAAGAGCTTAACCTTTGACCTGCCAGGCAATGGTGGTTGCAATTTGCAAGCCATTCTTGTGTTGAGTGGCTGAAAACATACTTATTTACTTGTGTAAAGCCATAAATGAGATGGGTTGGGTGAGCTCAGCCTACTTCCCACTCCACAGACCATGTCTCAAAACACTTCCACATGTTCAGCAAGTTATTCAGCATGAGGACCCTGCTACTACATCGTGACCCAAATTCACTCCTCAGATAAAGAGTTTTTTTCTAATCTGAAGAGATTTCAAAGCGACTTCCTTTCTAAGTAACTTCCTACTGTGCTTCCAGGAAAAAAGAAATTCAAAGAAATTGTGTGAAAACAAGTCATTTACCCTTATGAAAAATCTGCGTAATCTCATATCTTGAGAACTGAACTCCTCTGCAGAACCACACTGCTGTAGCTGCCATCAGCAGCACGTTCCCTCTCTCTGTCCACTGGAGACTCCCAGCTCTGTAGGGTGAAACAATAACTTGTTCACTCTTCCATCCCATCTGCAAGGGCTGCCAGTGGTGCTTTTTACGGTTAGAGACAGCTGGGAGGTGGACAGGAATGTCATTTCCTACTCACGGGTTTTGCAAGGTTCATCCCTTATCAGTTTTGTGAAAGATGCAGTGTTTGGGGATGTGAAGCTCTCCCATGCTAGACCTGCTCTCGCCTATCAAATGAAGCCAAATCAGTAGATAACCCAGGTTTAGCAAACTGGATGTTTTGTAATGGAGATAGCTGGATAATAACCATTTCTAGATCAAAGTCAGTGACTAGGCGTTGCTCTTGGCTGTTGGCTTTTCCATCTGACTGTATAACCACAGGTAGGCTTGAGTTGCAAAATTCAGATTAGGATGCAAACTCCGTAATTTGGGAAGTGTTTAGTTGCAGAGACCTCGAATGGTTCATGGAGAAGTGAGGCAGGAATCAGGATGCTCAGAACCAAGTCTGCATATGAATTATGGCCAGCCTGACCACATGTTGCACTCCTGGTCCATCTTCAATCCCAGTGCACAAGCAGTTGCATCCCAGAGGAGTTTTCTGATCAGCCTAAAGTCACTTTTGGGGGTTTATTCCCCCTCCTTTCCCTGGATGCACACCTACAAGTTTGCACAAACAGAAAGGCGTACATATTACAGTATGTTTTCATTAAAACAGATATTCTGATTATATAACAGATATTCTGATTTTTGCTTTCCATTTAGGTCTTGTCTGATTCTTCCCCATTGTTTCACATCCTACAATAATAAAAGAAAACAAAATATTTACGTGATACATTTATAATGCTTCAATAAAGACAGACAAAAAGTGTTATTTTTCTCCTACTTTAGGAGCTTTACATTACCCATAAAAAGCTCAAAGCCCCAGATGATCCAGGAAGGGTTGGGAAGGGATGTGAGGGAACATATATATATATATATATATATTGTTTATATATATATATGTATTGCTGGTCTTCACTGCTGTCATATACAAACCTGGCAGCAGCAGCCCTCCAAGTTTTAGGTTAAAATGGAACACAAACCCTGGAATATATCAAAGAATGTGAAAAGATGACACAGCAAGCAACAGGGAGAGCAGAGGATGGAACAGAAGGTGGATGTAGAGGCTTGGCTTGCTACAGCTGTAGGCAAATTGAAGCATCCACAGCCCACGCCGGTACTGAGATGCTGCTGACATTTTTTTTCTGAGTTGTGGTAAACAATAATAATGGGAGCAATAATAATAATGACACTAATAAAAATAGCCCCACCATTCCAGGCTGTGTGACAACCTCCTTTCTGGATACTGTTAATAAGTGCAAGACTTGCTTTTAGAATAAATTTTAATGAAAAGTGTTGAGTCTAAAACTGCACTTTGCTGAAAAGCTAATCCTGGATGGAATCCATATCACATTCTTTTCCCATATTTCAAAGTTAGTTTCCGTGGTGCATATCAGCATTTGAAACAATATTGCTGTTAATGATAGGGTCAGATTTGTTCATTATGAATAAGGAAGCAGATTTCCTTCGAAGAGAGGAACCTGTATTCCCCACAGGTTGAGTGTTGACTATGATAGCTCTGCAGTCAGAGCCTGGCAATAATTACACCTTGGGTTTTGTGGTCATTTTGGATTGGTGTGAACATGATAAATGACACGTTTTAATTTGAACTATTGCTCAGCAGGCCTGTTCGGGTAGGCAATAATTCACTTGAGCAGGCAATAAACCTGAACAGGTAATAGCCCACACTTTGAAGTATGCCAGCAAACTCTTTAGCAACAAAATAAATATGTACATGAGCTTCCGCCATAAATTGTCTTTGGTGAGGCAGGCCTAGGAAGAGCTTCAGAGCTGGCTTTTCAGGTACTCATGAGGAGCAGAATGAATCAGTGGGCAGATCCTACTGCTGAATTAATTCTTTGAAGCTGGACTAAGGAACTGGTCCAGCATCCACTGAAGGCAGCAGGAGCCCTCTGTTCATTGAAGGAAGGCAGGGTGACTAAGCTGGGAGGGCAGTTTGGTCTTTTACTAACATAGCTAAATTGCCTTCCCATGAACCATGGACTCATAAATGAGCTTTTTCCTATGCAGCAGAGCAAATGCAGCATCCACGTGCAGAGTAGCTTTGCTGCTTCTTGGAAGAGATACAGGAAAGTCCAAACAACTCTGATTATCAATGCTCAGGAAATCTAATGGCAAAACTTTGTTTTCCCATCAGTTTTCTTTGCAGCATTCCTTTAACCACTTTTGAACTAGGAGGTTTGTCAGACATTGCGTTACTTTTATATCACAAATATAATATTTTAAGCCTTTGGGCAAACATGCATTTTTTATTTACCTAAACCAACATGATTTGTGCAAATTCCTTCAGACTTGCTGGTAACATTTCCATCACTGGGCAAATCTGTTGTAAAGAAAAGCAGAGATGCCTTAGTTATATTTTCTTCTTTGGTTGTCAGTTTGTCTTATTTTTTTATAGGTCCCATTCTATAGTGTTATCGCTGATTAGCCAGTGCATGTTAACTTGTGATAGGAGGGGAAAAATAATTCAGTGTAATGTGACTCAAGTCAACATGTTTAAGGTTGGTGTATGTGAAACCCTTGTGCTTTCTGCTTTGTAATAAACAAGGGAAAGAGTTCAAAGTCAGAAGGAAAAACAGCAACAGATTGAATGGAAAGAGGCAGTTTATCATCAGCTGATGACGGCTGTGAGTCCAGATTGTTCAGCTGCCCAACCATGCTTTCCCAGCAGAGACCCAGGGCAGAGCTAGTCTGAGATACTTCAGTGCCTGAGACAGGGCCTGGTGCAGGATGGTCTCCCACCTGTTCACCCAAATAAATATCTCTGTCAAATCATACTGGAGGACAGGACAGAATGTGCCACCAGTCTCTGGCTGCTGGAGGAGCCTTTCTGTGGCAATTCACTATGCGGGGCAAATCTTTGTTTCCTCAGTGAAGATCATTTATTTACCTTTAGAAACACACAGAAATGAATTTCTGGGCTGGGTGTTGAATCCAGATTTGCATTCTTTCCTCGCCTGAAGTTGCCTAGCTCTGTCATTGTGGTTTGATCCATACCAGGAACAAGATGCAGCAGCTTCCTTCAGATGCAAACCTGGATCTGAAAGCCTTCCTTTCCCCTTCCCACACCATCTGGGAGATGGGATTTTCCATCTTTTGTTAAAATAGTTACAAAAGGAGGAAAGGGTTGAGGGCAGTTCACCACGTTTATTTCACTTGGTATGTGTTTGCCCTTGCTTTAACACAGGCTGTTTTCATGCCAAATTGCAGTTCTATTTGTTCCCCCACCCCCATTTTTTGTGTAGCTTATGTAGAACATCTGGTTTTAAAAGTGTCGCAATTTCTAAACATATTCTAATGCTCTTGGGATCAGAATATCAACAACTGTCTATTGCGGTAAACCGCATGTCTGGAAAACATTCCTGCAAACTGAGTTCTTAAATAAACATAAAGCATCTATAACACATAATGCAAAGCAACATTCACTCGTAAACTCAATATTTAGACCAGATGAGGTGCAAAATATGTTTTCTCTGGACTGAGACATCGTGATTTACAATAACATTGATGGGCCTTTCATTGTATACAAGAGAGGGCAGAGGTGTGGCACGCAGATCGGAGCCTTTCCCTAAGTGCTCATTCTGCACTTAGGTCCCATCTCGTGAGATTTTCTTGCCCCAGTTGCAGAGAGGAGACCAGGACTAAATCCCCTAAAAATTTCTACTGTTAGAAAGTGGAAATTTAAAAAGAAACAGTAAATTGCTGACAGATTAGACATGCCTGTATCTGATAAGCCTGACCATCTTGTGCAATATCTGCATCCATGCTAATTATCTGCATACATGTGTCTGAAATCCAGAGGCAAGTCAGAGATAGTGTAAAGATTAAATAAACTGAATAATACCATGAAAAGAAAATTGAAGTAAATTGGTTTGAGGGGGAAGCTTTTGTCAATTTCAATCTTTATCCGTCCTCCTCCTCTTCTTCTTCTTCTTCTTCTTCCTGCTATTATTACTATTACTATTACTATTACTATTACTATTACTATTACTATTATTATTTATAGGGTGTGGAAAGTAGAACTGTAAGAAACTTTAAAGAGATATGCAGTCGTGCTTTAAAAAGAAATGGTTTCACTTTGAAAATCCCCTCCACAGTGATTTCAGAAGCATTTGCTCTAGTCTTAATAGCACCAAAGCAAATAATCACTTCAAATCACTTTTTAGGAGTATTGGTGGCTGATGAAGTTGGTTGACAGGAAATGGAAAAGCTGAAAACTCATTAAACTGTTGCTAAATGCTATGAATATATTTTGATTATTCTTCCAGTCTACTATTTGTTAAAAACATTTCCTTCTTCCTTCAAAATAGAGCACCAAATATTTTCTTCCAATTAATTCTTTAAGAATTTCTACTCTAAATTTATTGCAAAGGTGGTTTATGAGGAGAAAAGATGAGTATGTATGCTTAGGCTGATGTAATAACATTTGAAGGTTACCAAGAAATCTAGTGAATCCACCTCCTGCAGGATCTCAAAGTTAAGGTTTATCAAAGGAAAACTGAAAAATTAAGTCAAGCCTTATCATTTCTCTCCCTTATATTAAAAAGGCTTGGATCTTCATGTTTTTTGTTTTTTTTTTTTTTGATGATTAACATCTGGAGTTATGTAAGGTAAGATAAGGGTGTTAGAACATCTCACTTCCCTGTACGAAGATCATCTCCTCTCTCCAAATGTATGGAAATGAGGGCCTCCACCCAAATATCCCATGAAGCAACTGCAGACATTTTGGCCCAAAACATGCACATATCAGGATGGAAACACTTCCTTTACATGTTCACCACTGGAAATAGGCAGCTGGACCTAAGTGATTACTGCAGAACAGATCCTGCTTGCTTTGAAGACTGAAGACCTTTTTTGAGGTTGGTGGATTTTTAGGTCTCACAAGGAGAAATTTTTAGGTCCTATTCCACTTCCCCTGCCTGCTGTGAGAAATTCAAAGTTTTGCATTGCCATTGTGGGTTACTGGGCTGACCTGGTGTAGCTGAAGCTCTAACAGATGGCCTCCAAAAAGCTGAGCCTCTTTCAGCTTACTGGAAGCAAGTAGAATTTTAACAAATCAGAGTGAAAAGGGCCAAGCATTCAGCCAAACGTGTATCAAGCCTGAAACAACTGTGCTGTAATGCAAAGCAGGTTTCTGCCAGCCTGCATGGACTTCTCAGTCATGGCAGCCCCTCGGGAATCACCAGTGGAGCGTGATTTGGGACATCCAAGCAGCTCAGCCTCTCGCATCTGTGATTGACGGAGGCACCGCGTGCTGAGCATTGACAATTACCTGGCTGGTGTCATTCCCACAAAACAACTCCTTTTTGCCAAGTCTAATCACTCTACTATGCACCTCACCTTCTTGAATGAGAGGTCCTCATTCAAGCATGTAGCTGATTCCAAAACACATGCTGCATTCATTAGGGCTGAATATTAACGAACACCTTGAATCCTTGGAGCGTTATTAGTATCAGGTCTCTTGGCTGCTGCTAGGACAGAATGCCTTATGGGAAGCTTGATGCCCAGCCAGGACTCAGATTACAAAGCACACACATCTTTCTTTTAATATATTGAAGAAGTCACTCAACTTTACAGATCATCCAAGTACTTCCTAAACATATGTGTTTTTCCAAAATGTTAGCGCTGGGCTTGCAAAGACTCTGGAATAACCTGGTATTCCTTTTTCAGAAACTGGAAAACAGAGATTAATCCTTTGGAAGTTTTAAAGCCATTAGTTGTTTCTTAATATTTTTTTTTTTCTCAAGCTTTTAACAGTTTTGATAAAATCCCATAAGAAAATATAAAGAACAAGATCTCATGAGGACAGTCTAGAGTTCAGATTGCTCTGTGTCCTCTTGCTTATGGCAAGTTTCAGGCAATGACTAATGTCCTGAAACCAACTCAGAACTAGTAGCATTTTCCAGGAATCTGAACCATACATTTACATGGCCTCCACCACATGAATACTTGAAAACTTTTCAAATTGCTGTGCCTTGAAGCATAACTTTCCAGTGGAGCACAATTTTCTTTTTTTTTTTCAAATTTATAAAGGCTATCAAACAGTCACAAGGGGTAAAGTCACAGGGGAAGTCTGAGGTTGTGTGGATCACCTGAATACCTGTTCTGCATCCTGTCTCTGAAATTACCCTTGTTCTACACATAAAATTATGCTCTGCATGTAATGTGACAGTGTATCAACACATTTCTTAAAGCTGAATCCAATATAATATCACATTTCTTCAAAGTATTATGCCTTCAGCATCCTCTGTCAAGTAAGATGGAAAGAAATATTTGTGTTATTACTCCTAAGGTATAATATTTATCATTTATTCTAAAGGGTCATGGACGTAGATTTCTCACACAACTTGGGACCAGCATTCTCCCCAATTTCTCTTCCATCCCATTGCAACTCATTCCCCTGATCTCAAGGACTTCCTTGTAGCCTCTGCAAAGACACCCAGCAGGCCCACCAGTGCTGCTTTTGGGGTGGCTGTGAACCTCAGATGAGATGATGGAGACCACTCAAAGGAGACACCCTGGTGTGTCCCTAGAGCAAGGACACAGCACTTTTGAGGAGTTCAGGTTTTTGCAGTCATGTAAGTTCTGCAGGGGAAAGTCTCTTACCCAATTTCCCAGTGTCACTTCAGCATTTGCACTGATGCAAAGGGAGCCATTTCACAAACTACAACACATAAAATCTGGCTAGGATCAGTCCAGCTCTGCTATTTAGCTGAAATATGCCTTGAGATATAAGTGAGGGGAGGAGATGCTTCTTTAAAGAAACCAACCCATGGATTTTGGATAGGATTAGGCACAAATATCTTCCTGCTTTTATAAATATTGACAAAAGGAAGCAGGAAGATAGGTCTGTCCATAAAGAGGAGGTCTATTAACCATAATGCTGCTCTATTCGAGTGATAGTTTTATCTTTGTATTAAAACAAAAAGGGTAAGGCTAGATATTACTTTTTTTATACTGATAGTTCCAACCCTCATAAAATATTAGTATCTGTATCAGCTATAAAAATTAACAGCTCCAAATCCTTCAGTGTTGTGGTCCTCAATTTTATTTTATCACCAGCTTTCCAGTTGCCTGTGTGTGTACGTGTGGGTGTGCACACATGTCCCTTCCCTTTAAGCTGCTGCTGAATAGGCTGATAATTGCTCAGCAAGGCTGTATGGTTGGGCTTGCAAGTGGCACTCCTGATTCCTTTACATCAGAGGTCACTATTGTACAGTGAGATCCTGACAGGAGATAGTGATAACATGATGCAAAAAAAAAAAAAAAAAGCCCTACACAAAAACTAGAAGAAAATTCTGGTGTTGTCAGCAGGGATTGTTCTCTAGTTAAATAACTTTCTAGGTACAAAACTCAAAAATTCTGTCAGGCATCTCAGTCCAAAACTGCCCTTTAAAAGTGTTTGGGAGCCAATGTAAACACTAAACTCAGTATGATGTTTGTATTCACTTACCCAATCTAACTTTTATTAACAATTAATCCATCAAATTTCAGTGCCTATAAAATCCTCTGAGTCACAAGCCCCTCTGGAAGCCTGTATCTCAAAAACAAAAATTGCAATTACTGGCATTATTTTCTGATGCAGAATCAAATTTAAATGGGGTTTTACAAACTGGAGAATTATCTGCATTTCTACTGTCTAAAGGCATCAGATTCCCTTAAAGCTCACATACAGGGGACATACATAGAAACTACAGGAGGCAGCCAGTACATATGGAACGGATAAAGGCCACATAGTTTATTGAACCTTGTGGCCTGCTGATGTAACAAAATAAGCTTTGCAATGAGCAGTCAGATCTTAACATCAGGCCTCTCCTTCGCTCGTGTGTAATGGATGATAGCTCTCAGAGGGCCAGATTTGGATCCCCATATTTATCAGGAGTCTTACTTCAGGCTCTGGCCCTCAGTACACTGAATGAGGGATTTAGAAACGTTCAGTCGTAATATTTTCTCTCTTCTCTAAGCAAAGTGTGTTGAGAGGCAGCTGGAAGGTTTCATGTTCCAGCAGCTGAGGGGAACGAGATCCTGAGACCAGGTATATGAAATCTCTCCAGCACTGATGAGTCCTCCTCTTCCAAAGAGATAAACAGTTCTTTGTCAGGGTAAAAGCAATTTGGACTGAACTGTCTCATCATTGCAATAACCCCTTGCTGAAATTTTAAACCAACTAGAGGAGCCAAAAAAGCAAACACTGTGTGCCATTGCCTTTACTTGCCAGCAGCAAGGCCTCCACCACTCCTGAGACATACCAAATTTTCTGTTTCTTTTTAAATTTTTTTTCTTTCCTTAAACTCATCCTTCCCAGCATTCAAAGACTTGCTGTTCTGGGATCATTAGCAATGAGACCAGCCCATGAGAGTCTTGTGTAAGCATAAGGGAGGAAATACTCTCACACCTTAAATCTGGTGCTAATGGAAATATCCCAAATGCTGATATAGACCCTAGCAAGGGCTTGAGGAAAAGTCTAAAGCTATCTGAAGAAGCTGTAGGGCTGCCTCTGTGTGTTTGGGGACTGTCAGCCTCTGCAGATGAATTCAGTCTCTGAGGGTACAGTCCCAACACTTGTGCCCCCAGGAAGCCTCCTATGTGTCTGTACAGAGATGCTCCTCATTAAAAACTGTGGTTGTGAGTTTGGGCTCACAAACTGCTTGTTTGCTGGGCACATCTGTTAAAACACAGGCTTTGTGATAGGGGAGACCTTTTTTGACTGCAGACTATGGAGCTGTGAGAAGACTGGGTGACTATTTACTCTTCTGCATTTCCAGCAGCTCTCCATGAATTCTTTCCTTCCTCTCCCCAGTCCAACACTTCTCTTGGGAATTAACTCCAAATCCCAGTTCTTTGGAAAGCTTAGGCTGAGAAGAACCTCTGGATAAATATGATTTCATTACAGCCTCTCAGAGGTGTATCCCATGTTCTCCCCCAAGGAGACACCTACTTCATCCCAGACACTCCAAAAGTGCAGGTTAATCTCATTCTTGCTATGCAAATCCTTTTACTAATGCGCACTCATTAAATATCCATCTTCTCTTCAGTGAAAACCAGACGTATTCCCAACCTGTTCCTGCTCTCACAGCACACTTCTGGTTCACCAGACCAGTCAAACATCCATGCTACCCAGTGAAACAATGTGACCAAGCCACAGGACAAATTAAAACGTAGATACACACAAATCTATTCATTATATAGCAGATACCTACAAAGAGCACTTTTTAATGTCCTGTTTTCAGAAAAATGCAGGGAATGATAAATACATTCCAAGACTGTGCACAAACTGAAAGCTTTGAAAAACTTGCAAACGCTACAAGTGACATGGATGGCTCTTGTGCAGATAACAGGAGGAGAGAAGGGACAGCTGCTCACCGGCTGTGGCCTGAGGTAAGCACAGCTGAATGAAAGGGAATCCCAGCCCTGGCAGCCAGGGAAATACAGTGACTCAAATGAGCCCTAATGCAGCCCAGAGTCAGGCAGGTCAGTGTTGAGCCCAGATGAGAAAGAAGGGGGTCATGGTCACCAGTGGCATAAGCAGATAAAAAGATCCAACAGCAGCAGGGAGACATGCCCCCACTGAACAAACAGGGGAAGGTCACACAGCTCACAGCTCTCCTGCAGCTCACAGCAGAGCTGCCTCCATGCCCTAGACCAGCACAAAAAACACTGAAGCCCTGTTGGCAAGGTTATTGCCTGGGGTATTCTCCAAATTACCTCCAAAGCATCCCTTCTGTCCTGATAAACTGAGAAAATAATTTGATCTTTCACCTAAAAAGACAAAAGAGAAGCAAACATTCACAGCACAATAATGTGTTATTTCACAAATAATAGAAACTAGAAACTTGAGCTCATTTTCCACCTCCTTAATATTTTCTGCATCGTGTGGGTAGCAGTCAAAAGCCAATTGTTCCTAAGGTCACTGTATCTGCTTTGGTTTAACAGATGAGACTTTAACACTTCAAGATCAACTATCATATATATATTTTATCCAATAGCATATGACATATGGAAATGTCTCCCTAGGAACTGTTGAGATACACAAACAGAACAATCATAAAGCTTTCATAAGAGCTTGTGGTCTAACCACAGGGAGCACTGGTTCAGTCCTGATTACCTTTCATCTTCCAAAGGTTAATACCCTTCATTCCATTTTGCTCATTATGCTGTGGACCTCAGACAAAAGCCTGAAAGCAAAAGTTCTTTGTGATTCTTGCTCCTAGAAAGTAATTTTCCACGGGCAGATCTCAGCATAGTTCTTCACATGAGAGAAATGAAGATTTATCCTCAAGGAACAGTTCTGTAGGAGAATACTCAACACTTGAAGTCATACAATTATATATTTTAGTTTAAAAATATCTAAATCTCCATACAATAGTTCTTACACTTTAAAACGAGGTTATATATTCACCATAGAGCCCTGTGGTGACACACTCCCCATTAAGCCCTCATTCTATATCCTGTTCTCTATTTCCATGGTTCTCTCAAATTTGCATTTCAGTGATGCACTCTGGGATTCTCTAAATGAAGCAGACTACTGAAATGTTAAAATAGTTTCATAGTCTTTATTGAATACATTTTTACCATTAAAGGACTGGAATTATGTGAGAAGTTTTTAGCCTAACACATAAGCAAACAATTATTTAGATAAAGGAGATCTGCACAGCTTATTCATTCTTGTTCTTCAACCTATTACATGACATCATTTTAATATAAAAGAACTTTGTAATTACGATGTCTTTACTGATAATTCTTTGTTGTACACCTCTGGATCTTCCTTATCTGAGCCCAGAGATCTTTTTACAGATTTTATACTCACACCTTAATGAAGTCCCACAAAAAGCCTTTCAACCTTCCCAACCCTTTGCTTTGCTTTGGTGTGCCCAGGACAGCATTTTCTGTAGTTTCCACTTTTTAAGCTTTAATCTTTGCCTAGAGGGCAGCAAAACAGCATCTCCCAAGGACTCTGATACCTAAATTTCCTTCCTTTCTTCAACAAAGGACCACAACCCCTTCTTCTTAGTATTTCTAAGGCTGTGCTGGAAGGTACAGCCAAAACTCAGCCAACCTTGGCCAGTGTGGCTTGGCACAGGCCTGGCGTGGCGAGCCCAGTCTGTCTCCCCACTGACCCAACAAACCAAGCTGGGACCTGCCAGGAAAGAGCCTCCAGTAGCCATCCCTGAAGGGTTTTGTCAAACCTGCTGCCAGAGACCCACCAGCTATGAGGTAGTGTCTCCGGCTGCTGGGCTCCAGATTGCAGGACTAGCTCAATTATTTAATGATGGGGAAGACATTACTGCTGAGACTGGGACTTGCTGCTCTCGTTCCTGGGCCTAAGTGCGGCTGTGAGGAAATGCTGGAAGCACAACAAGGGCACCACTGCTCAGTTGCAAAACTGAGACATCTGGAAGATGTTCTCCCAGTGAGAGAGGCTGAGACACAGCTCCGTGGAACAAAAGTCACCTGGCTCGTGGAACAAGGACATAAGGAGGCAAGAAGTGCTTGACTGTTTGCATTTTAACCAAAAAATCCCCAACATAAATTCAAAACCAGACAACATCCAGAAGTATCTCTCCAAATCTCTCAAATCTCTGAGGAAAGTCATGTGCCCAGTGGGACTTAACCCTACGTTACCCACAAAGGATTTGAATTCCACAAGAAAATGCACTTGAAGCAGCAGTGAACTATTTCCCAGATTAGAGCAGATAACACTGAAGTTGAAAACACTGGAGCCAGTGGGAATAGGAATGTCCTCAGCAAAGAAAAACATCTGAATAACTGAGAACCAAGGCTAATAAATCTGGGTTCTCCTGGCTTTGTGTGTCTTGACTGGCCCCTCTGATGCCTCATGAAGGCTCCTGCTGTAGATTCAACCACTGGGAAAGGCATGACTGGAATATTTCTCCTCAACCTTCCTGTCTATATTCACAAACTGGTATAGGCACATTTCCCCCCTTTTTTTTGTCTTCTGTTAAAATTGACCAAAAGGATTAAAAGTTATCCAGGGAAGATAAAAATGGACAGAAACAGATTAAGATAATAGTCTCTCCCTTTTAGAAAATGTGAAAATGTGCCAGAAAAAAAAGTAATTACAATTCAAGTTAGCTATTTGGAGATATGAGGGCAGAACTCATGCAGGAGTGTCATCCCCTCAGTATTTGGAATTACTTAATCTTGCTGGGAGACAGCAACAAAAAAAATAATAATAAAGGCTTGCAGCAAGGGTGAGTCCCTAGCAGATACTTGCAAATGTTTTCAAGTGTTTCCAAGGGATAACCTCTGCTCACAGCCAGAACAGATCAGCTACTTTCGATATGGCAATGCCTCTGTCATGTTTCTTGTGCCCAGGACTGGCTATGGTGAGCCACAAACCATTTTGCTTTCCTTTGTGGATGCCTGAACTCTCTCAAAAAGCACCAAAAACTATTAGGAACCTCAACCAAAATTTACTTGAATGTGAAATTTGCCCGAACTGGTTTGTCTGTGTTCTCTGTGTCTGCTGTAAGTTCACAATACTCTAAATTCACAGCCCACTCATACCCACACTCACAGGTTGCTCTGAATCAAACACAACCTTCCCCCTTCTCTCTGGTGTAAATGGAAAAACAAAGCAAGATGGCTTGTATAAAGCATTTTATATGCAAGAGAGATTAGAACATTAGTGGCGTAATAAAGTAAATAAGATGGCAATTGACCTGAGACTTGTGGGGTTTACCCCAATTTTTTGTTTATAGTTGAAGGTCGTAAGCTATACAAACCTCTATTGATCAGAGTCCTCTTTGTTTAAACAGAACCTACTGTATTTATTTGTGCTGTTCCTCTAAAGTCAAACAAAAGGGGACAGTTTTAAGTAAATCTCTGCATGACACTGCTGCCATGTGGTTCATTCACTCAGTATACAGATGTTTTCAATCTGTACAGTTTGTCTTTCATATCCATATGAGATGAAGCAGGCTTGATTTAGGCTGGGAATGATGCCAAGGAGAGAAGATACATCATTAACCCTTAATAAACGACTCATGAAGCATCCCTGGTTTATTCATTAAAAGGACTCTGTGAAGGATTACCATAGCACCTTATGAGTGGTAAGAACACTTTATTTGTCCATAATGTTATGTGACATGTATTTACACTGAAAAAAAACTGCTTGGTGTGGGAGATCCTCCCCTTTCATTCCCTCGCCCACTAATGTACAGGCTAAAAAAAGGCATCTACTGAAACTCAGCCTGCAGATAATGAACATTGTCAAGAATTAGAAGGACAGAATTATTCTGGGGTTTGCACTGCCATTGCTGCACTGTGAAATCAGGACCCCATGTCCTGGGCATCACACAAGTCTGCAGAATTGGTTCTCACTTTACCACTTAAAACAGGAATGGATTTAATACTTAGTGTAGACATTCATTCGGTATGTACTGCATAAAATGATGCCTCTTTTTACCTCTTTTTACACCTGTGTGGAGCTGAGACTGAGCAGACTGAGAGACATTTCCAAGGTCACAGGACAAAGATGTAGCAGAGCCAGGAATTGGACCAAGCTGCCCCAAAATTCAGCCCAAGGAGTTCCACAACCAGCCCTCCTATACTGTTTCCACTCTGCTTTCCTCAACATCCTTTTCTCCTAACAATTACAGCTCTTGACAAATAGTAGACGTGTGTTTTGAACAGCACTGGGCTTGCACAGGATACAGAAATATTAGAAGCAGCTACTGGCTTGGAAGCAATTGGGGGAAAAAAAGGACATTGCTTTTTCTTCAGACAGTTTACAGGGCTGGCATGCTGAGTCTATTCTCACTGTATTATTCAGCAAACAATCAGTTGCATCACTACAAAGAAGAAACTGCTGATCTACTGCAACTAATAGACAATCTCATTCAATCAGTTTCATCCTTTACTAAAACATGCAAAACCCAGTAGTGAGTTTAAACCCACTGCGCCAATAGTAACATCACTTGATTTTAGCAGGGAGCAGTGTGGCTTGGCAAATAATATTTTCGAAAAATCTAATCTGAATTAATTTGTTTTCTCCTTCTACTCCAGCTCAGTTTGAAGGCAGGAATTCACCACACTGCTTAGCTTAAAGAATTCAGAGTTGAAGGCCACTTCTCAGACTGAAAAGTGTGGGCTGAAAAGCCTGCTCCCTGCTGTACAGCCAAGTCCCTATGGATTTTATGGCCAGTCCTGTGCAGTTAGCAGGAGAAAAATTCTATGAAGTTGGAAGATATTCTTCCCCATTTCAGGTTCTGTTTGAAGAAGGGTCTATACATAGTCACATGTATGTTCAATTATTCATTTTCCAGGAGGTATTTGAGTCAGGGAGAGCAGGCTCAGCACATACCATAAAAACACTCCTGCTCTCTCCTCTCAAGATCTGCACTACAGGTCAAACAAGCTACACTCAGTCATGGGACATTAAGTCCCTGGATCTTGAACTCCAGCTGACTGCCTTACCCAAGATTTTGGGCTAAACAAGCATCTCCCCAGCCTGGATGTTAAGTGAAGAAGTCAGCGGGTCAGGCTTATCTTAACCCCTCTGCCAAGAGGGCACCTCTCAGGACAGCTTTGCACAGCCCAGACCCTCCCCAGACACTGCTCAGCAAGGAATCAGTCAAGCACAGTTTTTTTCCACCTCCTTCCCTATGACAAAAACCTACCTCCCTCCATTCTAATCGCAGTGCAGGAGACACAGCCCTTTTCTAGCTGACTGGGGGATAGCTGAACTCACAGCTGGCCAGCCCAGTCCCCACACCGCTGTGCACAGCTGGAGCCTGGCCCAGCCTGCTTTAACCCCTTCACCACAGCCACAGGTGAGCCCCTCAGTGGGCACAGGCAGGGAATGGGGGTTCCCACACTGGGGAAGCACTGTCTGGCTGACACTGGACTGGTTAAAACCCCTCTCTAACTGCAGGTGCTCGGCACAGGGCATGGGGTTGTGCAGCTCCACATTCCCTGCCTGGTGTGTCCCCAGCTCTGCTCAGGCTTGTGGCCTCTCTGGGGCATGAGGAGTTCTGAGTTTGAAGCTGGGTGGGAGCCTCAATCCCTTGCAAAGCCAAAATCCCAAATAGATAGAACCATAGAATGGTTTTGGTTGGAAGGGGCCTTAATGCTCATCCAGTTCCACCTCCTGCCATGGCAGGGACACCTCCTGCTGCCTCCTGCTCAGGGCCCCATCCAGTCTGGCTTTAAACACTTCCAGGGATGGGGCATCCACAACTGATCAAGATCAAAAGTTTCACAGGACAGTGATGTATGAGAAGTGGAAATAATCCAAGCTGAAGGCAGACAGTTAAAAACAGGTCTGCAAGGAAGGGCTCTGACCATTGGGCTGTGATATTAAACAGGACAGTCCCCATCCCCATCTTGGTGTCTTGAAAGGTCTTGAAAGTCTTGAACTCTGCTCAGTTCCTTGGAGGAGTAGCTCTGGGTGTCCCTGCCAGGGAGTGGCCAGCATCTGTCCATCAAGTGTTCTTCATCTGAAGACGTCTGACAAAATAGGGGGAATCACAAATGAAGTGAGGTGAAATACAGATTATTTTCTCCAGTTTGTAAACCAAATCGAAAGAGTAATCAGCCCAGAGCTTAAGTCCTCCTAGCCCCAGTCTGTTCCCCAGCTCCCACCACCCCAGCTCAGCAGCCCACAGTCATATGGAATACACCTTTTTGGAAATATAAAACTCCTCTTAAAAAAAAAACCCAAAAAATAAATAGGAAAAGTAGACTGTGGGTACACAGTACTTTAACAGAAATCTTCTACAGTGGGACTATTTTAAAATCAATTACTCATTAAATATGGGGCAAGAACGGGGAAGAGAGGGAGCCACTGTTACTGGCCCCTTTTTTGGTTTCAAACCAAACCAGAGACAACAGTCAAACTTGGGACAATCCTGGGTAAACCACAAGAGATGGCAGCACTTCTCATCATCCTAAAACAACAACATTTTTCCAAGTTTTTTCAATCAAAAATGCTAGTAAGGCCACCCTGGAATTTGCTACCATTTTTTCCTTACCCAAAGCTATTTTTCAACAGAAGTATTGAATTTACCTATTAATACCCCACTAAAAACAGGATGAAGAGATTGGAATTTTGGAGTTACTGATTTGTTTGGGATTTTCTAAGAAAAAATAAAATAATTCTGTTCTACCTGTTTTCTTTATGTTTTTCTCTCTTTTCCTTTTTCCCATTAAGTGACTGTTTCAAATTAATAGAAAGAGGATGCAGCATTTCTTGGGTTTTATTTTATGGGTTTTCCCAGCATATGGAATCCTTTTAAACATGAGAAGCTGTGGGTAATATGTTATTATATGCATATTTTAAGTTAACCATTCTTTATATCTTTCTCAAAAGAAAAGATTTATCATGTTTATGTCTGAGAAACATGTTTATTTGGAAGATTTACTCCAACTCTATGTATTTCCTATACAGGGAAGTCAACTGGAAAACCATACTAGCATTTTTTATAATTAAAATTAGGGTGGAGTAGAACGCAATCACTGCTTGTTTCTTTTCTAGATCATGGAAGCTTTCTGTAAATCAGACTTGACAGGTTTAAAATGTTATTTTCTGAGCTTTGTTCCTTTGCCAATAAGTCCATTTTTCGGGTGGTGACAGAAACCCTGACCTGTAATGCCAGTGAGCCCATTGGCACATCTGAGAGATCACGGGAACCCACATTTCCAAACGTGGCACTAAACTGAAATGCAGCTCCTTGGAGAGGAAGTGAAGGGAGAAAGGAGCAAGGGGAAGATGCCTAAACCCCTGGCATCATCTGTGGCCACGGAGAGTTCCACGTCTCCCAGGAGCTGCTGAGCACTGCTGGAGAGCAACAGTCATGGGTGAGCTGAAAAAAAGTAAAAGCAGTCAAAATCAAACCCACAGTATGAAAATGTTAATAAAATATGTACATGACCCTGTGCACCTCTCCTTAACACAGATGTCATGATAGGCTGCCATGGGCATTAATAAACCTTCCTAAAAGCTTCACTAGTGACACTTTACCTATATCCATTGCCAGCCATAGGTAGTATCCATAGACCTGTGGAAACATTTTCTGAATCTAGAATTTGAGCTGATACTGAGTCCAGCTGAAATCCAACTACACAGTTTACTTTCCTCCTTCCCCACAACCACAGTACCAGAATAAGAAATGTCATAACTCCCAAAATGGATGCCTCCAAACACAACTAAAAACTTACATTAAACTGACAGGAACTAAAGGGAATAGTAGTTTTACATAACAATTGCCTACTGTAAAGAAAATTTCATTTTTTGGCTCAGGAAAGACATTTTAATTACATGGGGAAAATGATATGAAATTGTTACTAAGCACTAACTGAGGAGGCAGGTTTTTGGATTCAAATTGGCATGACTTTAGGATTTTGTCAGGGTATGTGTTTAGTGTTCCTGTGTGTCAGAACTGGCAAGTCATGCTGAATGTAACATTTATCTCCTCTCTGTGCTGCAGTTCTGTGTTGATCTGAGAATTCACCAGAGGGTGACACCAAGCTAATGAGGCAGCCTCTGGTACGTGCTCACACAGACTGCCCCTTCCCAAACTCCTCAACCTTTGGGGAAAATCAAAAAATCATAGAATATCCTGAGTTGGAATGTACCCACAAAGATCTTCAGCTCCTGGCCCTGCACAGGACAGCCCCAGGAATCACACCATGTGACTGAGAATGTTGTCCAAATGCTTCGAAGATGTAATTCAATTCTGAATTGCTGTAGGAAACAGAGTGATCACATTCCCCAGAGAAAGAAGTGATACTGGGGGGAAAAGGGGGGAGGTTATATGAACTCCTGAGGCCAATGCCAGGTGGAATGACCAGGAAATCTGATGTCTGGGGTGGGGGGGTGACAGGCAGAGAAGGAGCCTCTGGCATGGAGGTGTCTACATTCAGCAGCTTCTGAGCATCCAGGTGGCCTGTGGGAGCTGATAACTGACTGAGTTAAACCCAGACTTTTCAGACCTTGTTCCAGAGCACTCACTCAGGAGACAAATGCAAGTGGGTCTAACCAGCAGCTTGGGATTACTGCCCCATTCTGCACAGGCACCTTCATCCCACAGTGCCACCCCCAACACCTCCCCACCCAGATGTCCTCAGGAGCTGGGCTCCACGATGAGGGCTTCCACATTTTGCTGTTTCAAAGGCAAACAGAGCTTAGCAGTGGGGCAGTGGGCACTGCCACACCAGGCTTCAACATCAGGCTCAGGCAATACAGACATACCCACCTCCTGTTTGTGCCCAGCTCAGCCAGCCAAGGACAGGGGAGTTGAGCAGCCCTCCTGTGACTTCTTCCTGAGCAGAATGTGCGAGGAGATGGAAAAAAACCATGGAAGAGTCAGGCCAACCCTCTCGGACAGGGCTGTGACTGGCCATGAATCAAGAGCCTGTAAGGAAGATCAGAGACAACAGTTTCTTTTTGAGCCTCACTTCGTGTCCACTTGAAGAGTCTTTGTTGCTCAACAGTCTGTACATCCATTTATTTATTTTTTTCCCACAGCTGTCAAACCACATTGATTTTCAGTCATTTTAACCTGGGCAGGATCAGCAAACCTAGTCCCTCAGGTGAAAAGCCAGGCCAGCGAGGAAACAACTCAAGTTGGCTGAATTATCCGATTCACAAGACTTTGTGTCATAAGACACAAAGAATTGGTTTGCTTTGCTTATGAGAGCCGAGGGAGGGATGGCACAGAAGGCTAAATCCTCAACATCCCCCTGGTACATACTTCATGCTCTGCTGTCGATGCAGGCAGGAACGTTTCCAGGGCTTACGACGCAGTTGGCAGTGTCTTTCCAGAAAAGGACCTCTACGAAGCAAGCTCATGTCTGAATTACATCTCAGCCCTAGGGAAGATGGTTTCTTCAGTTCCCCTTCAAGGTCAGTTGTGGGGTAACATATGTTATCCGTCTCTCAGTCTTGCTAACAGAAAATCTGACTGAGTAACATGTGGAAACTGGGAAATGAAAATAAACAGAATGAATAAACACATTTAAAGGGCTTGGGGGGAGATAGAATCCTGACCTGTGCATTACATCCTTACCAACGGGACAATGCTAAATGAAATTTGGGATTTGCATCTTGATGGGTATGGTAAATTTGAACTCTACATGACTTCAGCACATCTGCTAAGCAAATAGAGAATCTTTTATTGCAGATGTATGGCACAAAGTCGGTGTAAGCTCTGGGAACCTGCAAGCTCAGTGCATTTGTGCATAGAATTTTGGAGGTTTTTTGGTATTTCACTCAGACATTCTTTTTAATAATTAATATGGACCAAGGTCTTTAAGAGAAATTTGTGTGTTTAAATGGTGTTTCAGCCCTTCAGAGGATGAACATGTAAAGGCTCTGTGTTTCCAGCTCTGCCTCTCCTCATGCTCCAGCCACACTTTTGTCCTTGCCCAGAGCCAGCCAGGCAGAGCTGTGGAGCCACTGAGCCATGAGGAGGGGAGATGCAGCCTTGACAGCCCAATGGGAACCCTTCTGCCTTCTTGGTGGTTCCTCTCCAGGATGGCCTGGGCACAAGATTCAGTGCAGCCTCAGTTATTCCTGCTGGGAATCTGCACTTTGTCAGCACAGCCCGGGGACACGTCAGCAAAACCCAGATGTTGTCTCAGGTACCCAGCAGCCTAAAATGGTTCTTGTTATCTGTGCTGTGTGCTACAATCTGTGTGGTTGTAGCATAAAGGGTTGTATATCCTAGACATCCAGGGCTGCTCTTCCCTGCATGCAGCAGCTGAAACCAGACCCCATGGCAGCACTGCAGTCCTGCTCACGCAGCTCTCATCTGTACAGTCATGTTTGCCATTCCAGCCCTGGTAAAGAGTTCCCTCACTGGTTCCCTCAATGCTTCAGCACACCCACTTCTATCCTAAGATTTGGCTAAAGATCAGAGCAGTTTGGTTATAATAGCACTTGGCAGTAAAAGTCTACCAAGAAACCTGGCCTGAGCAGTTGAAAGAAGAGCAGTGAAGCAAAGTACAAGAGATGATTAAAAGAGACTCCAGAAGGAAATTTCTGGGCATCCCTTGCAACCACCATACCCTTAGATTTCTATTTTTGCCTCATTTCTCTGTGTAACACTTTTGTTTTCATTCTTCCTTCCCTTTTTTCTTACAATTAACAAGGGAGAGGGATGAAGTGTGAAGTCAGGTTACAAATACCTGCCCGAGCCTGTGTGTGAGCGTGCAGGCACGTGGGCACAGGAGCACTGCCAAGGAGAAGAGCTAGAGCCAGGCTAGTGAAAAGAAGTAAAAGTGAAGAAGGCACAGGGAAGTGGGTGAAAAAGTAGAAAAATTATCACACCGGTTTCTCTTAGCCAGCTGGCATAGCTGCTCCGCTAGTGAAAACTTAGAGGATTTCAGTGCAGTGTATTTCTGAGGTAATACAACTAAACTCAATTACAGAACATCACACAAATAGGTATTTCAGCATTTTCAATGGGAGCACTAATGCTGGAACTGAAGAGCTTTTGACTTGGAGGCAAAACCTAAAGCCTTTGCTTTGGTAATTCATGTAACAGCATGAGACAGGCCTGGGCTTCCCCAGAGCTGGAGGATACTAATGTCAAATCTAGGACAAGGAACTCTTCTTCAGGGAGTCCTGAGGACTGATCACTGTTACAGGCTTCCTGATGGACAAGATTTTGTTTCTGAAGATCCCATGGCTATGGATGTGCTCCCTGAAAAGCAGGTTTTGCAGTGCATCTTGCATCACAGGGCCAGGTCCTGGACCTACATCAAAGCCTTCACCTTATGAGTCGCAGCAGACATCAAGATGTGCTGCCTGCTCTGATCTGTGCAGCAGCAGCTCTGCCCACGCTGGGCAGGGTACCACACCTCACACCACCCCAGTGATGCCAGTGGCATCCCAGGAAATAGCCCTGGTTCCAGGTAGGAAAAGGCTCAGCCATCAGTCCAAGCTGGAATAGAAATCAGGCAGGTTTTCTACCAAATTATTTCTGTGCTTTGTGGACTGGTCTGCTGCAGCATATTCACGTGGAATTCATTAGCACATCCCTTCTGTTAATCCTCACTGGGTTTAACACAACAGTATACATTGATTTTTCCTGGCCTCTAAGGAGAGCTGTGTCAAGTCAGAAGCATGTGCTTTGGGACAGGCTGAACCCAGGAAGCTTGGCCCTTGAGACATAAGAGAAATCAGGGCTTTGAATGCTCACTTGGAGGTTCAGGTGGTGTGAACTACTGTTATGACTCAAAGGAAAAATTCTGCCTCTTGAGACCCTTCACCTTTGCCACATCCTACTTTAAATATCAAGATGCTCACTGTTATCCCAAGGATACTGTTAGACAGATCCAATACTTGGACCCCAGCCACAAAACAATAAAGAAAGAGCTCCAGATTTAAAGATACCCCCTCACACACATGCCCCAACAAAATGGCTTTAGAGTTCACCAAACAGGACATCCACCACTCCACCATCCCAGGAACCCCCAAGAACTGGGAGGTGGCTCTGCAAGTTTGCTGCTGACAGTCTCAGCAACTGGAGGAGAAAAAGATTCTCCTTCTTCTGCCAGCTGTGAAACTGAGCCCCATCCAAAGAGCTTGGCTGCAAGGCAGCCACCTAATGATTCCCAGGCTCAGCTGAACATCTTTATCCCTCTAAACACCATATGATTTGGGATAGATTCAGTGGTTTTTCTGGACTACCACCACAAATAAACATGAGACACTCCATGAAGATAAGGGTAGGGGCCATCTGCACCCTCAGAGGAGCCCAGACCATCAGAGCAATCACAAACACATAGACATCACTCCTTTAAAGCGCTGGCAGTGCGGCACCAGTCGCCATAATTCAACCACACCAGTGCTGCCAAAACACTCCATGATATCCCATCAGGAGCCTCCCTGTGTACTCCTGTCCTCACCCTGGATCCCCAGCACTGCTCACACATGGAACAAAACCCTACTGCCGTGGAAAAGCGTGGGGTGGCAATGGTGGGTGCAGCCCCAGTGGGGCAGGGTGGCCTGGGAGCAGGGATGCGGGAGAGGGAAAGAGATGGATATCGTCCCTGGTAGAATTTTAGGGAAGAAAAGGAAGGAGGTGAGCAATAGGAAGCAGACTTACCTCACCTTTCAGAGCTTGATCAGACTTGCACAGAGATCTGTGTAATTTATTTCACCATCCCTTTTAGATGTTGAGCACCCAGTTGTATCCAGCCCTGAGTGACAGCCAAGAGCAGATGTAAAAACGTAGATGTGCAAGTGCAGATACATGGAACTCTTACACTTTCTGGAAAACTTTATTAATATTACAGCCTAGAACTCTGTTCTGCCCTAGTAATCTGGAGATTTCATTCTATACTTAGAGATAAATCTCCAGAGCCCACGAGCCCTCTACTGCCAGGTTGACAGTGGTGGGGAATCTGTCCACTTTTTACTGTCTGTAATATGTAATTTATTATCCAAAACATTGCTTCATCCATAAAAATTTCACTACAGCCTATTTTATAATAAATCATTTGTGTAGTAAGTCACACTTCCCAATTTGAAAATCTACCCTATATGCTTATATGTTTTTTGTGAATATATTCATTATTCAGAATGATCAGGTGCATAATGTGGGATCTAATTCTTTGGCTATGTAGCTTACAGGATAGTTGAAGTAAAAATAATTTTGATGTCAATTTATGGCACAGATTATGTTTCTTGTCCATAATTGTATATTCAAGTACTCAAGTTCTTGAAGTTGGGCATCTAAGGCTGTATTTGAGCATAAGAAAATTTGTTTGAGAAAAGTGTTACCTATCTACTTTTCTGTCATTTTCAGGAAAAACAAAGCATTTAGGAGAAAGATTTCTAAGAATAATATTTTAAAATTTCCATGCATTTCAGCAGCTCTTCAAATAACAGATGATTATTGTTATTACTGCTATCATGAGGTTTTGGTAATCTCATAATATCTGTGTCAAGTTATTTCTCATTGCCAGAATTTGCATCTTCAATCTGGGCTAAAAAACAATCATTAAGGTAATAATCACGTGCTCAGCCTGCACGTTCTGATACCTCTGGCCCTTGCAGCCCAGCTTCACACTTTTCATGTGCTGGTAGATAATCCAGCTCCTACAAGCTGACTCCCTCTTTATCTTTATGTGACGCTGGCCTGCAAAGTTCAAGGTAAGGCCATTGTGTCTTGAGTCTATTTTTATTGTACAAAACACTGGATGGAACTTAATTATTTTTTCCATCTGCCAACCATTTTGACTAATTGAACCCTTTGGAGCCAGGAGTCAAGGTTTCCCAATGTAAGCCAGACCCTGGAACTCAGCACTAGCAGAAATGTTGAAAACTCATGAAGGAATTTTTGGTTCTGAGGTTTGGTTCTGTTTTCCAGAGTCTGACCAGGATTCAGAAGAAACCCAAAGCCTCTCCTGCATATACATTTTTTTAGGTTCTTTCAGTGTCTCAAATTTTCCAGGCACTAAACATTCCCATTACCAAAACAGAAAAAGTAAAAAATTGAAGGATATAACTTAAAGCCACAGTCATATGGAAAGTCCCAGCAAAGGTTCAGAGTTCCATTATTTTGGCAAAAGCAGAGCATGCTTGGGCAGCATTAATAATGAAGCATAAGTTTATGCTGGAGGGTTTCAGAAGAGTATTTTGTACTGAAGACCAGATTTTTGACACTTCTGCAGTGTATTTTAACATGATTTTCACTAGAATTTTTCCCCTTCCAAGCGTAACTACTGTGGCCCGTAAGTTCCATTCCATATTTTATTTGTTTGATAACCAATAACTACATTTCCAACTGTAATAGCATTTTACCTCTGATTTTCGCTCAGAACGTGAAAATTTTGGGATTAGCCACTCTTCCAGCAGTGGGAGATCACCAGGACTGAGAGGTTAAAAGCTCTATTTTCCAGCAGTGGCTTCTAATAAAACCCTGGTAAGATCAGGTAGTGAAGCCTACATGGGTGGCTTGTGCCTCTTGGTTTCAGCTTTGTTTCTGGCTTTAGTTCTTTTCAGAACATGGTATAATTAACGTGGCACTTCCATGCTGATGACTCCAGCTTCATTCATCTCGTGCTCTTTCTGCTGCTGCTGTTTCTTTCCCCAGCAGTTCCTCAGCTTGCCACCAGCATTAATGATGTGCCACTAGAGATGCTTCATCCTTTTCAAGTCTTTTCAGTGTGGCCATTAGGAAGCAGAAGTTTCAATGGCTTCTACCACCACGTTTGTTCCCCTTGACAGAAAACTCATTTTTCAGCATAGCTGTGATACTTTGGAAATGCTTTGCAGAAATCAGGGATCTGTCTGAAATTCTACACTGGAGGCAAATGAAAATTTCTAATAGATCTGGGTCTTAGTTCCGCTAATTTCAATGGTTCGTTTCGCTGTTCTGGCAGTCAGGATCCATTAGTGGAACAGAAGGAGAAGCATGTATAATGCATGTACAGCAACCACATTCTAATCTCAAATTTCTTTTTTTCTTTTAAGTTCTTATTTTTTTAAATAAATATATAATGAGTTACTGACAGTACTTAACAATATCTTATACTAGACACTGTAATACCAAATAAATACTTAATTTCTGCTTTCCTGCATCTTCACTAGGATTACATCATGTCAGATTACTCTAAGTCTGCTTTAACCCAGTTTGAAAACACTAGTTATTCAAAGATCCTTACAATTCTTAATTTCATTCCTTGAAATACCTTTTCTTTTGGCTCCTTTACACAGTTTTTCAACAGAGTTTTTAAGTCAGAACAAGCCTGCAAGGGAGGAAGCTGGCAAAGCAGAAATGCTGTATCAGCTCACAGCAGAGCTCCCTCCCTTCCTCTCCCGCTGGCCAGCAGCACCTGGTTCTGCTGGGCAGGGAGATCACAGAATCACAGAATGGTTTGGAGTGGAGGGGAGATCATCCAGGGGCAGAGGTGCCACCCACCAGCCCAGGCTGCTCAGGGATTCATCCCACCTGGACCTAATTCAACCTTTGGACAGCTTGAAGTGGTAGCAAACACACCAATGGTTTTTGTGATGCATAAAAGCATCTAAGGAGAACATGAATCCAATTCTTACCATGAGACAGCATGTGGTTTTGATCTATTGGCCTGCTTGTAGATCAGGACCACTGAGTTAAAAGGGAGGTGTGCACTACCTTCCTCCACCCAGAGAAGTCATTAACATATGCTCCCTACCATGAATTAAATTAGTTTAGATTTTCCTGACAATGCAAAAAAACTCATGAAGCTCTGCTCTATAGGGCTGCAAACTAACCCATTTGAAAAGACTTGCAGCTTTTGTTTATCATTCCATATGATAAACAGCTACCTCCCCAAATTACCAGGAAAATAAATTTTAACCATTCAGCAAATAACAAAAATTGTGTTTTAATGATAAATAAAAAGTCACAAAGCTCAGCAGGTTTTGCTGAGAACCATTAATGAGGGAAGATGGTGAGACCTGTAACTTTACCTTCCCTTTTGTTAACATTCTTTTCCATCTGCAATCTATAGACTTATATAAATATAGGTTCCTTATTTAAAATTTAGAGAGCAACACCTAGATTTTGATGCTGATTGTCTTTCAGTTGCTGCCTGATCTAGTGTTGAAGTCTTCTAAAAAGCTGAAATGACTGAGTTCCTAATTCCACTATGTTTCTCTGCAAATCAGCAGCATAATGATGACATTAATTATTGTTGCCTTTGACTTTCCTTCCTTTGTAAATATCAGCTTAAAAACCAACTATTAAAATAGCCTTCCTGTGGTAGGAAGCACCTTATCTTGTACTTTCGTGTCCCTGTAACATCTGCCTATGGTACTCTGAACTTTGCTGCTGCTCCCAATTAAAAGCAAAACAAAAAACCCCAAATCAACTTGATAATACTTTGTTGAAAAAGGACTTAAACAATATCCTGCTTGTTGGAGAAAACCCAACACGATGTGTTCCTTTAGTGTAGGAAATAGGATGCAGTCTTGGAACACAATAAAGCCCACCAAGTGCCCTTCCCTTACCTCTGCCTTCTGATCCCATCCCTGTGCTCCACAGGCCCAAAGCTCACAGCACTTGTTTTCTGTGTGGTTATCCAAATAGGAGATACTGCTATCTCCTCAATTTCCACCATTTTCTGGCAATCTGTAAGGTCTTGTTTTGTGCTGTGCATTTGGAAATACTCGCTCACCCTTTTGCACTCTTAAAATGTATTTTAAATGGCTAAAGTGTCTTCTGTACAAAAGCTTTAAAACTGACTATTTATTTGTTTGTATCTGTCAGTGAGATTTGGGAATTGCTTTACCTTGGGTATGTGTTGCAGGTCTCTGTAGCAGACCTGTCTGAATTCAGCTGTTACTCTGGTTTAACTGAATGAACAGGTTTACACAACCCTGTCCCAGGCACCAAAACCCAAACCATCAAAAGAATGGGATTTATGAAAGCTAGTATCCAAACTGTAGCTAGTCTAAAAATACACACGTGAGGGAAAAGCACAAGGTAGTGATTCCTTTGGGCTTGAATTTAGCCAAAGTTGTATTATTTGTGAATGCAGAGCTCATTTTGCCTGAACCAGCAGTGCACCTACTGACAGCAGGCTCCCTGTGAACCCTGCCACAGCAGCCTGGGGAGAGGTGAGCCCTGTTAGACTCCTGCTGCCTGAACATGGGACGCTGAGCCCCAAACTGACAGACAATAGATGATGACCAGACTGATGCAGAGACAAACAAGACAAGATACCACCACAAAGTCTCTGGAAACAAAGGCAGCAGGCAGGGGAAACCTGCTTCACTCCCATTCTCACGTTTAACTGTGGCCAGTTGGCTGTTCACAGCATTTTGTGCAGGCAAAAATGCAATAAAAAGAGAGCATGAGCACAGGCAGGGTCGGTACTGGTGACAGAGCAAGCCACAGGATCTCCAGCATCACACAGCAGTGGGTGTTTTCCCAGAGAAGCTCCTGCTGGAGAAGACGCTGCAGAGTTAGATGGTGGGATGAACGTTTTCCATCTCAAAATGGGTGTTGGCTCCTGTCAAAAGAGTGTCTCAATCTCTTCCCAAGAAAACCATTGCCAGTACTTCTCCACAACTTGGCATGATCATCTGTCTCTTTTCCAGAGAAAACTGCTGCCTTGTCTCCACCCTTCCATGTGATAGGGGAGGCTTAGCAACCACATGTAGCCCTCAGTGACAGACATGAGGTGAAGAGCGCTCCAGTATCTAAATAAAGGAAAATATAAAGGTTCTTTGTCAAGCTACTGCAGACACAGGATGGGAAATGCCTAAATGCACTGTTAAAATTCTTTTAAAAGACAAAGCAGAAAGCATCTCTGAGATTTTTCAGATTTTAGGTAAAGAATGGTTCATTTGAACATGATTTATAAAAAATGCATTAAAAGTTTATCAGAAAACTAATGGGGTTAATTAGTACTTGAAAGCATTGGTTCAGATGTCCAGTCTTCAATGGGGAAATGATCAGGCCCCATTGAAGGGCAATCAGGAGTCCCATTCAGAAAGGATTATCAGGAACAGAGTCATTTCTGTCTGAATTTCAGACTTCTGCACACTGTCCTCAGAAAAATCCTGGCAAGTACTCTTACAATTACTATAGTCACAAAAAATCTTCAAAAGGATTTTTTTTTTCAAATTCCTCAATTATTTGCAAATAGATGACATTTAGCTGCATATCACTAAAATTCATAATCCTCTTAGAGACATGTGGTCTTGATTTGGCACTATTTGTTTCCATTTGATGGAATTCTGTGACTGTATCAGATGATTGCATATTTCATTTGCCTTGCATATTGAACTGAGGTCTGAATGCTGCTCTCCCAGCACAATTACTCCAGACTAATAAACAGCAAGACAGAATACAGGGCTGGAAAACCAAAATCAAGGAGAACAACAATCAATGGACGCTTCTATGTGTTTTTTTTCAAGAACATACAGTGGTCAGTGCCGAGCTGAAGTTTTATTTGTTTATACAATTGTCCTACTTGGAACTCCCCATCTGGAGCCAACTTCAGAAAATGTTTCATCCAAGTATTGAGTGGTACCTTCATCATTTATTATATCTTTCATTTTACACCCACAATTAATATTACACACAAATGAAAACCCTCAGTTGCCTGTCTGCATCATTTATCCACTTGATTGATAGCTGATGCAACTATTTTGGAGTGCAAAAGAGCGTCTGCATATTTGGAGGCTACTTTAGCTGTCTAATTAGGCTTTTAACTCTGTGTGATGCAGAAAACATCTTCCAGCATGCTCCATCTCCAGATTCTTTCATAATATATAATGATCAATTTTGGACCACCTAAACAAATAAGAAAATACCAGTTTTATGTTCTGCTAGGAAAGGAATATTGAAAATAATTTTAATTAAAGGAAAATGTAATGGGATGATGAGCTCACTGGCACAGTAAATGCACACCTGCCTCAATATCAAAATTAGGATAGATACCAAAACGTCTCAACATTTCAGTTAGCATGTTAAGACATATTTTCAAAACATCCAAGAGACCTGTGTCTCTCAGATGAAATGGACTCCTTCAGATAATTCTACAGGTACTCCCACATCTACCTGGAAAAGTACATCTTGACTCCTTTCTCCAAAATGAACAGTGTGTATTGATGTTCAAGACATAGGAAAAAAAATTAAAATCTCAGCATACTCATGTTCTTCTCAGAAAACAACCAGTCCTACAGCACGTGCTTTAAATTACAGATGAGCCTCTGCGCATCACTAAATGAGGAGGGATTTTGGTAAGTATTTGCACCCTTTCTGAATAGGGGAAAAGAGGAAACTGTTTAGGGCTTGGTACCACTTAAGCTCCACTTGCATAAATGTGAATTAGCCAGCAGAGAGTTCCTGAAAAGCCTCCCTGCTCCGAGGGGTGACCACGCTACGGACGCGCTTCCGCGACAGCTCGCGCGCAGAGCGCTCGGTCCGCGTAAACAGGAAACCAGGTCTGCTTTGTCATGAGGGAAAACTCTTCCCTGCCAGTCACTCCTTCCATGACAAAACAAAATTTCCAGGCTGGGACATCTGAGTGGTATCAGCTGTCATGGCCTGACTAAAATCAGGAAAATTCTTTCCGCTACGGTCGCCACCACTAGGAGGTTGATGCTTAAATGATGGGATAGTAATTAAGTATATTTTTTTCCACAGATGACCATCTTAGGGGAGATACAGGAAATGAAGGTAAGTATACTAGAGCAGTACAATCTAGGATAATATCCATCCCTCTTCTGGGGAAGTTTCCCACAATACTTTATCCTCAGGGCTTACTTCTTATTTACAGTATATGCGTAGAGTAGAAATTCAAAGGAGTATAACCTTGCAGTGCATTTGGGGGCTTCTAAAATGCTAATCATTATAAGAAAAATCAAGAGCATCTTCGTTTTTAAATAACACCAGTTTTTCTGCAAAATTATGATTGGTTACATTCTGATTTTCTAGGTTTGTTGCAAATAGAAGTGAATCGGACAACACTCGCCATCATAATTGCTTTCTATGTGAAGAGGTCTTTTTCAGGCTGAGCTGGCTGCTGCTGTTTTAATCAGAAGGTTATCTATTTGTATGTTAATAGTTTCATCCTGGTTTATTAGGCTTGTTGATGAAAAAGCAAAAATCAGATGCTTTACTATTTTCAAGCTCCACTATTAATCTGTGATTTTTTTTTTGGTGCTAACACAGAACCATTTCAGCATCCTCTGCCTTAAATCCTCTTAATGAAAGCATGAAGAATGACAAAATACTTCCTTTCATAAAGCAGAAGGCTGTGCCAATTCACTTTCAACATGCTCATTCAGTGGAACTGAGGTAAATATGTTGCTCCACAGGTGCTTCTCCTTGCAATAACATACTCCCTAGTAATCCATTAAATTCATCTCATGCTCTGTTTAGTGCCTGCTCTGTGAACTGCCTAGCTGGTTAAGGTCATTGTGATAATAGCGCCAGGTTAAACAGCATGGGTGTGTTGAACTCTGACATCCATCCACTTTGCCCACAATACAGATAAGAAACCACGGGCAGCTTTAGAGGTGTAATATCTACTCAGACCAACACGATCTTTTACCCTCTCCATCTCCTTACAAGCCAAAAACCTCAGATTAGAAAAATATTTTGAACCTCAGGACTCCTTAAAATAATATAGGGCATTTAGAAACAAAAGATCAGTGACTGGAAGTTTTTCTGTCTGTTTGCACTTAGTGAAGGAGCCCGAATGATGGGCAGGAGGAGCAGGAGTGTCCCAGGGGGTGGCAGAGGGTGGTACCTGTGCTCAGGTGATCCAAAACAGCCCCACTGCTCTCCTGGTGCCTGGGGAGGAACCTGAGAGCCATCACTGCTTTGTTCACACTATCTTCCCTTGGCAGGTTTAAAAACAAGCTGGGTATAACTCCTGGATGATAACCTCCTTCATTATGGAGTTCCTGTTAAAGGCAGACAAATAATTGCCAGTTAGTAAGTCACTATTAAATTCATCCCAAATTCAGCCCAAGCAATCCTTACAAAAGCCTGACGGGTTTTATTTTATTATTTCCTTTGCAGGGTGTTGGGAAGTGTAATCACTGGTAACTAATCAAACTTCTTTCAAACACCCACAAATATATAAAGAGAATGAAATGATTAATTATTGGGCTAAGCCATTTTAAATGAGACCTCATCTAAATGAGCAGATTTATTTCCAGAGCAAGCTGGGTGTAAATTTAGCTGGTTTTCAAAGCTCTGAATGTAAAGTATGCCTGGATTTGAGGATGAAGTGGGTTATGGGTGGCTGTAGAACCTCTCCCAGACATGCAGCAATGCACAGCAGTGAAAAACAGACTGCAATTTTGCAAAATATTGTTTTAAACGAAGTGTTACTGAGGTTAATAAGTGCTACCATTGAATACTGTTAATTACAAGCAAGAGTAGACAGTGGCATTAAACAGAGAGAATTTATAAAATTCAATTTCATAAAATTAAAATGAGCATTCTTTTCCCCCACATAACTCTTTCATTCAAGGAGAATAATTAAAATATTTTGTCAGCCTTCCTTGTCTTTCTATTCTGTTCCTGGGGTTTCCAATCAGTTACTTACCTTCCTAATTTGTTCCTTTCCTGCATAGTTTGTTCCTTTCATTTTTACCTATTTTGTTTCTGGAGGGAGTTTTAAGGAGTAAAAAACCCACAAACATCTTTGACTTCCCTCTTACTCTCTCAAAAAGTCCCTGGAATCTGAAAAAACTTTACCACAGGAACTTTAACTCAGCACCATTACCCCAGTCCACTACAGTTATGATAATCATAATTTCTAGCAGTGTCTTTTTTTAGCAATGTCACTGGCTTATCACTACATATTTATTTAAAAAGGAATATTGTGGGAGTAAAACACTTTTATCCATCCAAACATAACCTCACAGAATTGCAATACCCCCCTCCAGAGACAGGCAGCTTCACCCATATTTAGAAATAAATAATCAGAAATGAGGAAGCATTAATGTATACAATGAATATTCTTGCTCTCAGGCACAAAATTCATTTGTGCAGTTCAGTTTAATGCACAGTGGTGTACACATTTTTTTACATACTAAATATATCTAAAAATGTAAGAATCAGCCCCACCAATGCCCTACTTGAAGAAATAACCCAAAACTTGGCTGATTAAGTGTCCTCAGTGCACAACGTGGGCTGCGCACTTCGTGCACCTCTGGGCATTGCATCCCCGCTTTGCCACTGCTCCTGCACGGAAACAGTCAGCACCAGAACCTTTGCAGAAATCTGCTTTTAAGTGCAAACAAATATTTATGGAGAGCATCTCCCTGAGTTGGGAATATCTAATCCCAACTAATTAGAGCTGCTGCAGCAGTGGGGAGGGTCCACGAGGAGCCGAGGTGTGCTCCTCCCGCGGCTCATGCACGGCGCAGTTCATTTTCTGTGGCGCACATTCAACAGCCCAGTATTTCATACTTGTCCCCAAGGTAGTTGACAAAACAGGTTCCTAAAGCTATTCAACAATTTTAATGACAGTGGCTGAAAGACACATTTAAGAAAAATAGCATTCTGAGCCAAACATTTCTTTTGTCAAGTGACAGGGGTCCCAAATTTGCTGTTCCGTGGTGTTCCATTTCTGTAAAAACTCTCGTTGAGGCTGTAGGTCACAAAAGAAGAATGAAGCCCTGGAAAAAGATACAATGACTACTTAATACTGTGTGGGATTATAAGCAGTGGCCTGTGGCAATTCCTTATGTCTCTCTGGGTAGTGATGCTTTTCCAGCACCATTTTTTGTCATCACACAATTCCATTGTGAAATATTCTTTTCATGAAGGAGGAAGAAAGAGCCGGTTACACCCTGCAGTGTTTTGGGGAAGACTAAGAAGCATGGTTTGCAGGGAGTATGTGTGAAATATGACATTTCATTATGTGTAATTATTTTTTAACCAGTAATGTCCATGTTGAAATGAGTTTCTTATTTTTGGAATGCACGGGGAGTGGCCGGGGAGGGGAGTCATGTTTTTTTCCCTGTTAATAAACTCAAGTCATTCTTATGCTAAAGCAATTTCTCAACAAAACAAATTTCTCTCCATCTGGGTAATGGCACACCCAAATGTGATTACATTACAAGAGATTTTAAATTAAATTTCAAGGTAGGAGTTATTAATCCAATGCATTTGTCTTTATTATCATTGGATCTAAAACAATAAAAGACTTGAACTCACTTTTAAATGGCAGTACAGTACAGACATCTTATAGCAACATGGGTTTGAGCTGAAATCCTCAGAAATGTATGTGTTTTGGGTCAGGCCTCAAAACTCTTTAAAAAGGTGGAGCAGGAATGGCTATATCCACCCCAGAAAGACAGAGGAGTTACCAAAGAGTTTCATTTGGTTTGGATTTCTTCTGATCTCAAACAACAGTATCACACACTGCTCTAGGAGTTTTCCTAAGCCTCAGAGCTGACCGGGAAATGAAGAGGCAGAAGGTAAAGAACTGCCACAGTCAGAGTTACACATATTCCAGATTTATGGCAAATCAAGACACCACCTTGAAAAATCAGAGTCTGTGTTTTTAACAAACTGCTAAATGTTGCCCACTCTGATATTTCAAAAAGAAGTGTTTACATGCACATGCAAAGGAATTGGATGCCCAAATGACTTGTGTTCATCTGCCTTCTTGTGTTCACAGGCATTCAGATTACATTTTGGATGCAAAACCAATTTTGTTTAAGCCCATAGCCAACAAAATGCAGTAAATAAATACAGAATGTATGAATCCCTCTTGAATACTGTTTTTCAATCAATCACATATGAAATTGCAACTATCTCTGCTTATAAAACGAATGTGATCAGAATTTGTCATTGCAGCATTATTTGTCCATTTTTTTTTCCTGGGGAACCTGACAGCTATCAGCTGATTACATTTGATCCAGCAAAAGAACATGGATTATACCAGCTCTTCAGCACAACAGAAAAAGAATTCCAGGATGTGGCACACTAAGTAATGTTATTACAAAAGGTTACTGTATGTTCTCTAAAAAAGCATGACTTTACAAAACACCCATTCCTCACATTTCAGCCCCTGGGGGATGAGCATGCCTTAGGTTCAGTCCATTCCACCCCTATGGATTTTGGGTTTTGGGCTTCCAAGGCAGCGGGTGGCAGTGATGGGCAGGACATGATGCCCTGTGCCAGAGCCAGCCCAGGAGTTCCAAAGCCAGTCCCAAGGCACAGGCAATACCAGGAGCACTGGCGGGCCGTGGTTTTGTGGGAGATCAGAGCGGTGCCTTTATGTTTTTCTGGGGGAGACTTCCCCTTTTCCACACAGAGCAGGGACCAGGGCTGTTCCATGCAATATTTCTGGGATTAGTTTTCATTTGCTTTAGAAATCCACTATTTTAGTGCTACAGCACGAACGTAAATGCACACTTGTGACAGCAGGTAGCACATAAAAGCGTGTTTTTCTAGTTAATACAAGTGTCCCACTTAACAGCATACTCTTCCTGAGGACCCCAGTGCAGCACAGAAGCAGGCAGCACATTTCAGCATGGGCATTCATTGCCACACAGAAACAACTTAATCTTCACAGCATTCCCTCAGTAACTGCCTGTGCATGAGATTTCCAAATGCTCAGACATAATTCTCTCACTGGAGAGTACAGGCTGATTATGACAAACTCCATCAATTTTATTAGCAGCACAGATGTTATAGATATATGTGAAAATCAACCATAATTCTTCCTGTGATGTGCATGCTGGCACTGCTGCAGACTGTGTCTTTCCCCTCACAACCCCAGAGCTCACAGGCTTCCTGCCATTCAGCCTCCATGTGGCCCCCGAGCTAAGATGCTTTTAAAAAGAGAGATATTAAAAGGATTAAAAATGACACTATTGTGCCAGTGGGTGACTGCAGCCACAGAGTCCTGGCTGCTGCTGAAAAGTGGAGCGAAATGCGGGGATGAGTTTGCTGCCCTGTGATCTGGATGTGGGGGGAGGTTTCTCCTCTGAGGTGTTCCTAACCTGCAGGTTTGTGGGGATAACTGCACTGGTCCCCCAGTGAACATCTCTGGTGCTGAATACCATGGGCCTGCGTCTCTGAGGCTGGCAGGGGGCACAGCTGAGCTGCACAGACACTGAGGTCCTCCTCTAAGTCCTTCTTCATACTTGCCGTGGGGTCACGATGCCTACTATGTCTGTCTATGAAAGGCTGGGGCAAAATGCGCTCTCGACGAGTTGTGAGAAATATTTTCATCAAGATCATTCAGCCAGAGCCTACCCTGGCTCCCAGCACTACGTCTCAAGGGCTCAGCAAGCAGAAGAAAAGTGAAAGGAACAATTTAAAGAGAAAGATGAGGCCTAGAAGGGCTTGATGGCTTAAGTCCCTATTGCAGTGCACCTCTAGGAAGCCAAGGAAAGAAGCTGAAATGCAGATTTATCCTGGTGAGGCAGGTGCAGGAGTGAGTAGACCCGTAAAGGCTCATACCTTAAACCCTCTGCACCTCAGCTTTCCCATCTGTAGCAGGTCCTCAGGTTCAGTAACTCACAGGGTGCATCGGGCCAAGCGTGTGGGGTGAAAGCAATTAGCAACTGCGAAGCACAGAGAAACCGCTGGTGGAGAGAATCACAGAGATGCAAAGTTATTATGGGCACACAGTTACCATAGTGATTGGTGTCTCAGAAATGCTAATAATAGTAAAATAAATAATACAGGCCAGGCAGGAAGAGCCCCTAGAGATGAATGTGAGCTGCTCCCCTCCAGAGGGACTGTGTGTACTGCTTTCTCAGCGCTCCTCGCCCCGCGCTGGCTGCGGCTCAGCTCCCTCCCGGGGTAACACACTGTGCTGCTGCGAGAGCGCTGGGTCAGCCAAGTGAGAGCGGAACTTTTAAGTGCTTTATTATTTTCAGGAGTCGTCAGAGAACACAAAACCCCCACAACTGCAAATAATTGAATATGTCAAAAATATTTTGAGTCGTTCATGTCTTGTGAGGTATCACTGTGGCCCCGTTAAGCACTTTATTGCTGTCCCTCCAGCGATGTTAATTAAGTTCACCATAGGCTCACAAGCCCTTTTTCTCCCTTCTCTCTTTCTTCCCCACCTTTTTTTTTTTTTAATAATGCCTAGTAATGGGAGTGGTGGTACAGTGGAAGGCACGCAGGAAACAGAAATACTAAGGATGAGGCATCCTTCAGTATGATGGTCAATGTATCTCCACAAATTTTTGCCAGCAATATTAGCCAAGGGATTGTGAAAGTCTAAAGGAAGTGTTAAAGATCTGTGCCAAATAGACAAATAAATAGCATCCATTCTCATCTTTGGACCACCATCATGCTAGAATTTGCCATGATCCAAAGGGCTGTTCCAGGCTGAACATCTTATGTGGGTGTTTCACTGCTTGCCTGGGTAATTTTGTATTTATGTTGTATTCAAAATGTTTTTATCAACAGAGGAATCAAATAAGGACAGTCTTTGAGCAAACAGTAGGCCAGGGGAAGGAAATACACCTGCTCTCTCCTCTCAAGTGTTTTTCACTGAGTTGTCTATCTTGACTAAATCAGAAAAGAAAATGCTACTTTGCATCCCCCAGCATGAGTGTTCCAGCCCACTTTAGTCAAGCAAACATAGTGTTTTACAAAGCTTTTGCAACACAACCAGCTCTCTGCTTTTGATTGAGAAAAATCATTTCTCTCAGTCTACTGAATTCCACTAAGCTGGAAATGAATTTTTTATGCTTTTTAAACTAGAATAGTAGGAGTGTTGGTCAGTGCCAATCAGAATATGAATAAAATTCTTTTGCAAGCTTTGGCCAAGAAATAAGTCTTTTTCTCAGGTTTTGCTTGCTGAAGGTCAACCAATGTTCCCATCTCTCATTTCAGACTCCCAGCTACATATGCAGGTGATAAATTACATTAATACATTTCCTAAAATACCCAGAAACACTAAATCCACTGCTGAGAACTGCACCTATGGAATCACCACTGACACTGGGCAGCTACAAGTCCACCTCTGCTTTTCCTGATGTCTTTTCTTACAGTCTGTGCAAGGATGGTCAGAGGAAGCAGTCTCTGCACCTGGCTGGGCTACAAGGACAAACTCATTCTGGGTCACTGCATGCCAAACCAGTGAAGGGAAGAATTTGGTGCCTTTCCTTCCACTCAAACAATGCTCTGTCACATTCTGGCCCTGTGCAGTGTCCTTTCTGGCCACCAGACAAATCATCCAAACCTCCTCAATTAATCTCTTCCCAGCTTAACACCAGCTAGATGGACTATCTGATGGAAAAAGATGATGAGGAAGGAATTTTTTAGCTCTTGGAACAGTCCAACATGATGGAAAGCACCAGTGAACCCTCAATCTACCAACTTTATCCTGAGCTGGCATAAACATTCCAACAAAACTGGCCACTTGTGAGATGAAGTAACACAAAGAGAGATGAGTCACCAGTGGCACTCGCATGGCAGGGCTGAGAGAGGACACAAAAATGGGGGTGGAGGTGGTTGGTGAGAGAGATGAGGCACTCCATTTTAGCCATGACTCACACATCCAAATCAATCAGCAATCATTCAGAGATGTCGTGAGGAAAGATGTGGCAGGAAAAGAAAAGAAACTTCTGCCCTTTCCAAGAATGGACATGGTAGAAGCAGAAATGAGTAAAAAATGTGACAGTGGAAAAGGAAGTGAAGGGGAAAAGCAAAGACTACATAGTATCTCCAGTTTCCACAAGAGTTGGAACTTGATGTTCAGTTAGTTTCTCAGGAACAGAGATGGTTGCTTTGAGTCGTAAATGAATCAGAAGATTATAGAGAAGCCAGCACAAGAAAGATGACATTGCAGACAGAAAGCTTGCAATTTAGTGTAATAAGCAAAGCACCGAATAAGCAGGAAGGAATTGAGCTTTATTTGAGCAACAGTTTACTCATATCGAGATGAGTTTTGAAGATGTTGACACGTGGTCAGTGATAACCATCTCCCAGCCTCTGCGTGCTTCTCCATAGGTGTGATTGTGCAAACCAGATCTCCTGCTCATCTTTGTTCTGAGGAACAGAGAAATGGACCAAACAACAGGGTTGGAGGATGAAATGGTAGCAGAAGACACTCATATTTGAACAACCATCCACAATATTTTTAGGGATTAAAGGTTTCCTCCCTTAGACTGAGGAACCACCCCAGCTCACAGCTGTATTAGATAGACCATTTTTCCCTACATATTTTACTGAAAAAGAGTCTGGATGTAGAGCATTTCTTCTGAGACAAATATCAAGGACCTCTTGAAGATGACCAGATGCATTTTGTGCCCTTCTCTTCAGCCTGCCCAAACACATATGCCACATAAACCAAGCAATGATGTAGCTTCTCTGTCCCACAGTCAGCTTCCATACACAGTATTTGGGATTTTTCCAGTAGACTAAAACAGTCTGGCCTATTGCCATATTCAATCATGTCACACAGAGTTAGTCCTTTTCTGTCTCTTCTGTTTGTGGCCTGGTTGTTTCAGGAATATAAAACCTTTCTAAGTTTACATAACACTAGAATAGAATTTCCCTACAGGAGCAAGCGAGGAGTAGAGAACCAGGCTGCCAATGACACCTGCTCCTGCCATGGAAATGGTGTCCTCTTCACAGGCCACTGCATCCCATTGCAAGCAGAACCTAATCCCACCCTTGAGACTGCAAAATCGGCCTCCATGGGAATCTATGTGATGTCAGAAATCTGGTCTCCTTACTCCAGAGCAGGATTTCCAAGGCACAGCTCCTCATGGGCACAAGACACATAAGAATAAATCTCACACTGGCTTCAGGATGACACAGAAACGTTCACCTAAAACACAAGCCCACCTATTTCTACCTACTGGTATCTCTGAAGAGATTGTCACTTGTTCCAAGTGGCTAGTGTGATGCCTGTGGCTCATCACAGCTAGTTAACTGATAAAGACATTAACTATTGAGTTTTATAGACTAACCTGAAGTAATCCAAAATTTCCTTAACCACATCACAGTTCAATTTCTCCACTTCTCTATTTACAGCCCGTAATCACCGACTTTGCTCAAGAATTGCCTTAGGTTCCAGCATGCAAATTCCTGCTGCATTTCTAGCACTGTGAAAGAATTGTATTATGAACAAATAATATTTGGAAACAAAATTGCCACCAAAACTATTGGCTTGGTTTAGGAAAAGGGTAATTAAACAGTCCAGACTGAAATATTAATAGAATTCTTACTAATTAATGTACATTTTGGTTATGTATCGTTTAAAATTCACAAAAATATGATGAGTGCCCCCAAGAAAGAGGATTATTCTTTCCTTCTGCTAAAAAAAACCCAAAAGCTATTTCCTGCTCCTTTCTGTTATTTTAATGCTGAGTGTTGAACAGGTATACTTCACTTTTTAACACAACAGCAAAACTTACAGTACTGAGCTGTTTCTTCAGTTCAGCACAGGGTTTTTTCTTGAGCAACATTAGAAATATTAAATGCTTCAGAGAGATGATTTGGTAGCACTTGTTCCCTTCTCATCCATAGGAGAAAACTGCAATCATCACTTGTAATGGTTCACAGTAAGGTGGACCCCAGCTTCATTTAAAGCGTTGCTATTCCTACCTAGAAGTGCTGGGATTTAGGCATGTGACTCCCATTAACATTAATGAGAGTTATATGTTTAAAACCCCTGCACATTGTGATGGGAATATGTTCCATAGAATCTAATTAATCTGAAGAGCGCTGCATACATTTGGGAACATTCATGTTGTACAATTTCACTGGCATATGGATTTGTCCTCAATAAAGCTTGCTAGGATCTGGTAACAAAGACATTAACAATCTATTGTACATTTACATAAAGAAGGACTAGACTATATGTTTTTCCAGCTCAGTGTAGGCAGCTACAAAGAAGCTTTTGAGTGTAAACAAATACAGAATTGAGAAAATAAGGAAGATGGTGGTATTTTAAGAATGTGAATATTTGGAGAATGCTGGGGAATGAACACAGAGGAGGCTGTTTGCTTATAGGTTGGTTGCATTTTCAAAAGGAATCAAGCAAACACAAAAAAAAATAAAAATGGAGGGAGGAAAAATAGAATATTCAGATTCCATCTGTTTCCCACACGCTGAAGATAACAACATGAATGGAAGTGATTTTGTTTTAGAGGTCAGAGCAGAGGCTGATATAGCAACCTTTCAAGATCCTGAAAAACATCATTTGATTAAAATAACTGGCCCTGTTGTTCTTGTGATCCTAAGGAGGCTATTTTCCATGAGGAAGACAACAAAAGCAAAGTAGGGAACAGTAAGTTTTAGTGCTTCAGAGACAAAGCACTAGAGACACACTGCTGCTGGAAAGTGTAACACAACATTAAAGCATGTGATAAGTGAGCAGAAATCAGCAGAAAGTTAATAGGAAGCCACAATGACAGTGTGTCTGTGCAGCTCAGTGCAATATTTCTCTCCCTTTTCCCTCCCCTATTCTAACAGGATGAGGAATTTAACAGGACACAGGAAAGCAATATCTTAGTAAAGAAAGAAAGGAACAACCAGAGATAAGGAAATAATGGTTCACGCTACTAAACAAGCTATTCAATATTAAGAACATTTGTCCGTAAAAGCTTGACAAGATCTCACTTGCCCAGAACCTGATGGTCCTCAGACCTTCTTCAGAAAGGTTTCCTTTCTCTAAATGGAGAAATATGTGTCCAGAATTGCCTGAAATATTAATTTTGAAGCATCAATTTGAAACATGTTTTAAGGCCTGGTACTTAGAGAAGGATGTTTAGGTCTTTCAGACAAAACAAGAGCCTTGAAACCATCTCAAATCTGCCTGAGAACTTGTGTGTGCAATGGATCCAAACCCAGCTCCCTTGCAGCACCCTGTACAGCTCTGCATTTATGTCCCCTTCTACAGAAGAGTTCAGAGTGTTTCACACCTGGAAAAACTGCAAAGTTTTGTGCTGGCCTTTGCAATCCACAACATAACCAACACACAGCCCGAGAAGGAGGAGATGAAAACGCTCAGGGCTCTGCAGCCCTGCCTTTGGGGTGTCAGACAAGACGTCTGTGTTACAGGGAGCAGCTGAGCTGACAGACTCAAAAATTACCTGAAAGCTTCTAATTACTGGGAAAAAAAAAAATCAACAAGACAAAGAATTACATTTCAAGACTTTCTCAAAAGTGCTTTAAAAATCTCTTGCTGAGCTAGGAGGGGTTATTTTTATTATTTTCTGGCAATCTACAGCTCTCACTGCTAAGTTTGAGAGTTGAGAAAGTCACAGAACTTGCACACATTCCATCCTGCTTGCACACAAGGTTTAATATTGCCTGTTGGAAAAGGAGGAAGATATGTTCTTGAGCTTCTTTTCACTGTGAGCCATGGTACTGAGAGGGAGGTATTACTGCAGAGAGGGCTGACTGCACACCCCAGCAGCAGCAGCAGCAGCACAGCTCTGCCACTCCTCATGGAAAACATGGAAATGCCCTCCAGCTGCCCCAGGAGAGGCACCACGGAGCTGAGCATCACCTCACACACAGAAAGGGCCCTGGCACAGGGGATGTGCAGCCAGAGCTGCACAACAGCACACACAGCTTCCCACTGTCACCTGCAGGGCATTTGGGAAGCAAAGCCCTTTCTCCTCCCTCAGTAAGTAAAAGTTCCTCTGAAATGCAGTCTTAATTTCAGATTACTGTCAAGTCCCTGCATCTTTTTCTGTTTGTACCTTCATCATGCAGCTTTTTTCTCCATGTCATGACCCCCGAGTGTCAAAATCAACAAAGACCATTTGCAATTCATCTTTTCACACTCATTTTATAGAAAGTAAATACATCTTTCTTTAAAAAAAATAAATAAAAAAGGAAGACAGAAATAACAGGACTTACACAGCTTTTAGCAGCTTTTAGGGACCATAATTTACCATAATTTAAACTTAATCCTGGCAAGTAATGCTAAAATGATAAAAAATGTTGTTGTTTATAATGTGTTAATGTTTCATGATGATGTTATTGAACATAGAAACTAAACCCCTATCAGATGTGGTTTTGAAGAAAATACCTGAACTATGGAAAGATTTTCAAAAGTATTTTTCTTGATAAGAAATAGTTGGCCCCTTGTATAGGCCCCCCTCTAAGTAACTTCAAAACACATTAAGGTTTTCACTCTCCATGTTGTGATTTCAGAACTGCTGTTTATCTATTTTAAAGATCCCTGCAATGAAAAAGAAACTATAATTAATGAGGGGATTAGGCCATGCTGTATACACACACGAGTTTATCTATCCATAGACAAAGACACATTTTAACTTTAAGATGTGGTTCAAACTTAAAGGACTGATTGCAAAATACTGGCAAGGACCTTTTTATTTAACAAAATATCCAGTGGTTTGCCTAACATCCAATTCCACAATGACCTCACTGACATTATCATTTTCCAAAAGGCCAAGGAGGGAGGTTTTTTAGGGTAAAAAGAAAAGCTAAGCCTCAGAACAGGGATGATCCAATGCTTGTGCAAAGGAAAGTCACTCCAGGCAATGCATAACCTTACCTGACCCAGTTACCACCTCTCCTCTCCAGTTTTAATCCCCATTTACCAACTCCAGCATTCCCCCAAACCCAGAAGAGTCCCATTTCTATTCCTTGGAACCCAAAACACCCTGCCAAGGTCCCTGCCAGGGCTGGTGCCAGCGTGCAGCACCAGACACTGATTGCCTGCTCTGGTCCACTCCTGCCCACCAAAAGTGCTGCTCGTGATAAGGAAATACAGAACCACACCTTGGGGAAGATGCAGGTGCTAACAGGGACTACAAAAACACAGCAACCTTAAAAGCAAAACTTTTAAAATTTAGTCAAAACCCAAACAAACCACCCGAAATTTACCTTTGGAATTCATTTGGTAGCAAAAGGGAAGAGAATAATGTCTGAATGGTGTTAACACCCCATTTATCAGGTAGCAGTGTAGACATTGTACTTTTTATGTGTCTTTCTATATATGTGACTAAAGGATGGGAAAAAAAAAAACAACAACAGATGACAATTTCACTAAATATTTTCTTTTGCAGAGAAAGATTCCATTTCTGTATGCAGTTTATATCCTAGTCTCTGGCACAAGAGACCTGCAAGTAGAATTGTACATGTGTTTAAAACTAAGCACATCTCATATATAGGCCTACTTGTGACCAGAATGGTTAATATCTTACAAGATCAAAAAATACATGGTGGAGACCCAGATGGACTTCACCCCATGGAGATGTTTATTCATAATATACCTATTCAAAATTCATAATATTCTAATTCAAGTTTCTACCTCTTTCGAACTATCTGATATTAAAGAAGCTTGCTAATGGTCTGGTGCAGAACAGAAAGACCTATATCATTCTCCCAAAATATGCCAGTTCCTATTCAAGCCAAGAAAGAAGAAAAAAAAAAATCCTGCTTTAAGGATGGTAACTTTCTAATAAATCCAGTGCAGAATGCTACAGACAGCATTTTAGTACTGACACAGTACTAGCTACAGAATTATGGACAACCCTAGGCCCTGCCAGGTTGAAGTTTAATACCAGAAATAGAATAAATTGATTCAAGAAGTCATCTTGAACACCACTGTTCAGCCTGAGTGCAGTTCAGTCTCTGATGATTAAATGTTACTTCTTTATAAGCTTCATTCTGGCCAAAACTATCTTACATTAATATTTTCACAAACTACATCCCAAAATAAACATTATATATATGATACAAATACCAAAGTCATTTCAGTTCACTTATTGTGGTCATGACCACTTTGGCAAGATTATGGTGAGGGAGGAGAAATTCAATAAATCAGATATTTTCATGATTTAGCATTTGCAAAGGTCAGAAACCAGCACACAATATCTCTCTGCTCTGAATTGCACATCAGTTAATAGAAAGTGCAAAATTTTCCAAGAATCCAGCCAAAACCTGGCATCTGAAAGAGGAACTTCATCAATGTGTTCTAGTCTTTGGACTCCTCCCTTGACCATTAAGTCCTGAAGAAATAAAATACAATAATGGACACAAGGATTAGTTCATAAATTAAGGAACTGACAGCAAGGGAAGGATGAATGGCAAGAAACTTATCCCTTTAATCATGTTGTGTTTTCATTAGCCAATTAGCCAACATTGCACCAGAAGATAAACTAAGGAAATTTGGTAACAGAGAGGGAAGTTGAGCTTTGGGCTCGAGATGAGCTTGAAGCATCTGCAAAATTGAAGTATCTCTGGGATTTTTGCCTTAGCCAGTATTTAAGAAAAGCTGTAGGTTCTGCAGATTCACAGCCAAATTTCAAAGCCAGAAAGCACATCTACAAAGTTATGGCAATGTGCACTCAATGTGATTTTCTTCCAAGACAGTAAGTCTACTCAGTTTTTTATTTACCTGCAATGTTTGCTCCTCTTTGCACCATTTTATTTTCTTCTATTTCAGCACAGCTGGCTTTTCACAGAAACACAAAATGTTCATCACATGAGGAATACTTGGGAGTATGAAGGGAAAAAGAAGGCCAACATTCTGCATTCTGTTCTGTGATTTGCTATTTCCCTTTCTCTGGGGGTACACAACTTGTCCTCATCTAAACTTTGTGCCACCACCCATTCATTGATTTATCAACACCTCACCTGATGGAATGGAGTACAACTCACACAGAGCTGGGTGTCTCCCCATGACAAGAAAACACCCTTTTCACAATGCTTTCTCCAGTGATGCTCTGGGGATGCTCCTTAGGCTGATGCAGCTGGGTAAAGGCACTTTCTGCACAGCCCTCTGAAGCCCAAGGCCAACAGCAGCTTTGCAGCACTTAGCAAGGCAACCTGACATGTGAGATTGATAAGGAAGGAACGAGTCAACAGGCAGGAACTGGGAGGGCTGCCCCAATACATGCCCCTCCTTCATCTATCACAGCATTAAACCCATCAAATGCTCCTGGTAGAAAAGCAAACAAGAGCAGCATAAGACCAAGATACATAAAGAGGCCCAAAGCAACATTAAATCATCTGAAGATACTCCCATTAAAGAGAATTATCGTCCCCATTAAGAATCAAAGCTACTTAGAATCATTGGCTCTTCAGCCAGTTCCCTGGTTTTGGATTAAGCAGATTTTTCTGTGTGGGTTTCCTGTGATTAAACACTGTATCTTGCAAACCCTTTCCCATAGCTACCATCTCACCTCAAGTAAGCAGTCCTAATGGATGAGGAGTGTTGGCTTATTAATCTGATCTACATTTGTCTAATTCTGCTGATTTCAGCTTGATTTGCAAGGCAAGAGGAGATCAAGCCAAGGGACCTACTTGCAGAGACCTGAGTTTGCAAGAGAAGAATTGCAGCTGTGCCTGCACCCAGACACAGACAGCAGCACATTAAGAACTGTCCAGACTCCAAATCACCAGAGCTCCAGTCAGCTCTAGTCTGAAGGCACAGAGCCATGTTAGCATAAGACTACGAAGATGCTGATAAAACCACCTTGAGAGACAAAATTTTTTACTTCAGACACATTCACACCTAATGTGTCTAAGCAGCTTCCTGAGCACAGCTGGCTCGTGCCCCAGTGGCTTGGAGATAACCTGTGACAGCACCAGGCTCTGTAGACATTCTGTGAGTACATCCTATATTGACAGCATTCAGTGGATCCTTCATAATAAAATGTGTATTCTACTGGTCTCTCATTGACTGGCCTGCTGACTGCCTGAAACTGCCCTGAGACGAAGAAATGGAAAGAGACAAATTGCTTTAAGAGTAATTATATTAATAAAATGGAATGCAGTGTTGTCTATCATCTAGAAATTCTGTTGGTGTCAGGCAGAGGAGCAAGTGAGAATCTCAAATTCCACAACTCAAACCAGAAATTAAGGACTTGCTCTTTTTTAAACCAGACTTGCATTTGCCATGATTTCCATAATTTATAACCCTGGAAATTACCCTTGACATCCATAGACTCTCATGTTCCAAGTTTCCTTATATATTCTTTCCACAGATTTCTGCCCTACCCTTTCTGTGGTCCAGGCAGGATTTCTGAAGGCTCTGTGCTGATACCAGCAGTTTGATGAAGCATAGTGACTGATTTTTGCTGTCTCTGAGGAATACAGCCATCACTGCTTGCCTGGGTGTGTTTGCATGCATGTGTGTGTGTTGCATGGTTGCACTGACTCTTCCACTTGGTCCCAGTGAAAAAAACCCTGATTTTCCCAAAGCAATCCTGAAAAATTGGTGAGAGGATGGATACCAAGCCTATGCAGTGGCTCACTCCCTGGTCCCTCTTTCAGGCACCCAAGTCCTGCATGAGCGAGCACAAAATATTAACCTTTTATGGTCAGCTATGGGATGAAGTGGATCTTGTCTTGCTTCATTTTTGTTTGTCAGTGCTAGAAACGTATGAAATTAAAGCAGTGCCCCAGCCAAACCCTTTTCTGATGAATTCCTGTTGGAATTATTGCAGGGAGCATCAGAGAGAGGCAGGCTGTGGCACAGCTGCAGGGCTGAAGTGCACAAGTCAAACCCAGATGGCTGAAGCTAAGAAGTGATTTGGTCTGTCACAGGTACTTAAGCAGTGACACCCAGCAGTGCATCAGGGTACCCAGTGACACAGAGGGCAAGAACAACTCCATCAGGCATCTCCAGCTCACTGCAAATATGGGCCAGGACTCTGAACTCCTTTAAAAATACAGTCTAACATGCTCTCACTGCATTTCCACTCAGAGATGTTCACCTGAGGCACAGCAGAGGGTCATTAAAAGCTGGGAGGTGGGAGCATCTGCTCGGCCCATCCCCACGTGCCCAGCTCTGCACACTCCTTCCCCACCCTGGTCAGACACCTTGTTCTGGGATCCGAGCACATGGCTGCTAAAAGCTTTTCCTTCCGTTCATTTCTTCCTCCTTCAGTGTTGCTCCTATCGATTTTTCTTACTCTAACTCCTCAGATCTAAAAGCAGAGCACTGAACTCACAGCACTGCTTTCCTACTCTTTTCATAAACAGGGCTAACACTGCTACAGATCAATCACTGTGGAAGTAATTTTTTCTTGCTACTTTTTTTTTTTTTTTTTTTTTTGACTGAAAGCCAAAGAATTTGGACTTTGAGAGGTTTGGTTAGGAGGCATATTATGTGATTTAAATGTAATGTAGTGTCCAAAAGCAAAGATTTGATACACGGGAGAGGGAAGGGACAAAAAGAACACATCCCTCTGGACAGTTGAAGTTAATACATGAATAAGTTAATAAGGTCATGAAGTTTGTGGAGTTACAGTGCTGCAATATTGGGGCAAACAAGAAAATCAGGCTACAGAAAAGGAAACAAAATTACAGCTCTTATAACAACAGAACTGCATGCAATTTGCAGCACAGATAATATATGTATGCATGGTAGAGCTTATTAAAAACTGCAAATATTTTTTTCTTTTGCCTTCTGCTATTGCTCAAAAAATATCCCCTTTTGTCAATAAATCATATTCAGGTCACTCTGAGGAGCAGCAGAATGTAAACGTCTTGTATGCAAAAATCAAACAACATTTGGGGCATAAATGTGATACAAGTGCCATCCAAAATATGCTTGAAAGAGAGAAATGAAGTACTAGTGCTTTAGATTTCACAATTTATTTACAGAGTGGAAGTCATTGAAATCTGCTTCTCCCTAAACTATCTGTTCCCAGGCTTTAAACATTCAATAACTTCTCAGCCAGGGAATGTCTGCTTTTTTTTTTTCTTCCTTTTTTTTTTTTTTTCTTCTTTTTTTTTTTTTTCTTTTTCTTTTTTTTTTTTTTCCCTTTCCCTCTATTTTCTCTGTGCCTTATCATGTGCTAAATATATTATTGCAACACATTAGTTACTTTGGTCCACAGCTCTGAAACAAGGCTCTAGGAATCTCACAGATAAATCACTGATCAGAATAAACTGATTGTCTGTTCTGGATTCTCTTCTGTAGGATTTTAAAAAAGCCCAAAAGATAAGTTCTGAAAACAAACCCAAGTCTGTTACATCTCAAAAGGCCATGGGTTTTCACCTTCAGTCTGTGCATTTTGGATTTCTTTCCAAGTCCTCTGTACAAATGGTAAAAGCTGCATTTTTCTCAAGTTGTAGGACAACTACCCTATGAACAGAATATACTTTTAAGATTGCAAGCTTGTGTTTCGATTGAAGTTTTGATGGACTGTGTATATCTTCCCTCAAACCAATATTTAATAACTTGCTTTTGTGACCTACTGAAGCAAGACATCTGCACTACTCTGCACTTTTGTTTCCAATAGACTCATATTTAGCCTGGTACTGTTGATAGATAGGAGAGAACATCTTGGAACAAAAAAAACATGAATAATTCCAGATCTTCAACTACCACAAACACCTTCTTTTGACGTCCTCATTCTCAACACCATCTTTATTTTTCTTCTTTTTTTTTTTTAATAGTCAATGGATGCCAGATTGGGGTTATGGACTTAATTAATTTTATGTCTGTGACATGCTTACTGTATAATTACACCAAGCTGCACACTATTAGATAATTATTTTTGGTCCTCAAAAGAGGAATTCAATTTGTTTAAAATTATTTTAGCTCCTTCAAAAAGAAAGATATTATTTCCCTTCAAAAAGCCATCAAACTAAATGATAAAGCAACCCCATTCTGGTAATAAAAGACTATGGCACTGAAGTGGTTACAAACCATTTTGTTCAACCAGACTATTTACAAGTAGCAACAGGGTATCTGTTTCCTGTCATCTCCATCATATATCTTGAGGCAGAGAGATTGGAGCCCAATTACAGCCTGATATCTAATCAATACACACCTTATTCCTAGAGCAGGAAGTAAAGGAGGAGGCCCCTGGGAGCCAGAGTTCAAATTACTCCGCTGTCGATTCCAGATAGCAGCTAATGATAGGATATATTTCTGGAGAGGGGGGTGGGTGGGAAGGGCAGCACAGTTTAATGGGATTGTTAATACAAGGAACATATACGTATTTTAATTTAGACATCTGCTGCTGAATTCCAAAAACCCTACGCAAATCAGGAAAAAAATGACCCAATTTGCTATTCCCTCCGATAGCTTTTGGGACTTAACTTTGTTAAAATAAAGCATGCAGGCGATAAGCTCAGTCCAACAACCCTTAAATGAGCTTTGTAAGCTACATTTGGTTAGATTCCCACCCCTGTCCCCCTTTCTAGTTGCTTCTTCATGAAGGAGGACTTACTTTCATACGGATACAGACTTTATGGAGCTCCAGAGATTTTCAAGCAAGCCAGTGAGCGTTTCCCTTTCCCAGCTAACCAGTTAAAATTGCTCAGTTGTGTGCATGGACCCACCAAGCCAAATCTTGCACTTAACTGAAGGCAGCTGTCTCTTGACTCTGGGTCAGTTACTCACTCTTTGGGAACATCACAAGAAGATGCATCTTGGGGCAATCTGTTCCTGAGTGTATACTTCTAATTTTGTCAATCAGCCAAAAAATAAACCCCCCTAGTTACCTATTGCTGTGTATTCCTACCAATCATTCAAAAAGCTGCCTTGCATATAGCAGCCCTTACAAAAATGGTGGGAGTTTCCAGAGTTACCCTGACTCAGAAATGTAAAATATGAAGAGCAAATAGCTTGAATAATCAAACAAAATCGCATGCTACACTCAGTACTCCAAGAAAGAGAATGGAGCACAGGGGCATAATAAATCTTGTTAGTATTTAGCTTTCAAAACTGTCTGGATGGCTGCCTGGTGTCATGGATTCCTTCTCTGTTTAATACAGGTTGGATTAGCCAGGAATTCATTGTCTTTTTCTAGAGAGCCAGACTACAGACCTACAAAATTCACAGTAAACAAAAGCAGGCAACAAAAACCACATCCATGGGTTTCTGGTTGGAAGTGCTGCCGTAGGCTCTAAGGCTCCAAGCAAGGCAGGTAAATCCTCACAAGAACCAGCTCGACAAAGACCAAGTTTCTAATTTAACCTTCTACATCCCTAAATCTGGTCTTAGATCATGATATGCTTCAATTCCTCCTCTGACACACTTGGGTGAGTAACCCTTCCTCTCTCCTGTCTTAAGTATTTGTCCATCTTACCTACTTATGATACAAATTCTTCCAGCCTGTGACCACTGCAATATATTTGTACAATGCTTAGCACATTTTCAGCTTGGGATTTCTTAGTCTGACTCAATAATGGTATTGCTAGTACCGAGTTTCACATAAATGGGGCCCCAAGATTGAATGATACCTCTAAGTGCTGCTGTACTACAAATAAATAATTATATAATATACATAAATCTTGCATTTTTAATGTCGAAGTCCCATGAGACAGAAAAAAGATTTTAAACGAGACAAGAACTTTCTAATTATACTGCATGTTGATGATCTTGGAATAGGTACAAAAAACCATTAAAGACTTTTCCTCTTTTTTTTTTGCCTCTTAAATAGGAAAAATCTTTTCATCAAACATAGATTGAAGCCAGTGATAATGTAACTCTGGCTCACTAAATAATAACAGTGCAGGGCTTTCTAAATAGCCTACTTCAAATAATGACTTATATTATCCTAAATTCAAAAGCAAACAACTGGGGAGAAGGAAATCGCTAAACGAAGAGCAACATTAAATTCCAGAGGGTGAATGTGTGCCGCTAAAGGTGTGGTCTTAATGGAATTTGACCTATATCCATAATTTTGCTGTCACTCAGCGCCAAGTCTCACAGCACAGAGACCGCAGAGGAGCAGGGTGTGAAGGAAGCAGGGAGCAGAGTCTCCTGCAGGGAGCACAGGCATGACCCTGTTTCCATGAGCCTGGACACCAGGAATGGCTGCTGTGGCTGCCCTTTGGGAAGAGGTGAAGGTGCTGGATGGTGGCTCCATCCCTCAGTGGGGCTTGGCCTCTCCAAGCTGGGGCAGTCAGGTCCTCCAACATCCTTGCAGCAGCAGCCCTGCAGGCTCAGTCACTCATCCCAAGCCTCTTTGTATCTCTGGGAGTTCAGGGCACAGAAACAAAGAGATGGTGGCTACCTACACTAGGTCCAGAGCCCTTGGGGGAGAAAACAAGATTATGCTAGTGAGCTGCTCTTATCCCAGCTGAACTGTTGGATGAACTTCCAAAAATATCCTTGAATTGGCATTCTGCGTACAGCTGTGTTTATGAAAGGCAGTATCATGTATGTAAATAAATTCAGATGCTGCTTGAGTTATTTTAAAACAATCAGTAGAACACTAATCATTTTATAGGCACAATCTTATCCCAAGAAAGTGACAACTTGGTGTATATACATGTACCAGAGGTTAAAGTTACTGTTACATCTCCACACAGACATTAACCAAGATTTAGATTTGTCTTAGAGCTGCATGAAAATCTACTTTTGTTTTCTGTGCAGTCTGCTTGCTGATACAAGCTTTAATACAGGAACCCAAAAATCCCTTAGCCAGAGCTCTTTATGGGCAGAATTAGATGTACCTTGGCTGATGTCGAATCCTCTGCATGAGGACCAAAGACTCCTCCCATGCCATCAGCTAAGGGGGAAGGAGATGAGCACCAGCAGTACCCCAGTCCCCACCAGCACCCTGGGGAGCCCAGGCCATGTCTGCAGGATGCCCAAGCCCTGCTCTCCTGTGCAGGGTGGGTACGTGGAGCCCAGACAAGAACCAGCCCTGCTGCTGGGCCCTGGCCAGCAGGCACGTGTATCACAGAGCTCCCTGTGTTTAAATCCATTAATTATCTCCCAGTGTAAACAGTGGGAGAGCACTGCGGTTGCCTGCTCACGGGGAGATAATGCAGTTTAACCACTGTCTGCTCTAACTCCATCACCCAGCAGGCACAGGGAAGTTTGCAGAAATACCTGAGTGAGACGGGGAGACAACGAACACATTTCCTGGATTTGGCTCCTATCGGCCCAGAGCAGCTGGAGATGATCCTTCTCCTCTGCTGGAATAAGTTAAACCATGCATATCCCCTGGGCTGAGTCAATGGTGATGCTCCCTCTGCCTTCAGGGGAGCAAGGACATCTCCTCAAGAGAGCCTGACCTTTGCACTTGTTTTCCTAACACAGGCCACGAAACCAAAACTGTTATCTTGTTCCTAGCAGCCCCACAGTGGCATCCTCTTGTCAAGAGCTGAGAAAGCAAAAGCCCTGAACAGACCGAAATACCTGAACAGGATTGTCAAAAAGATAAAAGAACACCCAGATACTTCTTTATGACATGATATACAACACCAGAGTTCTGTAACTCAGGTGCCTGCTTCATTTAAACACTGCATACTATTCCCATTTATTCCTTTGTGGTTGGAGAACAATCTGGGTCTGAGTGGGCATAATCTGCCATAGGTTCTTATGCACCATGATACAGTGTTTTTGCTAGCATTAGCCCCCAGAGATCACATGTCCAGAGATATGAATGCTGCCACTAATGTTAGCTCTGGTTTCATTTACATTTTCCTTTTTGAGTCCTGCTCAGCAAGGTACACTGGTTGCACCATGAGAGCTAGAGAGAACATGGCTCATGTATCAGTGGGAGATGGAAAAAACTTGCATAGTGAAAAAACTCAAGTCTATCTTGAATTTCATGTGTCAGCAGCGCAGCATCTCTTCAGAAACAAAACAAAAGCTGGTGGCTAACCAGTGTCACTACCATTAACCTCATCCTCATCTCCAGGGTCCAAAGTAAGAACTTAAAATAAGGCTTTTTATAGCACAAAGTTTCTCTGTAGAAGACTACAAAACCGCAGGATTACAAAACGTCGATGGTTATTGCAAACTTCCCTCACAAATGCTAATGAATTGTTTTCTTTTTTCACTCCAATCCTGTTGTTTCAAATGAAAACACATCACTGCTTTGTTGCTGAGCACTTTCTCCCACAGTGCCCTGCATAAAGACTTGCTTGTGCACACTCTGGAATGTGCTTATTCCAAGATGTTTAATTGTCATTTCTTCCACCTTACATCAGAAGCCTGTCACACGCATTAATTAGGTCCATAAAAATATGCTTGAAAACCCTACCATTTAAATATGAAAGAGAGAGAGAGAAATGAGCACTGCAATTTCCAAGAATGACTAATGTCTTGCTGGAGTTAATTCTCTGGATTGATGGCCTAATTGCCAACGTGGCCAAGGTAAGGCATACAGTGAGATCTCTGGCTGCTCACCAGTCAGCACCACCTTACTAACACTGAAATGACAACTTTTAACTGATATTTCCAAATATGAGCTCGATTTAAAAGAAGAGTTTACTCCAGGAACAAACAACAAGCTGACATTTATTGAATGCACACACAAAGAGAGGAAGGGGAAACCAGGTCCAGGCAGTGAATCAGAGCCCAAGAGCCATTCTGTGTGATTGCAGGGGCACAGCAAGCACTGACACATCAGCAGCTTGGGGGCTGAAGCCTCCTGTCTCCAGCAGCATCAGCTCCAGATGCCTCAGAGTAACACACAAGCAACCTGTACAGTGGATTAATTTTAACTCCCCAAAGCAGCCATAAATCTAAATCAGACCCTTTCCTGGCCAGAAACCACAGGCTGGGTTGCCCTTTCACAATAATATAAATGAGGAGTAACTTCGTTTATAGCAGTGGCATTGCAGCAAGGATTTGTTCTGAGTGGGGAGGCACAGCAGGGAAGATGCACTGGGCTTAGAACAGTCCAACTCAGGAAACAAATGTTTAAGAACAGCTTTGCTCCCACAGTAGCACCGACATTTCTGTGAAAATGAACAGTACTTTGTCTTGCCCCAGAGAGGAGAGTTGGTGGCCAGGGCTTTCTAAGGGCATTTATCCCCTTCACACTCACAGCCCACTGACATTCAGCATTATGTTCTGTTCCCAATCCCAAGGAAAAGAAGGAAATTACATTGCAAACTCTAATATTTGGGGTATTAATATACATTTAACTATATTAGAATATCAAGACACATTTACAGCACAAGAAATACTCACTTGGAGACCAAAAAATAAACTGTGAGCACCGTGAGCACCATCCCTTTGATATCACTGAGGTAACAGGGTAACTTGCAGAACTGAAAATTAAAATCAAATAGAATTTGAATTTAAAACTTTTCCATTTTCATGTGTTGACATAGTCTTTCAGACTTGAGGGAATTCAACTGCTTGACTTATACAGCCCTGAAAAATAAGACATTATTCAAATACTAACTTAATTGTTCCAGCATTAATAGCTTTTATTTTCACTGGGACAAAATTCTGCTGTTTGTTCAGTGTGACCAGAGATATATACAAAATATACCCAGGGAAAATATACAAACAACAAACAGCTTTCTGAAAAATAAATTAGGTATACAGAAGTACATCAACTAGTATTGTACAATTTTTATTATTTTAATATTGTACTATTAGTAGTCCAATTAACAGCATTTGCTTTCACATAATTCTGATATCTGGAGTTAAAACAAATACAGGTCTTTCTAAAGTACATGAAGAAATATATTCAAACCATCTCAAATAAGACATCTTCCAGCAGGTATTTTGATGATCCGTATCCTTAAAATTCATAGCATTTATGGAAGGAGGTCAGAGTAGTCTAACACAAAAAAAAACTGAAACCAGCAACACCCCAGATAAATAGGAAGCATTATAAAAATCTAGTAGCCAGACACAGAGAGATTAAATATGTAGTTCAAAATAAATGTACACAATCTAGCTCTGTCCTCTCCCTGTTCACCACTATGATATAGATGGTTACTTAATTCTCACCAAGTTATCATCCTCCAGCTGAATGCACAGACAGCTGAACCTGACATCAGCACATACTTTGGGCTTTTATTTCAATAACCAAAAATTTTAATACTCAGATCAGTCAAAGTGAGTTCAGTCAGGCAATTAATGTATAATTAGACTTAGATAATAATGTATTTAGTAGAAATCAAAGGTAATTGCTACAGAGAAGTATGCCTACTCTGACCTATCTGGAACCAGATGTGGCTTTTGCCACAAAAAAAGGGCTTTTTTGCCCTTTTGCTGTGAAAAATTCCATTTTGGAGTCCTTTTAGATCTGAATCCTGCTGGTGACCTCTCCCCCTCTGCAGTCTTGCCCTACCCAAGCAGGTGAGGTTCCAGCAGCCACCCAACGGAACGTGGCTGTTTGCACAAGAGTTTTGGTAGGTCCAGAATTGAAGTTTAAGAGACTGCAGAGTTTCTAGAAGGTGCACACATACCTTAGAGCTATATGTCACAGGACACCTAAAGATGCTGGAGGGATTGCCTATATTTAATTAGAGTAGGTAGCTGTCTGCCAAATAACTACCTATTTTTTTTTGTTTGTTTGTTTTAAAGAAGAAAGCCTGAAGAGGGCAATATAAATAGGGTGGAAGAAGCGAAGACGCTCTTACAAAGATTTTAGATATTCATACTTCCCTTCAAAATCATTGGAACTTTTAGCAATGTCAAAAAAGCCTCCTTTGATAAAGGAGGACCTCTCTAATCATTCCTATATTAATCATTTCCTATTCTGCTTTTAGGTTTTATTCTGCTCATGGAGTACATATTATACATACTTTTATTGAAGCCATTGCAAAATTATCCACAGGCAGAGAGTATAAATTAACAGGCTACTTAATTGAGTTCTTTTCAAGATTCTTAGCATCCGCTGCAGCTGAGTGAAATAGGGAGGAATGTAAAGTTTGCCACTTTATTTATTCTCTCAGCTGGCTCAGTGCAGTAGTTAATTCTTGGCCATTTTTGATGAATAAACATAAATGTATTAGCTTGGTTAGGGAACCATTGTACTCCAAACCAATGGAAGTTGCAAGAAAAGAATTATTCCTCCTTTACTGTTTCAGAAGTCACAAACCTGAAATCTAAAGGGTGACCAAATCCTTGATCTCAGTGGACATTGGAGACCTAAAAACTTCTCAGGATCCAGGCTTTTGTTTTCACACTTTCATTTATATGCACAATGGGGGGAAAAGGCTCATTAATTTACCTGACCCTTCCAAACTCCCACAGAAACACAAATACTTTTGTTTCAATGTACTTTTCCAGAATAATTTTGAAAGATCTGTTTCCCAGCTGCAGTCAGACTGCCAGGCATTTTAGAACACAAAATCTTTCCCAGTTTGATTTTTACTTTAACATCAGTTAATTTCTATTTGTTCTTCCTCCCCAATTTCACTAATGCCCTTTTTGTATACGTATATTTGTCCATTACAATCTACAGAACAATCACCCTAATTGATCTGGTGTTAACCTCTAACAGCTTAAGATCCAGACTGTTTTTATCTATCACTGGGTCCCAGTTGCAGCATTAATTCCCTATAGTGCTCACATCTGTCACCATCGCCACCCAGCCCTTTTACAAGAGGCACCTCTCTAAATAAATTCCACTGCAAACCATCCTCACCAGAGGAGTGGAGGCTGCTGAAAAGCCCCCACTGTAACAGTTTGTTTGTGCCTCGTGTTGTATATAATGATAAATTTCATACAGGTGTCACATTTTTTAGCGGGAGGTGAGGATTGATGGGGAGCAGCAGAATGATCCATCATCAGAGGCAGGTGGCACAGTATTGGAATTTCAGAAATCTGCTCCCAATCACATCCACTGCTGGATGACTCAGTAACGACCCTATTTGCGATGCGTTACTGAAAATCAATGTGCCGCATTCAAGGTCAATGTACTGTTAGAAAACTCCTTAAGCACTGATGGATGGATTGTGTTCATTCAGAATAAATGTGAGAAGAAAGTGACAGCTGAGCATCCCAAGAGTTGTGCCAACTTTAAGAGAACAGCTTCCTCCCGGAGAGAGAAACATGATTCCCTCAGGGATTACATCATTCCTTATTTCCTTTGTTCTTTCCCTTTTGAGCATTTAGGTAATTGTTTAATGTATCTATCCTTGTGCAATTAGGAGACTTCAAAGTTTGAAGACAAATACTGATGAACAACAATCTTTACGGACTTCCCTCTATGAATAATATTCATCCTTATGAAAGACTATCAAAGTTAGTAAGGATTAAGTAGACAAGAAAGGAAAGCATCAGAAGAAGAAACTAAACCCACACACAGGTATAGAAAAAAGTCTCTCTGCAAGGAGCTCTAAAGATAAAATCCCAAGTCAAAACAAGGTCTTGATTTTTCTGTTATTATAGTACTGAACAAGATACTTAGTGTCTTTACATATCTTTACATATTTTTCAACTGTCTAAGTGGTTTTGCATAACTTTAAATGTTTTAAATTAGCTGGGAACTTGCCATGCATGGTAAAACAGATTTTCACTTATAAAAGATCCTTGTTTATAAATAAAGCTTTTTTTTTAATAAATAAAGCTTCTCACTTTTTATTTTAGCAATGGGGTGGGATATCTTATTCAACTAGTTTGCTAAATATGAATTAATAGCACTTCAGAGATTCCTTCCAGAGGGATTCAGAAATTATACTACTTTCCTTCCCTGAGAAATAATGACATTGTCTTTTAGTTGATGGGGGAAAAAAAAGTAATCATCAGCTTCCAAAAGGAAAACAGGATTGATAGCTCAAACAGGAAGGGGGGAAAAGTGTAATTTACCATGTGGCTCACCAGCAGCTAAATCTGTTCACTTGACACAATAAATGATGTCAGGCTTCCTCACCCACTGTGTCAACAAAATGGGTGTTGTCAAAAACATTAAGACATCTTATTGACAAACTCTCAAGTCATTATACTCTTTGAAGTGGTTTTGTCTTCTGCCTAAAATTATTGCACCGACAGCATCGATTCATCTGATACATTGATAGTGCAGCAACAAGCTCCGGGGAGGATTCTCAGTACAGCCAGGGCAATCATCCAGACAAAGTTGTTTTTACTATTTTGTTAAGATTCTGAGAGGTGGTGAGTTATCAGGGACCAGCAGCTTGTTTCCAATATTCAAGCAACTCTGCTTCCACAAGAAAACATTTTTTTGTTAATATAAAGAAGCTACACAGAGTCTTATTTAAAATAGGGTTGCTTTGCATCAGGAGCTATCAACTAGGGGTTAATTGCAAATACATCATCCTAAACAGGTTGCAGCACAGTATTTCAGCCAGAATATATTGCTTATTCAAATACTTTGGGGACTACAAAGCTTCCAAGCCTCCTTTTCTTACTCAAATAGCTGTACTGACTCCCTCAGACCAAATGATACAAGGAAAATCTGAGTGGTTTTGCCAAAACAGATGTGTCTGTCAAAGAGGATTTCATCAAAAATATGTGAGATAACTTAATCACTGCAAATTAAGAAGCCTAAAGGAATTAAGGCTTCTCCAAGAGGTCAAAGGGTGAGCATGCAGAGCAGAGTTCCTTGCCCAGTCCAAAGTGCTGTGTCAGAATAAGGGGTGGTCAGGCAGGACTCTCTGCACTGCTGCTGTACATCAGTAACTCCTACAGGTCCTTCAGACCCTTAAATTTAACCCATCACGGACCTAATCCTTCCTTTACATCAACATCAATCAGCACTATGAAAGCCAACACCAAAACAGCAACTTCAAATCAAACTGGGAGAAAAATCAAATTTGTATGGGATTGATTGTGTACTCACCCCAGGGCTGGGGGAAAAGAAAAAGACTAATTTATTTTTTTGTTCTCTTTTCTCTTTGTTGTTCTGTGTACAAAGAAGTCTTCACAATTACAGGGCCCATACAGCACTGTTTTCCACCCTGTCTTTCAGGGGTAGGTGTGGTAGGTTCCAGCCAGAGGATGCCCCATCCCTGCATCCTCAGTGACCATTTTCCTGCTGTTCTCCTGCTTGTTGGGTTTGGCAGCTCCCAAATCCACAGGCCAGCAACAGGGACTAATAACCAGGTCTCTTAATCCCACCACAGCCTCTCACACAGGCTACAATCTTGTGCCATTGAGCTTTTGGCAGCTGTGCCTAATGCAAAGTACAGAGATGAAGATAGAAGCAAGCTGAGAGTGCCAGTTCTGTCCACTGTGGATTTGTGATTAAGTTTTGCCATTAAAATACAGTATATAAAATGCTAATTCAAGCCAAAATTATAGAGTCAGATAATATATGGAATTACCGTGCCAACAACCCACAATAAAAATATACAGTACAAATAAGTGAAAGAATCTGATGTCAAAAATATGGATAATGAAAGTAAATTGTATAAACAAAATTAATAAAGGCTTGGAATGGAAATTTCCACTGTGTACTTGCTGAGCTTAGATCCACTGAATATCCACAAACTCTTCTAAATTTAAGCTGAAATAGTAATGACCAGCTTCTTATGTTTTGTTTAAATTGTATCTTTTATATCAGAAGGCATCTTGGAGTCACCACTAAATTGTTTTAATTAAACTAGCCATTATGTTTTATTAGTTCCAACTTTACCACATTCAGATGAGAAATAAAGATGCACATAAACCCCAGACTTTGACATGAAGAAATCCATTCCTGCACAAGCATTCACAGCTGCTATCTCCTGCTGCCCCAGCTCTGCAGATAACAGCTACTGTTTTGCTGGACTTGTCATGTAGCCTGGAAGTCTGACAGGGTTTTTCTGTGATCCATTTGCAGCCTGTGCACAGCCTTTGCTAAGTATTTGTTTTGCTTTGCTCAAAACCCTGAGCTTGGGTGGCCTGGGTGAAGGATTTTCAGATTCTGCTCCTAAAAAGTGGAGATTTCTTTTGCGTGAAGGACTTTTGTTTTTAAAGTACTGAAAATACAGAGAGAAGGTGATCAGAAAATACCAACCTTTTCACAGCTTCTGAACTCCTGGCTTAGTGCTGCACTTCCACAAAAATACCAAAACATATAAATTGGCATTTCCATCTGACTCTCCATGTAGGCATGGATGAATAAGAGGAATATATGCACATTGTACTGCAATATCTACACTTTGCAGTGCGGAAATAAATGCATGTGTGCATTGCTTACACAAACCAAGGAGCTGAAACCCTCCCTAGAGCTCAGGTTTTTTATGCCTCTAGTTCTGTTTTATCCATTTAATGAAAGGAATGCCTTCCTACTATTTCTCATAGGATGGAAGGCCATGAGCCACTGAGATTGAGGAAAGGGTATTTGTTCCACAGTGAGAGTCCCAGCCTAATCTGGGGGTTGCAAAGTTTTTTTGTGATCACAGAATGAAAGGTTGCTACCAGTGAAATCCTCACAGCCTACTCCTATTGGGTAGTTGTTGCAGGTTTACACAACTTTAAAGCCAAGGACACTGTCCTGCAGACTTATATCTTGGTTTCTGATGAACTTTTAGAGATTGCAATCACAAAATAGTCTATTGAAACATAATTTCCATCTCTAATCACAGTGCAAGTAATTATAAAAGTCTCCTCAAGAATCTGATGAAACCACATGGCTAATTAGTCACATATACCACTCACACTGGCCACAGCCCAGTTGAAAACAGTTTCTGGAACATCTTTCCCAGCCCTGTTTCAGCCTGAGCTGCTAAGCTCTGCCACTATCTTGGTGCACAGCTCTGTTGTGCTTTGGGGCTCCCTACAACCTGGCCTACCAGAGGAAGGAGACACAAATGAGAAACAAGTGCTACTGGGAACAATGCAAACCTCCAAACCCTTCCTTCAGTAAGCCTCTTCCAGCAACAGATGCCTTTCAAGCAGGCACACAGGGAGAGACAAATAAATTCCTTGCAATTTTCATAATAAACAAAACCAGAGTGAATCACGCCAGAATAACAACTTCAGTAATATGACCTCTATTCCTCTTTCAAAGAAAGCACAATTATTTTGTACAAATTATAGACTGTTTCTGCTGGGAAATGAGAACCAGTATTCCAACTGATGCAAAATATTAGGCAAGAGGTTTAAAAAGCTGCCACCCCATCTCTACACAGGAAGGGCACACACGCCTTTTAGTTCTGAATTAGGAGTACTTCCAGGCACCTCTGTAAAGTTGTTCAAACGTATTCCTACATTAGCCTCACTACAATTTTAAGTCAGTTATGAGGCATTTAGCAGGAAAACCGGCAGCTTGAGGCCTGGGCTGTAGTTTGGCTCCACTCTCCCACCTGAAGCAGCACAGGTCTCACTCCGGGTGCACAGCAGTGGTCCTTGGCAGCTGCCCAAGCTGAAAGACTGCTCATCAGGCAGAGGGGAAACACATAAATCCTCACTGGCTGCTTCAGTGCACAGACAGATATTTGACTGTCTTTGCAAAGTCAGACAAAATTTGCCTCCCTTTGCATCGCTATTGACAGGGCCACACAGACCTTTCCATTTCCTCCAGCAGATGCCCCAGTCTGGCCTAAATTCATCCCCAGAATGTGTTTCCAGAAGGAGTTCTCTCCATTTTCTTTCTCATCCACACAGATCACCATGTCAGTACAGCTGTGTGGATTATCACACACCCCCTGTGTTCACCCTGCTCATCTCCTTCCTATTTACATAGTGACTATTAAAGCAATTAGAAATATTATCTTCCTTCCAAGCAAGCCCTACAGAAAATTCCCTGCACTCTTTGTACGAATGATGCCAATGGAAAATGTTCCAGTGATGTCAGGGAGTGTATTATCAAACTCTCTACAGCACGGCTTTTTGGGTAGTTTATGTCAGTATGCTAAATTAAATAATGATTAAAGTAAGTAACTCAAAAGTGGTTTGGATGTGCTTCCAAATGAAAGTCTTAACAGAAGGGATTCAAAAGGAATAAGAGATACATATGTTTTGATAATCTGAAGTGAGCCAGCTTACCCAAAAAGCCACTTAATTACACCAAAACTGAAACATCTGGTTTAGATTATCTGCTAAAAAATAGTATGGTGAAAAGTAAACCACTCAGAGAGGAAGTATTAACATAATTTCTGACTTAAGAGACTTTCTGTCACAACAGAAAAGTAATACATTTTTTGATTATTGTTTTTGTATCTTCAGCTGGTATACAAAGAGGAAATTCAGCAAAGCAAGGAGTGCTCTTGCCATCCATCACTGGGAATCAGGCAGAGGGAGGAGCTGGCCCTGCCCTGTTCTCAGCAGGATGGGGATGACACTCACAGAGGGACCGCGATGCTGGGGGGTGCCAAGGGTACCAGGCTAATCCTTGTCCCTTGTGGATCCCTTGAAATCCACCTGGCTTTCTGATGTCCTGCCATGTTCAGGGTATTTTCACATGGAAAAAAAGTACCAAAAAAAAAGCCAACCTGGCAACATTCTCCGTTTTGAATTAAGAACATTCCTAACATATTTGTTGCCTGATATTTATTTTCAATGTTTTGGGGTTTTTTCCCGCAAAGTTGCAGCCAAGGAAAGGCAAAACTTGCAAAAGTGATGCCAGCAATTTCCCTGCACATGCAGTAGGTAATTTCCAACCTGGAGATATCCAAATCTCTCCCTGGTACAGTAGCCTGGTATTTCCTAACAGTATCTGTAGCTGAAAAGTCACATTATAGCACTTTAGAACATTTAGAGCCTAAGGAAAACCTTTTATGTGAGCATTTTAAAGCTCAAAGCTCTAATCTAGGACTTGGTATATTTATCCAAGTCCTTAATTATTAATGTTACTCTATTGATTTGATACCTGAAACTCTAACAACAAAACCTGTGCAAACTAATTATGCCTGGCTTCCGAATTTACAGGGCTTCTTTGCTCCTCTTCTAAGTCTTCTTTTACTTAATCGATAAGGTCTGATTCATAAAACAGTGCAGAGATGCCAGAATTGAGAAATAAAAGGCATATTAATTATCAGATCAACTCTGCAACATCTGTGTTGCTGAAGCACTTATCAGCACTTACTGAGGGATCCTAACAATACCCAAGTTCATCTTGGCTTATTATCCTAATGCAGGCAGTACAATCAATCCTAACAGTATTTTAATTAATTCAGAAATAGAATTATTTTTTAAAAAAGCTTTGGTTTCTCCATGCAAGGCTTTATAATACCAGTTTCTTGACCTAGTGCAGCTTTGCCAGCTTTCTGCAGGAAGAGTAAATTCACAAACCTCTCAGGCTCTTTCATTCCTCCTGGCTGTCCTGCAGCACCAGCACCAGTGCTGGGCTCTGCTGGCTTGCAAAGTTAAGAGAGGCACAGATTATCTTCATCTGTATTCAAAAACATGGAATCAATTCCCTAATACAGCTGATTTAGGGCCAGATTCTGATGCCTTGCTTTACTTTTGAGTAGCATCCTTAAGACAGGCAAGACTGTTTCTGGAGAAGTGCTCATGCACAGGGCTGGCAGGATCACCATAAGTTATTCAAAGTTTTTAAAATCCATCACCAAATCAGCAGTACTGTTTTGAAAGCAAATAATGCACAGCATTTTCTGCACTTATTCCTGCTCAGTTAGTTATTTTTTTCTTCATTTTATGCAGGAATGCAACAACACAGAGGGGGAAAGATATTTAACTGTCAACAATATATTTGGTGTTCTACGACAGTCAAGATTATTAGTCCTTGACTACAGACACCCAAACCACCTCAGAACTGTACTTCAGAACCTTATATCTCTAATACAAAACTGGTAAGTGAAATGAGAAATTTGGTCCTGACATATTTTTAACTTCCATATTTGAACATCTATTTCATGTTTACTATTGTCCTAGTCACTGGGTATATAGACTTGAGAATTATTTTCTTCAAATCCTCTGATCTATCCAGTTCTTAAACAAATATGCTATAGTCATCTTGAATCCTCTTGCTTTCTAAATGTCATTTCTGGTAGAAAAAATACTTTTTAAATGTTAATCAGCAAAGGAACACACAGCTCTTTTTCTTCTTCTTCTTTTTTTTTTTACCTAACCAGAATTAGACCAGCTTAAATTCTTAAGTTCAGTGAGAGCACTCCAGATTTATACCAAAACCAATGGTGATCAGGGTTTGGTCTAAATGTCTCCATTACAACCAATCTCCATTAGTTCCATTGAAGAGAAATATACATCACAGAGGGAGGTAATTTACAATTTCTATAACCATTATAATTTGTAGTACACAAGTAACCACATGGCCATTCTTTCAATACATCAAGATAAATCATGAGAAACTCAAAGACATGTTTAATGTTTGATGACAAATGGATACTAACAAACACTTACTGCAATAAATTCCTGTTAAAAACACAGATTATGGGAAAATGCTTAACAAAGGTGATTAGGAGCACTTATTTTAAAATTCTTTTCCATTGTTCTCTTAAGTGCATGGACCACCAAGTTGCATTTAATCCTTTCTAATTCTGGGCAAGATAATTATGGCAAATAATGGTGAATGAATCACATGCCTGTACAGGAGTATCACAGCCATTGTGGCACTTGGATGAATGCTGTGTCAGAGGATTAATGTGGTATAATACCGCATTTGCTTTTGCAGCCTGTTATTTTAATCTTGTGAGCTGCCTTTCATCAAGGTGGGGAAATACAGTAAGGTTACTGTTGATCTCGGGCTGCCAGAGAGGGGCCGTGTGACATCCAAGTCCTTCAGTCCTGTAGGGGACTCTTGGCAGCTTCTAAGTCTTGTTTTGTGCATTAATGGAAGGAGAGAGAGAATTTGCCTGTGCTAGGGGAAAGTTGGCAGGTGAAGGAACAGCACAAGAGATGCCATTGTGCCAACAAGTTACTTAGTTCTGAGTATTAGGCAGCGTGCACCCAAGAATTCATGGGATCCTGAAACTGCAGAAACAGCAAATCACTGACCTGTCACTCCCTGCAGATGGGGAGCAGAGACCTGGCAATGGCACAGAGCAAGATGGACTGCGGTAGCCAGGCAGTCTACAGAAGAAAGTGAGGTATGATCTTGTCTAAAGAGGAGCAGAACACCCTTTTCACTCCTTCCTCTTGCCTTGATCCGCTTTCTCCACTATCTGGGCTGAGGGCTTTGCCATTGCACTGACTAATGTATTCCTGACAGAGGCCACTCCTCAACTTTGTCATGGACCAGTCTGATCCTAATCAGTAGAGACTTCTCTCCTGCTGAATGACAGGAGCATTTGGAAGTGCTGGAATTGTCCATTTAGTCACTGTGCCTGTCAGATTCCACCTAGGAATGTGTGCTCTGCAACCTCTGCAGAAAGAAAAGCAGCATGGGGGTGTGAAACTGCTCAGAAAATGCTGCTTCCCCAAGCCACTGCCCAAAACATAAAAGGAACTCAGAATGCACTGCAGATCAGAAAAATTCCATTAAATTCTACCCATTATATATTCTAAAACAAGATGGCAGAGTGCCAAAATACCTAAACAAAGCAGGTTGTTGGGTTTTGTTGGGGTTTTTCACACAATTTCTATCCCACTGAGAAGTAATAAGGCCTGGAGATCTTATAAAGAAACCTGTTCTTGAAAAATTTATGGCCCAGATTTATAGGTCCAAGAAATGAGGATGGTTCAGATTAATTTCCTATAAGCATCTACTTTCAAGAGCTCCTCTCCGAAACAAACCCGAGCCAGATTTTTTTGTTTCCCAGTTAGCTGCCCTTTTACACTGGCTGAGTCATATGAAGGCGATGGAAGATGGCCACAACTGAATGTTTGGGAATTCCAGCAGCTATGGAGAAGTCTCCAACTGCTTTGAATCACTGGGATATTTTCTTGGGCTTTGATTCCAGGGGAAGACCTCCGAGCACACCTGAAACCTCTGCTGAACCACTCCGTGGCTGGCACCCAGCACCTCACCTACTCCAGCTTCTGCTGGGGTCACCACTGGGGAGATTCCAAATCCAAAAGCTCTGTCCAGCTGTGGATTTTCAAAAGTAGCTGAGGGGTTTGTTTTGGAGTTTTTTGTTTGGTGCTTGCTCAATCTGAACAAAAGGTTTTGGATTACATTTCATGTAAAAGTTGCAGAAAAAGTCCTTTCAGCTGAGACGGCTGAAATTAAATATTGACGTTTTAGCTTTTCCATTTTGATTGGACACAAGTAATTCAGGGAAGTCAACATGAATTAATTGGTGCAATGCTGGGCTGCCAAACTGGCATTCATTTTATTATTACTAGTTCTAAAAATGGATCTGGCCACTCAGCAGGGGCTGGCTTTTCTTATAGAAGATAAACCCTTCCTCAGTCTTCTAATAATCATGAGTTGTCCACATTCTGTGCTGTCCATTGCTCCACATAAAGCAGGATTAGCAATGACAATCCAAAGCTTGTATAGTTCACTTCAGCAGGTCAGGTGAAGCTTTCAACATCTGGTTGAGGATTGGAAAATCTCTGCATTACTTTGCATGTGGGAACCAACAAATTCAGCCCAAATAGAGATTCTGAAATGCAGAGTCCTCTGAAAATCTGGCACCAGAAAGGCAATGTAAGGCTGGCAAGAGAACACCTTGACTTTATCTTAGATACTTTGGTTAGAGATGAACCAACCAGACATCTTTATAAACCTTAAACCTTACCACAGTCCATAAAATGAATAAAAATACAGGACTTGGGAAGAGATAGTAAAGTATACGTTCACTCTAGTGAGGGGAAAAGTTAAATAATGTAGCATTAAAAAGGAGGTGATTGAGGTATTGAAGACAAACATATTCAGAGAAATATTAAAAGTGAAGTACAACTTCTATACATGTAGGTGGATAGTATGAAAAAAGTCAAGGTGACAGAAATTGGTTGAAGATATTTCAATCCCCTGGACTCTGAACTATCTGGGGCTGTTTCCAGGCCATTTTTTTTCCCAGAGGGTAAAATACAGAGATCTGAGCAACAGTTGAAGCAAACAGAAGCCACATCAGTCAAGCTGAAGTTATGCAATCTAATCCTGCATGTCTCCTACCTTGTTATATTAATTTCTGATTACACCACACTTAGAGAAAAACATGTTCGCTGGCAGGCTACAGAGAAAGCAAAAACTGGGGAAATCTTAAGGCATTGTATAAATAGAAATCTGAATACCAATTTCCACAGGAAGGGAGAAGAGTGGTCAGATTTCATTTTCCATTATTACAACATGTTGATAATGTGCTTCACAGTGTAAATACCTTTAATTGACACAAATGGAT